>NC_066583.1:172386347-172727776 GCF_024323335.1 Lathyrus oleraceus | reverse complement strand
ACACCTCACTATCTCAATTAGTGTTCGATTCACACTCTCTGCTAAAACACTCAATTGAAGAGTTTTAGGAGGAGCCTTTTCATGTACAATACAATTTTGCTTGCAATAGGCATTAAAGGGCCCATAATACTCACCACCATTGTCTGAATGAACACATTTGAGCTTCATGTCTATCTTCCTTTCAACCCAATAATGGAATTCTTTAAAATTTTCCAACACCTGGTCTTTTCACTTCAAAGCATAAACCCCTAGTTTCCTAGAACAATCATAAATAAAGATAACAAAATAAAATGCACCGCTAAATGATTTTGCCTTTAATGGACCATAACCATCAGAACATACCGCTTGGAGCAAATTTGACTTCCTTGAGGGAGGATGTCTCTTGAAGGATACTCTAGTTTGTTTACCAGCCATGTAATTAGAACACTTCTCAAAATTTGCATTCCTTAATCCTGGAAGCATGTCCTTTTTGGATAAAATATTCAACCATTTTTCAATTATATGAATGTCTTCGGTGCCACAAAGATGCTTCCATGTCGATAACATTCACACTTTCCATAACAACCAAAGCTTTGTCCAATACATTTTAGAAATTTTCTCCCCTCCAGCCACAACTAAGTTACCTTTGTTGAAATTCCACTTTCCAGAACCAAAGTGATTGTCATAACCACAATCATAAAGCATATGCACTGAGATCAAGTTAAAGCGTACATATGGAGCTTGTTTGACCCCTTTAAGCAACAATTGCATTCCCATGTTGGTTTCCAAGCAAACATCACCAACACCAATTACCTTAGATACCCCATCATTATCCATCTTCAACACTCCAAAGTCACCATAAGTATAAGATGTGAAGAACTCCTTCCTCGGTACAAAATGCAATGTATCACCATTGTCAACTATCCACATGCTTTCGTCTAATACAAGATTAACAAATTCATGATCACAGAGAATAACAAGATTATCACTATTAGAAATAGTAACACAATCATCATCATCATAATCTTCATGATTTCTTTCTTTAGACTCACCCTTCTTGCCTTTGTGATCCCCTTTTCACTAATAGAAATACTTATGTATGTGTCTTGTTTTGTGACAATAATGACACTTCAAATTCTTGTATTGCGGGTTGGACCTGCTTTTGCTATTCTCTCTACCACCCTTCAGTTCTTTTTTCTGACTTCTCCCCTATTTTCAGTGACAAGCACCTCGATTAGAGATGAAGAACCACATGTCTTCCTTCTCATCTCCTTATTAATAATACCACTCTTAGTTGTTTTTAAAAAAACAACACCTATAGGAGTAAAACTTGTGATAGAAACCCAAAATGTCTCCCAAGACTCTAGTAAATATATCAATAGAAATAGTCCCAAAAGTTCATCAAATTTGACACCCATTCCTTACATTTGATCAAGGAGCCCTTGAAATCCACTCAAGTGATTTGATCAAGGAGTCCTTGAAATTCACTCAAGTGATCTGAAATAGAAGTTTCCTCCATATACTTCAAACTTATGAAGCTACTAAACAAGAGTGATTTACTATTCCCTGATTTAGAGGCATACAAAGACTTTATCTTCTCTCACAAAGTTTTTGTACGTGTCTCATTAGCAGTATGATTATAAACATTGTCTTCTACATATTTCCTAATAAAACCACATACATGTAGATGTTCAAACTCTAATTCTTTATCAGACACAAGATTCGACTTTGTGAAAATAAAAATTGATAAATGCAATTTCTTCATAAATAGTATGTCTTTTATCTTGCCATTCCACAAATGATAATTAGAACCATTCAACAATACCATATTTATACTTGTATTTGACTCGATTATTCAAACAAGTAAAATAGCCCATAACCAAAAACTCGGATGCCACTCTGATGGAAAATTAATATACAAAAACAAATCAGTATGCAACGGAAATAAAATTTACCATGCCTGTAAGAACCTATAAGGATCAATAATAAATATATGACATCAAATTGGACAAATAACGACACAAAAGAACACTGATATTTTAACATGAAAACCCTCAATGTGAGAGGATAAAACCACATGTCGTCCATACCAAAGAAATAACTCCACTATAATCAAATAAGGGTACAAGAGAGTTTCAAAGTGATTCAAAAACTAGTGTTGACAATAGCAAAATCACAGAGCATAGTAGCTTACAAATAAGAAACAAGAAGCTGAAAATACTCAAATCCCCAACTTCATTGTGAAGCCAGTATCTCTCAGTTTAGACTTTGTTTTGAAGATTACAACGGTCAAAAGGTAGACACAGGTGTTGCGAACCTTCCCTTCAAAATTGAGAATGATTCATCGGTTAACGAATCCAGAATTACTGATTTACAGAGACTGATTGCAGAAAAACAGAAATTGGTTTATCTTCTCTTTTTTCTTTTTAAAGTCTAAATTGACCATTTTCACTTAAAATAAGTGAAACACAAATAAACTAGTACATTAAAACTTTTATCCATATAGAAAAGGTGCTCAAATCCAACGAACAACCACAACTTTAACAAAAAAAAATCATATTTAAAGATTTCAATAAAATAAAAATTCTCATTATTTCACTAGATTTACCACTCATTCAAACATATATAATAATATCAAACACCTTAATATGTTTTTATTTCTAAAATAAACTAAAAAAATGATCAGACACCTTAATATGCTTTTATTTCTAAAATAAACTAAAAGCCTTGAAAATATAATTTTTTAATTCATTTTTAAAGTTAGAATGTATAGCTTTGTGAATTTCTTTTATTAAGCCACCCCCTTTTATATGGAGTGTGATGCTAGCTAGTATAGGAAAGCTAGGAGATTAAAAAACAATTTCTTTTCCATAAAATAAATTAATAAAAATCCCCTTCACTTGCTAATATCTTGAATGATCTTATCCCCTGAAATTTTGAAATGCGTATTTGAAAATTATGGACTCAATCTCACGTTCAAAATTGGCACCCTTTAAGTTTGTGGATAAAATTTGAGAGAAAAAACTTAAGAATAGATACTTTAAAAAAATGGACAAACGAAACCAGCCAAATACTACATACACTCAATTAGTGGACCCCTTGGAAAAAACAGTGCCAAAAGTTGTCTCCTTTTCATTACTTGTACTTCTCAAAAACCATATTGCAAGTTTTATTTACTTTGCTTGTGTTTTCATAATACATTTAATCTATAATATAGTATGTTCAATTACTAGGGAACTTAACCTAATATACATATTCAAAGTATATCAACATTCAAGAAATTTGAAACCTTTACTTTATCACCCAGTTATATAATTTGAACAAGTTGAGAGTGTTAAGATAACAAAAATGAGAAGAGGAGAAACCACAAAGTCATGGGGTCTGAAATTAGAAAAAGGAACTTTTAATGTGAAACGTCTCTACTCTCAAGTGCTATTTGAGGTTAACTACTCAGAACAAGGGTCCAAAATTTGGCAAAATGGCAAAAAGTTAAAGTAATCCAATGGTCCACCCTATGCCATGTTAATCATCTTCTTAATTAATGATTTATTTGGCTAATCAACTTTTTATATGGATTAAACTATGGAAATTGAGTATGGCCCTCCACTGGAAAATCATGTCGAAAGTGGGACATTATTTCAACTCAAAAAAGCCAAACTAAAACACATTTAAGGACAGGTAATCATCAGATATCACAAAATTTCTAGTGTTTCTAAAAAGTCATTTCAATGTTTTTTGACTCACCAAAAAGTAATTTCAAGGATTCTACTTGTTTTATTTGAAGGATGTTGCTAAGACTAGTCTAACAGTGTCTTAATTTGCATTGGTTAAAAAAATCTAATTTTACGTTGTTTAAAAAATTATTCTCAAACTTTGTTTTTTTTAGATATATTAAATAATTAATGTATTTGAGCAAAATATAGATTAAATATATTAAATATTCAATAAATTTAAAAAATAATTTTTATATAAATAAAATCAAAAAGATTATTTGGTTAGGTTTGGTTAATTTTTTAAATTTAAGGTAAAATATAAATAATTTTATTAAAATATTTTTGCGATAAATATTTTTTTAATTAAATGAATATTATATTAGAAATATAATATTAAATAATTTAAAATATTTTTTATATAAAAGTTGTTTTAAAATTATTAATTTATATTTATAATAGTAAATTAAATTTTTACTTTTAATAATAATGAGATAAAATATTAAATAAATGATGATGGATCGATCCCCTTCTGCAATCAATATCAATTTTAATCCAAAACATTAAACTTTACATCTTTTTCTATCAAACCATCTCTCTGTTTTTATTTATAGTTGATATTTGATTGAATGATAGAATTATAATCCTCAATAAATATACTACTTTTAAACAAGAATTACTTTTTACTTGTTTGACTAATATTGCTAAAGACTTAGGGCTTGTTTGATTCAATTTTAATTTTTTGTTTTTAAAAACTATTTTATAAATTAGTTTTAAGAATTATTTTTAGAATGAAAACAAAATAAAAATTCATTTGGAAGCTGTATTTTGTAAAATTATTTTTGAGATGATAAAAGAAAAAATTTGTTTGGTTGATTTGTTTTTAAACTAATAAATAGTGTGATTATAAGTAAATGATAAACAATTATTTATATTAAATAATTATTAAAAAAGTTATAAAATCATTTTTTTATTAAAAAAGTTATTATAATAGTAATCACAAAATAAATACACAAAGAAATAATAATTTAATTTTATTAAAAAATAAAATGTAGACAAATATATAATGTACATGTTATAGACAGGAAAATATTCAACCAATAAAAATATGTTTCCTTATGCAAATATAACATTTTCTATTTGTTGAATTCTTCTTAAACACAACAAAAACACATTTTTTATTACAAATTCATATTTAACAAATCAATGTAATTATAATCATACCATCAATAAAAATTTATAAGTTTTGATTTTTTAGTTTTTAAAACTAAAAAACAAAAACAGTTTTCAAAATCACCTTTTTAAAAACTATTTATCAAATAAATTTTTAATTTTTTAATTTTCAAAAATTAAAAAATTGTTTTTGAAAAGGGAATCAAACATACTCTTAATTTACGTTTAATTTAACAACTATTCAGAATTAGATAAACATTAAGATAAGTACTTGCCCACATCTTAAATTCAAATTTAATTCTAAACAAATAGTTGTGCTACATTTTTTGTTTTTTGTGAAATATCTTTTGAGAAGGAGTTTTCCCACTCATTGTAATTCTTCTAACTCCAGAGATTGAATTATGCATTTAATGCATAAACATACTCAATTCATTAAAAAAGACTAATACCCTACACTCCTCATCATTTTCATTAAGTTTAAATAGTTTTTTTTTTTTTATAAATCAGTGTATTTTTTATTTTAGTCATTACTTTTTTTATGAGGTTCTTATATATTGAGTTTCTTTTGATTTTAGTCTCTAGCATCAATCCTCTCTTACAAAAAAAAATGATGTGTCAAATATCCAATGATGTCGCACCAATAACGTAACATTACAAAATAAAATAAAAAATAATTTTACAAATATATTTTTCTTCCTCCATTCATCTCCATCTCCATCTCCATTTTTTCTCACCTTCAAACTCATCTCCAACCTCTATTTTATCATGCACAACATCATTCATTATTCTCAATCGTCTAAGCATCGTTCTCAATTGCATTCTCACTTTAATCTTCATATCCAAATCCTAGAATGTATCTGAAATAATGAACGGTGTGTTGTTCTGAAGGTGTTAAAGCAACTTTTTTGTGTAGAATTTTTTATATTGTCTCTAAAAATAATTATATTCATGGTTTGTTTATATTTTTCAATGGTAGAAGTGTTTGCCTATTATTAGATTTATGAAATTACCAACCTTATTTCCTTATTAGTTAAATACTTCAATTTTCTAATGTTAATCAAGAGCTTTGGAGTTGCATCATTGGTTTAAAATCTTTTATCATGAAAATCAGAATTAGGGACAAAAAAAGGGGAATAAAATCAAAAACATGCAAAATTATAGGGACAAAAAAACTATTTAAGATAGAATTTTGAGTTTGTATTTATATCTTCATCCCTAACCTTCATACAAACCCAAAAAATTTTCAAACCCAAAAAATTTTCAAACCCAAAATTAATGTTAAAATTGATAGTGTAACACCATAGACTCGATTGCGTCTCGAAGAAATGTGGTAAAATTCAAAAACACGTATACAAATACAAAAAAGAAAGAATGTATAAGCAAATAATCCATGTTACTTCCTCACCCAGATACATTTGTTTCCATAAAAAAAAAGAGTTGAGTGGTTTCAAAACCAACACTAACATGTAAAGTTAGAAGTGAAAATTGAATGTACTAAACTTCAAAGAATAAGAAATTTATGAGATTTGAGTTTTGGATCTTGAAAAAGAGTGTCAACAATTGAAAATTTACAATTAAGGTTGAAGAATTGAGGAGATTTTGGTTATGAGTCAAAAGAGATTGGTCAAGATTTAGAACTTGAAAGAAGACGATTGCAAAATTAATGGGTTTTTAGTGCTACATCTTGAAGATTTTGAAGGGAATCAAAAGAAGCCGATGAAGCTATAATGGAAGATAATGGTGAGGATTTTGAGAAAAAAAGTAAATAATAAAGCTACATAATAAAAAAATTTGAAAAAAAATCATAGGTTGTATGAAGGATGGAGATGAAGATATAGACACAAACCCATAATTAGAGACTAAAACAAAAAAAGATTTAGATTACAGAGACTAAAACCAAAATTGCGCCAACTTACGGGGACACAAATACTATTTTATCCCAGATTTTGGGTTTGTATTCATATCTTCATCTTCAACCTTCATACAAATCCATGCTTTTTTTATATTGAATTTTTCTCTCTTTGAACTGGGTTTGATCAGAAACTGACATAGAATTTGAAGGTGAGAAAAAATAGAGGTCGGAGATGGAGTTTGAAGGTGAAAAAATAAGATCGGAGATGAATTGAGGAATAATAAGATATTTTATAAAATTATATATTTTTTTGGATTGCGTCATCCCATGTTATGTTATTAGACGTTTGACAACTCATAAAGACCTCATCTAAAAAAAAATAGAGTGTAAAATCAATAACATGAATTTAAACCTTCTCTTTATTATATACTAGTATTATAAAATAAAATTGTAACAAAATTTGAAAACTAACAAATACATGATTTTTTGTAATTTTCTAAATAATAAAACAAAATGACAATATTGGATTGAACATCCATCTCATGCCACTAGGCCATTTACACATATTACCTCCAATTCCAATCATGAAGAAAGGGTATTTACGTTACCTCCTCTAACCCTCTTTTCAAAAGTGTTACTTTTGCTTTTCTTTCCTAATCACACTTTATCATTATCATTGTTATTATTAATACCTTAAAGAGTTATCTCTTCATCCTCTTCCTACAATATTAATCGTGTCAGTATCATATTGTATAAACATACTAGTCATCTTATGTATACACACCACACTAACATTGTTTTTGTTTTTGTTGGAAAACCTAGTCTAGGGCCCACTTCTTATGGTAGAACCTTCTTGTGTGTCATATGTCTCACCAACCTTATTAGTGACACCATTTTATTGAATGAGTATATAGTACTACTTGAAAGTTATGAACTATATGAAAGCTTACATGAATTACAACTAGATTATGGTTCAAATTTGACTTAAAATGCTCTAACAAAGTTTGGTCTAAACTAGATTTTGTTTTATATTTTGAGAAAGCTTTAGCGCACCCATTTGTGCACCAAAAAGAAAAAGTTGAATTGGCCCCTATTTTGGTTGCTTGTGTTGTTATATGGATTATGGAAGTCTCAATCACATAATTAACCAAACACATTTGATTGAAAACGACCAAAGATGTTTTTGGCCTAAAGAAAACAACAGTTAATATCTCGAACATTATTAACACAGCTAACATATATTCCAGAGACTTTCTTCTTTGGGAACTTTTTGCATGCCAATTTATTTTCAGGTCAAGAGTTCAAATCTTTGTCCCACTAAAACTTTGCTATGTAATTACTTGCAAAAGGAGAAAACAATGTGTTATTAAAGTGGAGAATGGTGTAGGGTCACGTAGTTTAGATGCACACAATTAAGTGTAAACTAAATTATTTATATGTATAAAAAATAGGTCATTATGTGTCTAATTATTGTGCATGGTTCTTTAAAGGGATTTTCTTTTATATGCTTTATTATTTTCATATTATAATTTTACACCAAATTTACACTTTTCTTGATTGATAAAAGTTGGAAAATAAAGAAATGTGTTTAAACGTGTCTTTCTTGCTTTTTATCTCCTAAATATAGTATAATGCAAAGTATGTCAAAATTGTACTTTACCCCTTTTTTATATTTTATCTTTTTAGCACAAGAAGAGAGCTTAGTTGTAAAAAAAATTGCTCAATTAAATGTCATTCCTAAGCATATAGGAGTAGTAAGTTTTAGGGACATCTTTAAACATGAGAGTACTCTTAGCTGTCTAGGGAGACGTGAAAGATTTCAAAAACAATAAAAATCATTTGAGACATTGAGACATATTGGAAGACTCAAAATCAAAATCAAGTACTAGTATATGATTAAAAACTCTAATCATAAACGATTGTGACTCTCAATGAACAAATGTTTTTCGTATGTGAAAAATGAAGTTGTGTGACTTTGTATTATAAATACATTTTGCACATTAAAAAAAAAACGAATTTTGGCAAGTTACAAGACAATTTCTCTTTTATTTTCTTAATTTAAATCATCTTTATCTTTTTTAAACCATTAGTGAAGTGTAGAAGTACAATTTCTATAAATCTCTATTAAAAGATATATTGCATTCATCAAGATTAACAAATTACTTTGAAGGAGATTTGTTAATCATTTCATTTCATTTATATATTTCGTCATAGAATTGGAAATGAATATTCCAACTTTACGAAAGAATTATAAATGATGAGAGTTGGATAATAGTTGATCATGAATGGTGATTTTAATCTCCTTTACGATGGTTCGGGATGAACCTACATGGTTAACACTCAAACGTCCAAGTCAGTTCAAGATTTAAGATAAGTAAAGTGAAGTTGAAGATCAGAGATTGTGTACCTTCTCATAGCATGTGAATTGTTTTTATATATTGGATCGAGTAGAGTGAGTTTGAGATGGATTGAGCCTTGGTCAATTGGGCCTTTTGATCGATCCAGAACAGTTGTCCCCAAGGCTTTGTCAGGCACTGAAGGAGTCGAGAGAAGCCTTAAATATTATTGATCGATCTCCATGTTATAGTCAGTTGTGGAATAGAATTGAATCGCTTAAGATCATTTTTTTTTTGAAAAAGTAATGGAGAACAAGCACATTTAATGTGGTCTCGTCGATGAAATGCTTCGTCACCCATTCCTGAAAAGTGTGATGACGTGACAAGCTAGGGTGTGACATAGTATATAGAGTACTTGAGTGTACTCGAGTTGGCGTGTATCCATGAGTGGAGATCTAACTGTTGATCTTGTGATCTTTGTTCATAGTTGGACTTGATTCTTTAGTTTTAGTTGCTTATAAATAAAGTGAGTTGAATATTCAGAAGTTTTTGCAACCTTTCAGCTTTCAAGATTTCAGTTACTTTTATCTAGAAACGTCTATGTCCCTTCTTCCCTAAGAATATAATTAGAAGTGAATTGGAGTTTTTCTTAGAGTTTTCCCCTATTTCATTCCTCCTGCTCCATTAATCTTCCTTAACCATGTACTCTTCTAACTCAAGTTTTACTTTCAACATTTCTTGTTTTCTTAGTTAGAATGAGTGATAAAACTGTCAATGTAGTGAGTGGTTCTGAAATGGAAGCTTCATATGGGCCATGCCCTGATTCTCCTCACCCTTATTTGAGTAATAATCACACATGACCAAAATCATATCCATATATTAAAATTATGTTCAGGCAGGGACAAATGTTGGACAAGATGCCTAGGACAACATGTATAACTAGTTTATGACAAATTCTAGGGACAAATGTTAGACATGATGTATGAGACATTGTATACCAGAAAAAAACCAGTTTGCACGCAAGATAATAAATGCAGAAAGAAAATAAATAACACAATAGAATTGTTAACCCAATTCGATTAAACCGCACCTACGTCTGAGGGACACCCTACCCAAAAAAGAAAATAACATATCTTGAATTAGTATAATTAGTCTTATAGGAATATCAATCTCATGATGTTCGATGCATCTTCTTAATCCTAATGACTTTCTATTTAGGCCTCCCCATAAATATGAGAATCCATCTCACTTTCTTTTAATCACTAATCCCAAGTGATAACTCAGTAAACAATTTAAATCAATCACTAATCCAAAGTGATCAACATAATAAACAGAATATTGATGTTGAATTTACAACTCAACTAAACAAACCAAACTGTTAACTTTAAGATATGAATGAAAACACTAGAGTGATGCACAAAAATAACACAAACAAAGACTCAAAGGATAAACCATAACACACGGATCTTCAACACTTGCACACCCTCTCAAGAGAGGTTTGAGTCTTCTTAAATAGAAATACTTATTTTGCGATTTTTCCAATGGATATACGCAACTTTGATCTTGTCCAGAAATATAGGAGATTATGTTTTGATTTGTTCCACAAAAGCCTCCAACAAAATATATGATTTGTTTTTTAAATTATAATTTAAATTTGATTTGATCACGTCCAATTTAACCAAACAAATCTACATAAATGCATTGCTAAAAGATAACAACAAATCTGATTGAGATCCAATCAGAAAATCCTTTTAGCAACTCTTATTGAATAATATCTGCTAAAAGATACAACAACAAATCTTCCAAGAATCAAACATCGATGCACACAGATTCACTCACAAGTCTTGTTCTACAGACTGAGGCCAAATGTTGGAACACATGCTGGAACATCTTGTTCCACATGTTGCCTCTACACAAAATACATCTTTTACATATGTTGTTTTACGTAATGCAGTAAATCTAAAGTAACAACAATATCCCCTTTTGGCAAATTTTTTGGCTAAAATAACTTACAAGATGTGATCTTCAAGAAGTAGAAAACCATATTAGAATATGTCATATTAGAATATACACTGCAGTAATAAAGCATATATGCAAATCAGATCAAACATCAAGCATGGGCTCACAACATCACATCAGACACAACATCACACTCCCTTTTTTTCCCACAATTTGGCAAATGTTTAAAAATGAAAACTAGAGAAATACCATATAACATCAAGGCGTATATGGACATGAATACCATATATGGATTTTCATAGTGCATAAACACATCAAGGTAGCAACAGAAATACCAGGGTTATAGAGCCATTACATAACCAACTCAACACAAAAACACCAAACTTCAGAGTTCCAACATACATCTCTAACCAAAGAACCTCAAATTAGAACAGGTACCATATAATCAAAATACAAGAGCACATATAATAAAAACACCAAAATAGCAGTAGCATCAATAATAGGTTGAGGTGAAAAGCTCTAACATTTCTTCATCAAACACCATATCAGTTTCATCAACAGGTGCACAAATATTGGACATAATGTCTAAGACATCTTTCGCAACAAACATCATAAATTCCTTCACCAACTTAGGATAACAAGCTCCAACATCCATCAGTATCTTCAACAATTGAGCATCACTAAGAAGCTCCATAATTTTATAATACTTCAGTGCCACAACATAATGTTCTTCTTCATCCTCACTTGCAGTTTCCTCTTTCTCACCTGCTTCTTTTTCCTTGGTCAATCTTGTCAATAAAGGGAACCTTGCTTCTGTTCAATTAATTAAAAATTTAAGGTGAAAACTTTACACATTTTCCTCTATCATACACCATTCTATACTCCTTACTACTTTCAACATTACACTCAACAGTAATGTTCACAATAACCTCATTGACCATCTTTTCATAGCAAAGACCAACATCAGTAACAATATTCATTAGCCCAACAACTTTTATCAAATCTATAATCTCCTTACAATCAGGAGCATATGTACCTAGCTTTTTTTCACAAGAAATCCTTCTTAGAAAAACATATTTCCATTTCTGAACACTTGTTTCAAAATGGAATGACACATTATCCAGGGGAGCAACAACAACATTCACATGAGTCCTTTTTCCACCAACTTTTCTCTTTATGGTGGACACAATGTCATAGACATTTGCTTCATCATCTGTCTTAGATCCACTTGTCTGGACAAGATTTCTATTCACTTCAAAATTAACAAGGGCATCTTGGTCATCCTTCCTCTGAGTTGGAAACTCAGTTACCAATATGTCACACATGTTATTTGGCACATCCTGGTTGACATCTTCATTACCATCTTTCATGACTTCTTTGAGCATTTGGTTACTCCACAATAACTAAGTGCAACTACTTCCAGCATATATACTTTTGGAATTAAAGGTGTAGTCCTTCATTTGCTTCACTTGAAAATCATAAAAGTAGGTAACATTTCCTACCATGCTCAACTCCAGGGGTGGCAAATGGGTTGTGGCCCACCGGGTCGGCCCGCACACCCGCCAAAAAATGGCGGGTTGGGTTGGAATTTTGTGTTCGCCTACCCGCTTTTCCCGTCCCGCCTTAAGCCCACCAAAAAAAGGGGCAAGTTGGCCCGTCATTCCGCACCAACCTAGTTATCAAGCACTTAAAATATTTATTTTCTTTGGTTTAAAGTTAATACTTGAACTATAGTTTTGGAATACTTGTTGATGATTCTATTTTATACATTTATTTGTGAATATATGCAGTAGTACTTTTTAAAATAAATTTTTTTAAAAAGATGCTTAATTGTTCTAAAAAATAAGTGAAAAATCTAATATAAATGTAAAAATAAGTCTACTAATCAATTAAAAAAATGAAAAATAAAGATATAAAAAATAGGCGGGCAAGTCCTTCACCTTGGCGGGGCGGGCTAGATTTTTAAACCCAATTTCACTTGGTGGGCTTGCCCGCCCCGTCCCGTCCTTTTTTTGGCAGGCTTAAGGCGGGATGGGACGGGCGGTCTATTTTGCCACCCCTACTCAACTCAAAATTAGACTACATTTATTGAAAAAAATGCTCCACCGTCTTGTCTAAAATGTCATAAACATACATGTGAAGTCTCATAATATTCTCATTGTCTTTCACAATGACATCCTCCAGCAGCTAAACAACCTCTTCAAATGACAAAGCTTCTTTTGACAGCTTCCTTTCAAGTGTTATCCTCTTGTGATAAAAATACTTCCACTTCAGCATATTTTCCTCATAATGGAAAAACACATTATATAAAGATGAAATAGAAACATTTGTAGGAATCTTATCGCCATCAACTATTATGTTTGACTAATTGACAAACCTTTTACTAAGATCAACATATTTAGTAACACCATCATTGATTGGATCAGACCTATCATGAACTTCATTGTTTTTAGGGATATAACCCTCATCAGCACCGACATAATCATCAACAACTTTATTAATGTTGTCACTCACATTATCCACCGCATGATCCTTTTCTTGAGTAGCCTTCTCCAGGATTGTCTTCATCATGTTGACAAAAGGAATGTCATCATAAACTTCCATATAATCATCCTTATTAATGACATCATTCTTGTCAATGACATAATTACTAACATCCTGATTGACCTCCACATTCAAGTACCTATTGAGGAAGGAACCTTTCACATCCATCTGATAAAGTTTGAACTTTGGAATATATGAAAGTCTTGGTATCAATCTGATGGCTCCAAGATGGGAAATAGGAGCAAAAGTTTTAGCATCATAAAAATTTCCATTTTCTTCAGCAGACAACATAATGTTTTTTGTTTTGTCAGCAACAACTTGCTTCACAGCAAGACCAATGAGATAAAAAATCTTCATCTTCATGGGAAGACATTTGAACATCATTAACACCACCACCACGGGCTACAATAATATCAACCTAAACATGTTCATGGACATGATAATCATCACTCACATGATTATTCTCAAGGGTCACATCTTCATTCTCCTTATGAGTTTGAGACTTTGTCAATATGTCAGACATGATGTCTGACACATCTTAATTTCCCAGATTAATTTCCTGGGTCTCCTTAACAAAATACTTTTGAATGAGATAATGATTTCTTATAGGCCCATACATGAGTGGGACGTCAATCACACTTCCATCAGTAACTAGATCAGACTTGTCAAAATGTGGAATATTCTGGAGAGCAATATCTAGAACATACATCTTATAACGAAGATTAACAAACTAAGAGGAACATTAATATCAACTTCACCGAACATAATATCATGTTTTTGAATAGTGAAAATTCTAGAAATGTGATAGGTAACTCCAATAGCAAGATTTATTCCATAATCACTAATCTTCTTTAGCTTCTTCTTCTGAACCACGGTTGGTTGTTCAATGTTGGGAGAACCTCCAGCCTAACCATCATCCATCCCTTTAATGATAACTCTTTGCATGAGTCTCATAAAGTCCATAAGTGGTAATTTAGAAGTATGAGTAAGATGTTGAAACATCTTGTATAACATCTTAGTTTGCTTCCCAACTTGACATATACATATGAAAAGTTTCTCTACACCTAAGTTTCTTGTACTCCAAAGCTTTCTATGTCATAACTTAGTTTTTGTTTCTAACATGTCATCCATGATGTCTGAAACATGATCTTCAACATTTTGCTATATAATGGAAACAATCATATTCATCTTTACAAATTTCTTTCTCTTATTGTTATCACAAAATTTAGCATAGTTTCTTTCTTCTATCAAGTGTTTATTGCAACCATTGTCAAAATGACACTTTTCATAAGAAAATACCTTGTGGAAGGTATAAACAATATGAACAAAAATATTAGGCTTGTCATGCCAAACTTTTTTATTATGCCTTTCATACTTTGCATTCCATTGGGGATACATATGTTGATGATGAGGTTGTCTACCATACAAATTATAATAATATAGTGGAATGTAGTAGACAAAAATATAGCATTGGTAATCATGGGTAACAGGATGTTGAGACATGTTACCTGACATTCTGCATTCTGTTTTCTGAATATGAGTAATACCCATTTTATTTTAATTTGATGGCTCACCAATATGTATAACCTCTTTCATGTCTTTGAATGTCACAAAATTGCCTACTTGATTAGATTCACCTTATTCATCATTAGTGACATTGGAGATTTTTCTTTGTTTCCTTGGTAAACTTGAGCATTCAACTTGAATATGTCCAAAATATTTGCATTAAACACATCAAATACATTTCAGATTTGGCGTTTCACCATCTTTTCTTTTAGGATGAAAATTACACCTCTTGGAGTTGTGTTGTTGATTGTATTGAGCATTATAAGAGATGTTATTCCCAAATCTCATATCTTGTTTTCTCATGACTTTAATAAAGATATTAGAAAGCCTAAGATTTTCTTCAGAATCACATTCTACTTGGTCTTCACAATCTTCGTAACTACCTTTGGCTACAATATTTGGATAATTCTTAATACCATAAAGAATCTTTGGACGATGAACTTGCTTCTTTGAAATTCTCCATCCTGAACATAATAAGAACCCTGGAACACGCCCAAACAGAATAGGGTGTCTGCTCTGATGCCAATTGAAATTCTGTCTAGGCAGGGACAAATGTTGGATCAGGTGCCTGGGATAACATGTACAACTGGTTTATGACAGATGACATATTTTTGGGACAGATGTCAGACACAATGTTTGGGCCATTTAGTGACTTTCTATTTAGGACTCCGCCTAAATATGAGAATCCTTATCACTTTCTTTTAATCACTAATCCCAAGTGAAAAACTCAATAAATAATTTCACTCAATCAGTAATCCCAATTGATCAACATAATAAACATAATATTTATGTTGAATTTAGAAGTCAACTAAACAAATCAAACTCTATTCTTTAAGATATGAATGAAAGCACTAGAATTGTACATAAAAATAACACAAACAAAGACTCAAAGGATAAACCCTAACATATGAATCTTCAACACTTGCACACCCTCTCAAGAGAGGTTTGAGTCTTCTTAAATAACAATGCTTCTTTTAGGATTTTTCCAATGGGTATATGCAACTTTGATGTCATCCAGAAATATAAGAGATTCTATTTTGATTTGTTCCATAAAAGCCTCCAACAAAAGATATGATTTATTTTTTAAATTCGAATTTAAATATCCATTTAAATTTGATTTGATCACGTCCAATTTAACTAAACAAATCTACATAAATTCATTGCTCAAAGATAACAACAAATGGAAACAAATCTGATTGAGATCCAATCATAAAATCACGCTCCAAACAACCACAAGATTGGCCTGCTGACAAGGGCCAGATGTTGCACACATGCTGGAACCTCAGGTCCCAGATGTGTTCTCGTGATAAAATTATGAATCTTAAACAACTTAAATAAAACAATTACTTGATATAAATCACTACTCTAACTTCTCAAGTAAATGATTTAGAATAAATCACTTGCTAAAAACTGAACCACACTTATAAATCTTGGATTGATGATATTCTCATTAAGTGAAAATCTATATCTTATAATTAAAACAAATCCCATTAAATCTCTTCATGGAACATTTTTTAGTTAAATCTTCAGCACAATCTTGGATAAGATTGAACCAAATCTATCTTCAATACGTATTCAATTAAATATTTGTTTCAATGCAAATCCAATCAAATATTCCAACTCCAAATCTTTTTAATTAATCCATATCTAATTAAATTTTCTAATTAAATCTTCCACGAATATTTCTAATTAAATCTTCCAACTCCAAATCTAATAAAATCCTTTTAGAAACTCTTATTGAATAATATTTTCTAAAAGATTCAACAATAAATCTTCTAGGAATCAAACATCAACATGCACACATTCACTCACAAGTCTTGGTCTACAGACTGACGCCATATGTTGTAGCACATACTGGAACATCTTGTTCCACATGTTACCTATGTACAAAAATGCATATTGTACATATGTTGTTTTACCTGATGCAGCCAATCAAAAGGAATAACAATATCTGACTATTCTTACTCATAAAGAATATCTAGGAACTCCTTGGAGGAAGACACTGAAGGAGAAAAGCGATCCAAAATGCAGCGGAATTTAAAATTTCTCCTTTAGTGATCCTTACGAATGGGCATGATCAGTGATAGAATCGTTACCTCTTATGGTGATTGTAATCTTTGATGCAGATCTACGGAGCGATCACGAATGTTGAACGATGACAACGCCTCTACTCAGTCCACACGAACGGATTCCTTCAATCTCAGTGCTAGCTGCTACGAATGAAGGCTTTGAGTGAGAGAGAGAGAGAGAAACGAAATTGCAATTGCACAAATGCTTCTACACAAGGGTTCTATTTATAGAATCACTTGTGTGGGCTGCAAGCTAAAAAGCCCACTCAAGCGTATGTGGCCCATATCTTATAATATGCCAAAATCACTTAAGCGCGTGGTACCTTACCGCATTTCATATTCTACTTAAGTACATCGTACCTTACGATGTTCTACAATTCACTTAAGTGCACCGTACATTACGGTATTCCTTAGTTACTCTATCTCTCATCAATTCGTCCTTTTGTGTATGACCCTGTAGGTTTTCGCGGCATTGGCAATTATATTAAATCACGTATTTAACATAATAAACAGTGAGCAGTATCTAACAACACATCACTGCTACCCAAGACACGAAAATGTCATGTGATATGACAAATCCTTTTGTGATAATACTTATGTGTACAATTACCCTTTTGCCCTTATGTCTATATTGAACACAAGGCATAGACCGTGTCATCCTTGTCCAGTTCAATATTAGGCCCATAGACATTTATCCTGTTACACAGGATGAGCAAATTCCATCTAGGTCACTCATGTCCTTTAGCATGCTTCGTGGAGTACCCATCAACTGTCTTTATGGTCATCCAGTTATGAATAATGTTTGATCAGCAATAAGGCACTCGACTCTACATCTAGGGTCCATAATGGTTTCAGGTCGAAGGGTAGTATACATCATTATCACCATGAGAATAACTTATGACACTTTGCATAACATTCTATATAGTATTCTCATAGCGGGTCAATCCAGTATAAATATTACTCTTAATATTCATACCTATGTTTAAGACTTGATAACTCCTTATCCATGATCCATGAGATGTGACCATCAGTCTATATACATAATAGTCTTAATACTTTAATGTTATCCCACTTCACAATAAAGCTCGACTATGGATACTTTAAGAATAGTGTCCTTATATTTAATGTGATCTCATGATTAAGTCACACTTGATACATTAAACTGACTATCTATTCTAGGGACTTTATTAGACAAACATAATAAAGAAAAAGCCTTTTATTATTAATAAATAATTCGATGCAAGTACCAAAAGTATTAGCCTCTAGGGCTTACACCAACAGACACTTCTTCTTCCGGATCGTTAGACGCTCTTATATCAAATATAGGTGAAATAATAATTCATGCCGAAGTCTCTATGCCCCCTCCTATCTTATCGGAAGAGGAGGACGATCCAATTTCCAAAGAAATAGCCTTACTAGAGGTTTCATTTAGGTTCATCTACAGACGCTAGGTCATGAGCCTAGCGATGCTGAGGTGATGAAACATTTGAATCTTCAAAGTCGATCGGTTGTACTAGAGTACGACTGAGTAGATGTAAAGGTAGTGGGCATTTCCTTGGATCTGACCACTGAGGCCGTCCTTAGCAACACTAACATTATGGTTGGTGATCCTTTGAAGTTGTTAGTCCTTCCAGCGCTAGAGGAAAATAGGATATGTAGTTCTTTTGATGAACGTATGGTCCCGTTATACAAGTGTTTATTTACAAGAGTATGACTCTAGTTGTCTTTTTCTAAAATTTAGGTAACCACCCTGAAACGTTAAAGATTTGCTCATTCCCAACTTCATCTGAGGTCATGGGAATATATAAGGGTCTTCTGGCTGTGTTTTGAGCACAAGTATTGGAAGCCCTCTCTTTATTTATTCTTTGATATTTTCCATTTGAGGTGTACCTCCCCAGATAAATTTCGCAATAAGGGGTTCATTTACTTCCATCAGGACCATTAGTGGTTTGACCCATTTACTATAGTTTGGGGAAATTTTAAGAGACTTTTTAAATTGGTGAAACCCCTCACCTCCATAGCTCACTCTATTTTCTTTTATATCCCGACTAATTCTCCTTAATTATGTCGGTTTTCGTATCCAAAGTATTGGTCCAAGCTCCATTCAAACCGCTATGCTTACTCCTATTGTACTAAGTTGGCTGCTCTTTCTCCGGAAGAGGTGACAATGAAGCAAGAAATGCAATCATGGTTTTAAAGGCTTGGTTGTAAGGACAAGTTCGACCCTAGTTAGGTGCCCCTACGAAAGCGAGGAAGAAGCGAATTGATACTCATGCTATCTTAAGTGTAGTTAATCTTGAGAAAATAAGGGAGATCTTTGATGAGAGCAGTGTCTTCACGCGTTTTTTTACATGTGTGGTTGTGTTTTGCATATAGCATGGATAAAACAAGCAATTTGGACATGTTCTACAACCTTGTAAATGCTCGAGGAATTTAGTTGTGGTGAATACTAGAACTTATGCTCCTGCCCCCACTATTTTGGCGGCTACCGCTCCGGCTTCGACACCTTCTCCTACCCTTGCTATAGAAGCTTAGACTCATGTGCCCAAGGTGGATCATCGTATGGAAGTCACAACTACTTTGTCATTACATGAACCACTCTTTCCTATGGATTCAACGAAGAGGGTTCGGGATGAGGAACAATCGTCTCCCTAGGATGAGGTTTCTCCAAAACGGGCCTGTGTCACTGATGACGATGCTTCCGTGGAGGTGACCCCCTTTATAAAAATACTGGATATTTTCTTTCCCTGGCTTCCGCACACTCCTGAGGAGGATAGTGTTATTGTTTTAACATCAGATTCATCCTTCTTTCGGAATCTCCCTGAGAAGGAAAAGATTGAAATGGCTTCGGAGCTTTCTCAAAACATGTTCAAACTTGCTTTTATTCTCTCTCTCTCTCTCTCTCTCTCTCTCTCTCTCTCTCTCTTGTTTCTGCTGGATGGGGTGATGTCTTGGCCCCGAGTAATCCCTTCAAGGAAAGGATACTTGGAAAGGGAGTGGGAGCTATCGAGTTGAAATGCACAAGTCTCTAGAAGGGGCTTGTTGTGTTACAAGAGAAAGTTAAAGTTGCCAACTCTTTGAAAGGTGCTACAAACATACATGATCTTCCTTCTATTTTGGACGCTCGTGTGAATGTGCCAAAGGGATCCCTCAAGTATGTAGAGGAGTGGTATAAGGTTGCTTCTTATTTTATTGAGGAAAAGGATCTCCAGGTGGAAAAGTACCAGAAAGATGCTTAGGTCTTGATAGTTGTCCATGATGAGGTGGTCGACATGAGGTAGGAGCTTCATGATGCTCTTCAATAGACTATATGGAACGTGATCATAGTCTGTGAACAATTTTTGAAGCATAAGATAAATTTCTACCCCAATACTCTAATTTCTGTTGAGGCGTTGAATCCTTTAAAGTCTGCTTCTGAGGTGACTCACGAAGGTGGTCCTGATGCCTCAACTTGATTTTTCCTTTTAATTTTTATTATTTATTTCCTATAACGTTTCCCAGATCTTTGTGCCTTAGTTTTAATTTTTTTATGTTTAATTAAATATTTTATCTTGATGTTCCAAGTATTGTTTGATTTAGAGCTTTGTGTCGGCCTTTGATTTATCATTATCATTGTTCACGAATTGTTGTAACTCCAGAACTTGCTCTTTTACCCTGCAGAGTTTTTCTTACTTTAGATTTTAGGTAGGTCTAATTGCGTTTGTTAGATGCTGTAGGATGTCTGTTTTGGGGGAGAGAGCCTCTACTATTGACTTCATGGAAGAAATATCACATTTGATCGTAATGAAGTGGCAGTGACATATATGCCTTTGAATTTTCCTGATTTTTGCAGCTTGGTGCATTTGAATGATGTCGGCTACCAATTTTTATTTCCATATTTGTTTGTTGTCTTTCACATTTACTGTAGTAGTGTATTGATTTTCATGTCGCATCTGGCGATTTATTTACTTTTCTCGGGCGTTGATTGGACCCTGTGAAGTCGAGTTAAAGTAGTTATACTTTGCATTGTGCTCTGTGTCATAGAGGACTGTTCCCCAACCAAGGGTAGGATCCATGTCCATGCACCCGAGGCTTGGATCAGTTCAAGGTGGACGTCTTTAGTCTTCACCACCTATGCATTAGGACTGCCTAGATCCGAGGGACGGGGGGGGGGGGGGGGGGGGGGGGGGGGGGGGGGGGGGGAGGGAGCGCCAGCTATGCAGATGTGAGTTTAATGAGCCTTGGAAGTGAGGTGTGTATGAGAGTCGTATCAAAATCATAAAATCACGTTTAGTCTGTATCAGATACAATCAGGTGTAGAGTGCGCTTTAAGCCATATCGAAATCACATCAATGTGTTAAGTCTGTCTCGGATGCACATATGGCATGTAACATGCCTAAGTCGTATCTGAATCTCCTAGAAGAGTTAAGTTTGTATCAGATACACATTCATGTAGACTGTGCGTTTTAAGCCGTATCAAAATTACATAGATGCGTTAAGTCTGAATCAAATATACAATAGGCTCGAAATACACTTAATCCGTATCAGAATCGCAGAAGTGCGTTAAGTTCATATCGGAAATGTATTCCTACATTTTATCATTGTTATAATGTTCTATGATTTCTAGCATCAAGAGACAAAGAAACACACAACTACGTACTTGTTGTATCTTCCGATGTCGCTCTGGAAAATACCTCGACATTGATGGGGAGTACGAGCAACACTAGGTTGGAATGTGGATTGCAGGTCTTTGACCCGACCTTCATGGAAATTGACTTCAGACCCCTGCGCAAACCTAGATTTGAACCTAAAATCCTTTTGCTATGTTATATCGCGATGTTCTTGAGGAAATCAGAGATCTTGATGGTGAAAATTGCGACTGGGAAAAAGCTCTGTCGAACCGGCTGCGACAGATCTTGGCGTTCGCTTCTAAGCATTTCTCGATTATGAGATCTAAAGAGGTTATGGAATGGTATATCAAAGATCTGGATTTGAACCGCAAGAATCTAGATTTGGAATTTCTAAGTCTATTTGATGGTGTTCTCGAAGCGAATGTGATTCTCATTGAAATCACAGGAATCAGAAGTGGATTCCCACTGACGGTGCCACTGTTCCGTTCAGAAACCTAAAATGAATGTTCCAGTTTCACGATGGAACCATAAATGATGAGAGTTGGACAACAGTTAATCTTGAATGGTGGCTCCGATCTCCTCTACAGTGGCGCGAGCTGAACCTGCATGATTAACACTTCAACGTTCAAGTTAGTTAAACATTCAAGATGAGTAAAGTGAAATTGGAGATCGGAGATTGTGTACCTTCTCATAGCATGTGATCTATTTTTGTATATTGGATCGAATAAAATGTGATTGAGATAGATTGGGCTTTGGTCAATAGGATCTTTTGGGAGGTCCATAACACATCCAATATTCATGTATTTGTGAGTGAATTGAACCTATAAGTAAGTATTAGATATGTCTAGAAAAAAATAAGTATTAGAATAAGTAAATATTTATTCTACAACTTATTATTGCAATCAGCTTATATTTATTGTCCTGTGTAATTCTATAGTCATCCTCAATCAATAAATGAGTTCATTTTCTATACAAATAAAATGGCGTCCCTTTTCTTTTTCAAATTCTTGTATGAACTTGTTATCATTGTTCCCTCTTTCTTGTTCTCCTTCCATTGATCTTCTTTGAGTTTTTTATCTTTTGATTTATACTTATCAATGACTTCTATTGCTTCCACAATCTTTGATTTTTCTCCAGCAGTATCCTCTAGGATTATATATGATTCAAGATTTCTCAAATACTTTTTTTCATTCAATATATTAAATATGAGCCAGTTTCTCAGCAATACATTATACATACCAATCCTAGTCATATTTTACCTCGTGCATGCATCATGTATGTAATTTTAGACTAGGCCATTCATCTACATGGTGTTACAAGGCTTTACAACACATTCATTGTAATATTCCTATGTACACCGATATATGTGAAAACTTAAACTATGAATACCTTAAAAGAAGAATTGGAAAGCTTGCATTGTAACATCAAAAATTGAACTACACAAATATGATTTTTATAATGCGATACTATCACTACTTAATAAAGCTTGCATTGTAACATCAAAAACTGAATTACACAAATATAACTTTTATAATGCGATACAATCACTACTTAATAGTAAAATGAGTTAGTTACCTCTAATAACCAACCTCCTCATATCTAACTAGAGAAATCTTGTTGTGATTAACTATCTAAGAGTTATACTATGGTTAGCTAACTTGCTACACAAGTAACTTTACCAACAACTAGTAAGTCTTATGTTTAACATCCCCTTTAAGCTATAAGAGATGTCAATCATTCCTAACTTGTTTTGTTGATTGCTAAATGGTCCTATGTGAATGATTCGGTCAAAATATATTTCATTTGATCCTTGGATGCAATTGGAAGCAAATGTAGAATTCATCTGCACTTTGTCTCTGACAACATGGTAATCAATTTCTATATGTTTTGTTATCTTATGGAAAACTAGATTGATTGTTATGTGAAGAGCTAATTTGTTGTCACAATAAATCACAATTGATGAAGAATGCTTGGTGTGAAATTTCCGCAACAAGTAAAGGATCCATTGTCCTTCACTTGCAGTTTGAGACAATGCCCTATATTCAGCCTCAGATGAAGATCTAGACACGACAGATTACTTCTTACTTTTTCAACTAATCAATGAATTTCCAAGAAATAAACAAAACATGTTGTTGATCTTCTAGTGTCTGAACATAGGTCATTACTAGGATGAGCTAAAATATAGGTCATTACCAGGACTACCTTTGAGATACTTCAAGACATGAAGGCCTGCTCACATGTGTTCATTCGTTAGTGCAATTAGAAATTGACTTAGTTTGCTTACAGCATAAGAATCTTAGGTCTGGAATGTGTTAGATACGAGAGTCCGCCAATAAATCTTTTATATGTAGTTGAATCCAAAAGTAAGTTACCATACCCCTTGGGCAATTGTAAATAAGGTTGCATAGGAGTAATGCATAACTTTACTCGAATCAGACTTGTATCTTGTAAGAGATTTAGTGTGTATTTCCTTTGGCATAATGTGATATCTTCGTTTGATCTAGCCATTTTAAAGCCTAGAAAATATTTAAGGACTCTTAAATCTATGATTCTAAATTTTGTCATTTAAGAGGGTCTTAATGTTGATAATCTCATGAACATCAGTCCACCCTAAGACCAAATCATCTACATATACAATGATCACTGTAAAATATGCACCATTAGACTTAGTAAACAAGGAATAATCAGATTTTTATTGAAGGTATCCTGAGTGGAGAAGAGTTTCAGTGAGTTTTGTGTTCCATTGCCTACTTTCCTGATTCAAGCTATAAAGAGATCTTTAAAGATTTCACACCATGTTGGGATGAGGCAGATCAATACCTACAGAAGATTGTATATAAACCTCTTCATTAAGATCAGTGTTGTGTGAACTGTTGTTATGTGCGAGTATACACAGTCAAATAATATAAAGTGGTGTGAAAGTAAGAGTATTGATCCCACAAATATTGTGATAACTTAAATTGATCATTTCTTCAAAATATTGTGAAATATCATGAGCAAGGGAGTAAAAAAATAATGGTTTGTCACAGATTCAGGTTGAAATACAATGAAATATAAGTGAAGATAAATATTTTAAATCAATAGTAAGAGGCATGTTGGGAAATGATTCATCTAATGAAGTTCATACTTTGTGTGTGTCTGATGAGATCTGTCGTGACATATGAGGCATAAGGTAATCTTATGGTATATGTCTACAACATCAAGGCATATGCAGTAAGTCGAGGGAATAACTCTCGAGGTCTCACAATAACATTAAATCATATCTTTTTTCATCTTTTGATTTCCCTTGTGGTTGTAGTCCTTTATCTCTAAAGTGACTAATCTAGTGAATATGCATATCCTACTATTTTCAACCATATTCTCTTATGAAGTATGTTAATTAATGAATATCTCAATCCTTAACCAACTTTTACCTATTTCTAAGGTGATCAATCAAAGAAATAAATTTATAGCCTAATTTCACATAGAAAAATATATCACTTCAAATCACACCAAGTTAACACAAAATACTAGTTTTCATTAAAATTGCATTGCTCAACATAAAGAATTTAGCTTATAATGAGCATAAGAGACATGCCACATGAGTTATTTCATTCAACATTTCTAAAGACAAATGAAAATAAATTGTAAACCTAAGTCAAACACTATATTTCTTGCAATCTTTCAATCAGCGGGAGGTGAGTTCTACTACGCCAGGAGGCTTGACACCTCTTCAATTGAGGATGGACATAAGGAAATTTTCACTATGGTTTATCCTTATTCTTCTTCAATAAGATAATTATTCGGTGTATTTATCAAGTGTTTCAAATTCATAACTCCTTTTATTTCACCCAAGAGGCTCCTCTTATACCATCTAACTTTTAGGGTTTTGTCTTGTCATTGGATAATGGGTCTTGTGGATATACATTGGCTTTGGCTCATTAATCATAACACATTCCTTCTCTACGCATTTGAATCAGTTCCATGTAGTACACTTTTCCATCCTACCGGGGATAACACATCCAGTGACAGGCCTGCAGCACAGCCAAACATAACACGCGCCCTTTTGCATGGTATAACTTTTACAGATTTTGTCTTGTAGTGCTTAATCTTATCCATTCTCGTTTTCAGATCATTTTGATTCCAATCCTCTAATTGTTTCCACGTGTGCCCTATTGCCATGAACATCCAGTCATTGTAAACTTATTTGGATTTGATATTAGACGATAAGCTTCGATCTAGAGGGGGGTGAATAGATCACTAGTTAAAAATTTAACAATTTTTTTTAAAGTTTATGGCAAGCGGAAGTAACCCAGATCGACTCGTCTAACCGAACCCGCTATCAAAAAGCTCGGATATGTGTAATTGTAATCACGGTATGATAATGAATCACAAATTGATAAACAATAATTAATCAAAATCAATTGAATGCAAAGCTACAAGTATAGTCTATTTCCAATGATCAAGCACAAAAAAAATCTATTGAGACAAAATATCGAACACCTTGTGTGAAATCTATATTGTTTAGAAATTTATGTGGTTTGGTTGATCTTAAAATCCAATCACAATCTAAAGGATTGTGATCAACTCAATAACACCTCTTTCAAAATGTAATCAAAAATATTATCCAAATGAATTGATTGCACGATCGATGAATTCAAGAATTTACAAACGAAAAATAAAAGAGATATAGAGGGAGAGACTACACAAGGATTTGTTTAGGCAGTTCCCCAATCGACCTCGCTATGGATACACATGCCCTCAATTAGAAATCGAATTGAGCTAATGAAATTAACCTTACTTTGTAAAAGTATGTATACAATAGAGATGTAGGAATCCAACCCTACAAACCCTAATTTTGATGATGATTTTGACACCTTCTCTTCCTTTGATCAAAGCTTGATCAAGTAACCTAATAATGTCGATTTGATTCACCGTCTCACGCTGCTTTTTTGCACGAAACCCATTGTTCTTCAAAGCTTTCACTCGATCGAATCCAAACCGCGAATTATTGTAACCCAAGATTTACCAATATGATCCACCGTCCCACGCTACTCCTTTGCAAGAATCTCCCGTTCTTCAAATCCTTCACTCAAACGGATCCAAGTTACGTAATCTTGTCCAAAACCTTCAAATCCCAATTTGATCTTAAAGAAAACCCCTAACTCGGTTTTCTTATTTGAAACCCTCAAAGATCTCAATACAATTTATAATTCAATCAATCCTAAAATGGATGTATCCACCCTAATTCTAGATGGCACCCAAACAAAGAATGATTATGTGTAGTTTTTTTCTGTGAAATCTCGGTTTCGGGTAGGTTTACTCTAGAACCTTGCTCTAGAACCTTGATAGAAAGTGATGCTTGCATGAAGTATATATATGTAAGCAAGTATGAAGGTAAAGGAATGCAAAAGGAATAGAAAACAATGCGAATTTTCAAGATTTTTAATGTATGTGTCGACCTATGTAAGTCATGCATCGACACATACGATGCATGTGCCGACCTGTAGATGCCATGCGTCAACCTGTATAGGTTATGTACCGACCTGTAGAGGTGACACATTAAACAAAGCCTACATGATTCAAAAGTGCAGTACATAAGCCGACCTGGAAAACGTATGGGTCGATTTGTAGAGAAAGGTTTTGTCTATGTGTCGACCTATAGAGCGTATGAGTAGACACGTAGTTGTTTTTCACATGAAAAACAATTTTTGATGCATGAAACATTTTCTTTGATGCATAAAAACTTTTCTTTGATGCATGAACATTTTCTAAACCTTTTCCAACATGTTGTTATGCTTCCTAATGCTAAAATGAACAATTAGACTCAGAGGATATCGTCCAATGTACATAAGCGCTAAAGTATCCTAGTTTTGACATCATATAAAATATATCTAATGGAAATTTGAACTCACATACTCATCCTTTATTATGATGGAAAAACTTGAGACGATGTGTTTCTTGTCTTCGTGAAGGCTCCCCATGAATGTATGAATCATAGCTGCATATGCTTCTCCCCCTTTGAAAACATCAAAAAGAGACAGCAAGTTATTAGCAGTATCACATAGATACAATATATAACATATAAAATATATTTTACAGAGGCGTGTGTAAAGATAAGAATGTGCACTCACATACATGAAGATACACAATAAAAATTAGAACAACATAAATAGCAATATAACAACATTACACAATTGTCATTTAAGGCAATACATAAAGTAAAACGATTATCTCATATTCAAACAATTAGTAACATTCTCAAGAAATAACTAAAGGCAAAACAAAATAACATACAATAATGCATGGTGACTCAAATAACATCTCCACAAGACATGAGACAAAAAGACGCAACAACACAACACTTCATCGTCCTCCACGCCCCCTAGGCATTAGTCTCACTCCCTTATGTCATTCTTATCCATCATTACCATAGTTGTAATCTTAGAAATCACACATTTCTCGTAAAATTAAGCATAATGATAATGATTCTCATTTTGGGCTGAGATCATATGGTTAATCCTAGGAATCATGGTTGCATGATTTGCATCCATCTCATTATGCATAGGCACAAGACCTTATGTTACATAAGAAGCAAAGGCTTCAAAATTGGCATCTTATGTAGTCATGTGTTCTTGCGTTAGACGGAATCTCTTCACTTGAGAAGCCTCAAAGGCGTCTTGCCTCTTACAATATTCCTCATAATGCTCATCTTGTCTCGACTGCATGTTCTGAAGCATAGTCATGATGGAAGACGGATCACCAAATCCAACACCAAAGGTATTACCATGAGCATCCCCACGAGTAACATCTTGCATAAAAGCATCACCTTCAGGCACATCATGAGAAGTACCAATTGCTTGATCAATATCCGTATGTGTCTCAGTAACATCATCACCAAACTCTACAGGATCATCGAAATTATAAATTTTCCTACCATTCTTACCCATAAGAAAGTCGTACGCCCGTCAGTTTACATACCAAAAGTAATCATCTGGATGAGGAGTCCTAAGTAACTGATTCAAATGTATGTTCCACTTAAAATCTTGATGAAGGTTGGTATCCATCACCAACGGTTCAGCCTCAACATCACCATCAACATCAACAATAGTAATACCAAATAAAGACTTCCAAAGATCATTAGTAAACTCATAAACAGTGTTACCAATTCTAAACTTAAAGGATGAACCTCTCCTATCATGTAACCTAAAGTAGAATACATGAATGGGATCTTCATTATAGTCATGTGCAAGCTTCAGAAAGTAATCAATTTGTTGATGTGCAACAAGTCTAACAACTTCTTGAATATCCAAACAACCAACCACAATAGGCTTCCAAATGTATTGCTTCATAATAAGCTGGTGTTAATGTTTTTGCTCAAATTCTTCAAAACACCTAGTTGAGACCAATGAAAATGGAGTTTTTGGAGTTGTAGAAGATGTGCTTACCTTACCCTTACCTTTAGAATCACCTTTGGTTTTTGAAAGCTTAGGTGTGCCATGGAGAATTATTCACATAAAGTTCATAGAATAATTGTTTGATGAAATGTGTGAACGAGAAGTGAAAATGTTTGAGAGATATTTGGTTACCCACAAACTCAAATCAGATAAGCAAACAAAAAAACACACAAAGATGTGAAGAAAAATAAAAAATGAGAGCAAATTTCGAGTTTTGGAGAATTTTGGTGAATGAGGGTTTTGAAAAATTCATAAAATTGTTTTTATATGCCGACCTATACGAAACATGTGTCGACACATGAGGTCCAAAAATTGGAAATTTTGACACATGAATTAGGGATGACTTTGGAAGACTCAACTTGACACATACATAACTAGTTTATGAGAGACACGTGCAAATGATTGTTTTTCATGATTTTCTAGCCAATAACATGCAAACACACAAATGCAAGCATGAAATATTAAAAGATATAGAACACATGTGAAGATATTTAGAATGAGGCCATTATAAACATGTTAAATGAAACACACAATGGTTATCACTTGAAATTTTCGGAAATGAACACTCATAACATGTATTATACACACAATATATCACATACCTTTGAGAAATGAACAAGTAAAAGAATCAACTTACTTACAAAGATAAAGTTGAAACAATACTACCTCACCGTACGAATAACGGAGGATGCACTTGCATTCCACAAGGAACTCTCGAATGAAAGTTGGAATAAATGCAAAATGTGCCACAAGCTCTTTGAAAACAAACGTTCTTACCACTTTTCTCTTTGCAATATTACCCAAAAATGTGATTAATAATGTATCCAAGAAGGTTATTGACTTGATGATCATCCTTTATGATTGGAATTTCATTCTTGTTTAAATCATAATAGTTATCTTGCTCCTCCTCAGGTTTTCATCGACTTAGGTTGATCAATCCCTTATCTGATGTACTAGAGTATGTCTTATTGAAGATAAACCTACATTATAAAACAAAATACCTTTTCCGACATTTATCGGATAAAAAACATTAATAGTAATCAACACACTTTTACCAATTAAAAGAACACTAGATGTTGACCTCCTTGGTAACACAACCCTTCTTCCTTGCCATAAAGTCAAAGAAATAAGGAGATGTCACATGTATCATGTTTTGGGCCTCCACAAACAAGATCACATACTCTCTTCATAGAGCCAAGACATTTATCCTGCAAGATCAACTAAAAGTGCTAGGTACCCAATCTTCATTGGGTCCTTGATGATTAGTAAAACTTTGGTTGCATTTGGGCAACCATTGAAAAGCACCTTTAGGAACAAAGAGTCTCTTAAACTTGCACTTTGCAATAGTGTGACATTTCTTGAAACAATAATTACAATATAAGTTGTGAGAAGATATGCTTTTTCCATTTGAACTCTTTTGAACAAAACTATACCTTCTATAAGGATTATGAGAAGGCATCTTATATTTAGAAGTATCAATAGCAAAAGTAAGCTTTGGTTGTAATGCCTTATCCAACTTAGCTTGAAGAGTATTTACCTCTTTTTACCAAATGTGACAAGTTTCATAATCAAACCATGAAGGTTTTTCATCCTCATACTTATCTTTTAGAATATCTAACATAAATTACTTAAGAGTTTCCATATTCTTTTTGTTTTCCAAAACATCAGCTTCTAAAATGAAAAGAATCTTATGTTTGAAGCTAACTTTTTGAAAGTGTCTACAACTTGTCTATGTAGATTTTCAAAATCTTTTTTAATTGAGAATAAGATAATTCATGAGTAGATTCAAGTTTAGAATGACTTACAATCTTCTTCTTCTTTTTGTTTGTCATGTAGCAAATCTTGGCCGATTCGACACTTGAACTCGAGCTTTCATCACTTCAAGAAACACTTTTGCTCTCTCAATCAAAATAGGCCCTTCTAGACTTACTATATTTCTTGTGATGGCCTTTCTCTTTGTCTTTCTTGATAATAGGACACTCTGGCCTATAATGACCTATTTTTCCACATTGTAGCATGAACTTATAGGTTTACCCTTCTTATTCTAATCTTCCTTTGAGGAGTTAGATAGCCTTCTAGATTTGCTTTGGTTCTTGTTGAAGTGTTTACCTCCATGTTTCCACACGTATCTATTAAACTTTTTGACGAACAACCCCATATCTTCTTCATCGGAATTCTTGTATCTTGATCGCTCGACTTTATGAGTCGAATTTGGGGTACAAACTGCAAGTGCACAGTTCTATCGCGTAGTTTTAAAAGATATCGATCCCACAGGGACTTATGAATCGATATACCGTTATCTAAGGTTACTTCGTAAAGCTAAGGTGGATAATGTTTGATTGTTTGGGGAAAAGCTAAAACTAAAAATAGAATCTAAATTAAATATTAAATAAACGGATATCGGTTTGTAGTTCGTCGTAATTAGGGAATCAATTCTTTGTTGGTTTCTTGGTTTTAAAATAAATCATTTCAGTTGACTTCATTGATTAAAAGTTCTATCTCAAACTCTCGCTCTGTTGAATAAACCATGATTTTATGTTAACGTAGTTGTCACTTATAATTAAGTCAAAAACCATTTTTTGAAAGCAATAAAGTCCGTAGAAACTCTTTTTAAGAAAACACTAACCGTTTAAACACCCTTATCTCAAACTCTCGCTCTGTTGATTTAGGTTATATAATTAAATTCGAATGCTTAACTCTCGTCCTCACATTCAATCTTTAAAAATACTTTTTGGAAAAGATTAGAATTTAATTAACTCTAAAAATTGCTCTCGCCCTGATCTAGAATTAATGTCCAATTTACACTGTCCAGTTAAAACCTCAAACTTTCGCTCTATTGATTTTAACCTCTTTATGTCCTTTACTCTCGTATAAAAACTTTATTATTAAACCTGTAAACTGAGACCGTAAAAAGAGTGATTTTAATTTTAAATTTAATTAAACCGACTTAGTTTTGATTCCTTATTCCGCTTACTTTACATACCGATATCTAGGCGAATTAGCCAGACATGCTAAACGAACTTAAATAATTATCATGCATAAACAGACTCATCTGAAGCAAATAATATAAATAAATAATAAAACAAAACATTAAACAATAATTAAAGAACCTGAATAATTTAAACAGCAGTCTTGAACACTCCACCACAAGCCGGTAGGATTTGTTCTTGAATTCTTCAATCAAACAACAAATTAAAACGAAGGAATAAAAAAACTAGATTCTAACGTAAGGTTAGATCCGGTAAAAAGGTACACAATAGTTTCCGGTGTAGAAACTATTATGTGAAAATTAATTAAGTGCTAGAGAGGAAAATAGAGTTGCAAGAGAAAAACAATAAAAATTTGCAAAAGTAGTATGTAAAAGGTATGCTTAAACTGCTGAAGAAAAGAAAATTGGAAACTGCCGAAATCTGGAAAAAGCGTGGAACCTCTGTAGGGTTTGCAAAGTTGCTATTTATATTGATGCTTTCCGTAACGGTTTTCAAAGCAGTCCGCGTCAAGGGGTCTTCACGTAACGGATGCATAGCCGTGGAAATAGGATTCAACGTGTATATAGGACTCAACGTCTCTGAAGGCAGAAATGTAGGGGGATGGTGTGACGTCCGTCACACCATGTGTGACGCTCGTCACATAAGTGTATGCAGCGTCACAAATAGAAAGGAAATACCACGTAATATCTAATAAAATGCAGTAAATTGAAATAAATAATAATATAATTTAATTGAATTAAGTCCTAAAATATGATATAATTTCATGTTATCAAACTCCCCCATACTTAGATCTTTGCTTGTCCTCAAGCAAAATTCAGTATAGAATTTGTTAACAGTTTTAGCCAGATGAAATTTCAAAACACACGTCAGTTCGTATTAGGTTGCACGTAAACTTTGTTTAGAGGTAACTTGAGTTAAATCTTGACATCAACAGCCACCGTCGCAACCTCAGATAACCCTGCCTTATGCAAATCAGTTCAAGTACACTATTATAGCTATCCTAGTTCCTTTACTCTTATCTCACCCGTTTTCATTCCAGCGAAATCACATTAAGCCCTTTATCCTTTCGCGCACATAGTGGAGTAACCGGTTAGTGATTCTGATTCCCTTTTTAGCTTGAAGTTCTGGTACATAAGTCGGATAGCTTCGTTATTCAGTCCATTGCAAATTGCGGGGGATCGGACCGTAGTCCGCCCTACCAAGTTCAGCACCAGATACCTGTTGAACCAACTCATAATGGATCTTTCATATTATGCTTTTGTATGATCTGCAACCTTTAGATTAAATGATCTAGTAAGGATCACCTAACATACTTAGTGCATTTCCTGATATATAATATATATATATATATATATATATATATATATATATATATATATTATATATATATATATATATATTAATATATTATTATATATAATATATATTTTTATGTTACTTTGGGAATCATTCACTTATATTCATCGGCCCTCCACGTAGTTTGCTATTAGGATGGTGTTGACTTCTTGTATAAATTACTCGGGGTTACTATAGAACTAAAAGTTCAAGGGATTGGTATAATAGGTACTTATTCTGATCTAACATGTTGCGGTTTGTTAGAGTGTTTGGCGGTAATAGTTTTCTTGTCTTGATTTGTCTCAAGTTCGATAAAATGAGCAACCTTTATACTTATTGAGTGTTGAATTTTTGTTGTGGCTCATGAAAATTGAGGGGAATAGATAATAGGAATTTTTCACACTCGGGACTTAACTTAAAATAAATCTATATATATATATATATATATATATATTATATATATATAATATATATATATATATATATATATATATATTATATATATATATAATATATATATATATATATATATATATATATATATATATATATATATAATATATATATATATATATATATATTATATATATATATATATATATATATATATATATATATATTTTTTTTTTTTTTTTTGTTTTTGTTTTTATAATTAAAAGGAAATAACAATGAAAGGAAAGGTACATACTTGTAAAAAAAGGAAATAGAAAGAACAGGTTTTCCCCCCCATACTTAAAATAAACATTGTCCCCAATGTTTTAAGGAAATGAAATACAATAGGGAAAGGGAAAAGAAACTACAACTAAGGCTGCCTTCCGCCTCTGGTTCTTGGACCTGGTGATCGTTGATGTACCTCTAAGTTGTCAAACCTGCTAAGCAAATCGGCGAACCGCTGATCGGTAATGGCATTCCTCGCTTCCTGTTGTTCTTGCATTTGGCGCATTAGTTGCATCATTTCGAGATTCTGTGCTTGCATACCATCAATTGCATCCATGATGTCGTCGTTGGTTGCAGGCCTTCGTCGTCGACGACGTGAGGATGGGCCAGCTGCAGCATCGGAGTGGTTGAGCGGGACAGATTGTTGTGCTGGAGTAGGATCACCTTGTTCCATGTCTTCAAACTCGTCTGCGGGCGGGTTTGCTTGTGAAGGCTCGGTGGCTTCTGGAGCATTTAGATCATAGAGGTGGCGGTTGGGGTTTGTGACATCTGTTAGGGCCATGTTGGGTAGAACAACGCTTGGGATAGCCTGGTTGTTCACCATAAGATAATATCCTCCGCCTACTCTGTTCTTAATCAGGCGGCTGGATCGACAGTAGCTGATGTCCATAAATAGGGGAGGTAGAGATTCTAAGGTTTGGAGTCGGTCCCCTAAGTTTAAGCCAAGTGCTATTGTGGTGGTTAAACCACCAATTACAAAGGGTTGACGGCCTCTAGCACATAAGGTGCGGATATGATGAAATAGAAAAGAGGCAGTGTTTACCTTTGCATTCGGTTCGAAGACGCATTTGAGGAAGAATAGTTCCTTTGCGTTGACCTTGCTGTTGTTCGGTCTTCCAAAAACTGTGTTTTATAGGATGCGGATAAAATACCGGATGGTTGGATTATGGATGTGGGAAAGGAGGAGCTCGTCCCAGTTGTAGGCATCTACACCAGATATTTTCTTGAAAAGGTCGAAAACGGTGACTGTGTTCCAGTTTAGGTCTGGAGGGATTCTGGGGTAGACTTGACCTTCTGTGGAGAATTGTAGCATGGTACTCAACTGGTTTTGGGTTAAGGAGTACTCGGTGTTGAACATACGGAAGGTTGCGGTACCGGTTAAGAATTCGTCTTCACCGGCGGGAGTGGTGTATGCGTATGAACTTAAGAATTCTAAGGTTAGGGAGGGGTAAGTGGGTTGATTATGCGTGCATAGAAAGGTTAAGTCGGCTTGACGGAGCATCCATTCGATACCTTGGAGTAATCCTAATTGTTGTAAACAAGTAAAATCAGGATACCTGGTGGAGACGACGCCTCTCTGTTGGAAACGCTCGTATTGCTCCCTTTGATAATTTTCATCTTCGGTTCGGAAGATGATATTTCCGAAATTCTGGTTACCCGCCATACTGATGAATGAACTGAAAGAGGTAAATTGGAAGAAAAGAAATGTATTTGATAGAAGAAAGTGGTTTGTGGTGAATGAAGGAAGGTTTGGTGGGTATTTATAGGAAAAATTTGGAAGTTGGAAAAATAGGTGGTTGAAAAGTGAATAATTGTGGGTAAATTGAATCAATTGGGAAGGTAAAAGTTGAAGGGGGTAACGTTCGTCTCCAACGGCTCCTTAACGTTCACCTAGTCTGAAGGGCGTTACGCTCGTTACAGGTGCATGACGGGCGTCACAGGTACTTAGCGTGACGTCCGTGACAGAATGTGTGACGCTCGTCACACTGTCTGTTTGGCATGGTTTCAGCTAGCGTCCTTCAGAGTGACTGGTAAGTTATTATTTTTGTTTTGCTATGGGTTGATTTATTCTGCTATTTAATTCCTCCTGCATGCTATTCTACTTTGTATAATAGTGCATATATAATTTAATAAGTCATAGGTAGCAACAGTAGAGAACATAATAGCTATTGCATAATAAAATTGAATAAATAGCTTCAATAAAATGATCATAATGTAATATTGGAAAGAAAAACAAAAAAAAATGCGAAAGGGAAACAAATGCGAACATGAATTCAAATAACATTAATGAATAATCTAACTTAAAACTAAATAACTAAGAAAAATAATTTCTATCCATCTGCACGATCTCTGGCCGGAGGAGCAAAAGAGTTAACACGGTATAGCAACTCGTGAAACTGATTTGTCATACTGCTCATGTATCCTAGAACTTCGTGTCTCATTTCAGTAAACTCTTCTCTGAGGGCGTCTTGTTCTGACATCAAAGCTTCAATGGCGGTGTTATAATCAGTTCCGGGCATATGATGTCGGAGGTCGGATATTGCTGATTCTTCGGTCTGAACAGGCTGAGGAGGGGGGTCAATATCATAATAGCCAGATGGTGTCTGAGGGTCAGATTCCGCATAAGGGATCTGGTCATCACAAATCTCATAATCCTGGATGGATTCAGTGGATCTAGCTGGAGAGGGTGTCGCGTTCAGATTGTAGAGCCAGTTACTGCGGTTATGAACATTAGTCCTGGGATTGGGTAAGGTGAATAGGCAAAGAACTTGGTTATTAATTATAAGCTCGAACTCGTCAGACCCTTGGTTTGCTATAAACATGGCATTGAAGAGGAAGGGTATACTCATAATAGTAATGCCACAGAAGGGGCTTAAGTCAAGCATAGGTTGACGTAATCCGAGTGCATTACCAATCATGGTTATCAAACCGCCTACTCTAATAGGTGCTCGCTCATCTTGGATAAGGTGGTCTAAATTTGCTAGCATAAAGGTGGCACCGTTTACTGGACGGTTCTGGGAAGCACAGAATATGATGAAGAGTTCATCACGTGAAACTGAAGTACTGTATGGCTTCTCTCCAAATAAGGTGTGGGTCAAGATCCTATGGAAGTAACGGAAAGCCGGGTTATGTATGTTTCCAGAGAGAAACTCATGTTCCTCGGGCTCATCATTTCCAGTCAAACTACCCCAAAAGTGTTCAAGTTCTCTATATTCAAAAAGTTCTTCCTGGCTCACTGTGAATGTATCAAGGGAGGTAGGGAAACCCAAAAGGTTGGTAAAGTCTCTAATATTAAATTGGTACTCCATGTTGAACATTCTGAACTGGATAAAACCTCTGCTAATTCCTTTCCCATGGCTGGGTAGATAGATTAGGGAGCTAAGGAATTCTAGTGTTAGTCTCCGGTAGGTGGCGAAATGTCTTAGGATAGGGGATGTTTCCCACCCTATCTGATTCAGCAAAAACAGGACACTTTCTCTTAGTCCAAGGGCGGTCATAGCCCAGTCATCAGCATATAAACTAGGTAGCATCTCTCTCGTGGCTAGTTCTTCAAATTTTAGTTAGTGAGCCATTCCTCTGAATTTGATACCCATACGGTCAATTTGTCCCATCTGGTTAGTGTTAGCTAGAGAAAAGAAAACATGAGTTTTAGTCAGGATTTGGCCAAATGCCGAAAGAAGAAGAGAAAAGTTTTGAAAAATTAAAATAAATCAAGAATGAATACTAAACAAAATTTTAATAGAAATAAAATAAATAAAAATTAAAATTTGTGGGTTGTCTCCCACTAAGCGCTTTGTTTAAATGTCGCAAGCTCGACAAAGAAACTATCAAATATAATTTATAAATACTAGAGGCATTTCGTCTAAGTGTAGGATTTGTGAATCTTTATTGGTTTCCGCACAGTGATAGTGTTTTAGACGTTGCCCGTTTACGGTGAACGGTTCTGTGGATTTGCCTTTAATTTCTACCGCTCCACTGGGAAAGACGTTAGTGATATGAAAAGGACCTGACCATCTGGATCGTAGTTTTCCTGGAAATAACTTTAGCCTAGAGTTAAATAAAAGGACTGCATCGCCTTGCTTGAAGATTTTCCTTGATATACGCTTGTCATGCCATTGTTTTGTTCTTTCTTTGTAGATTCTGGCATTTTCATAGGCGTCTCTTCTGAGTTCCTCTAATTCGTTTATGTCAAGGATTCTCTTTTCACCGGCGACCTTATAGTTTAGGTTCAGATTTCTAATAGCCCAATAGGCTTTATGTTCTAATTCTACCGGGAGGTGGCAGGATTTTCCATAAATGAGCTTAAATGGGGTCGTCCCTATGGGGGTTTTATAAGCAGTTCGATACGCCCATAAAGCTTCTGGTAATTTTAATGACCAATCTTTCCTTGAAGTGGCGACTGTTTTTTCTAATATTTGTTTAATCTCTCTGTTGGACACTTCCACTTGCCCACTGGTCTGAGGGTGGTAAGGTGTCGCTACTCTATGCCTTACGCCATACTTAAACAGTAGTTTTTCGAGTACCTTAGATATGAAATGTGATCCACCATCACTGACTACTATTCTTGGGATGCCAAATCTCGGAAATATTATATTCTTAAAGAGTCTAGTTACTACTCGGGTGTCATTTGTTGGAGAAGCTATAGCTTCGATCCATTTTGAAACGTAGTCTACCGCCACGAGTATGTATTTGTTACCGAAAGAGGATGGAAAAGGTCCCATGAAGTCTATTCCCCACACGTCGAAAATCTCTACTTCCAAAATACCTTTTTGTGGCATCTCGTCATGTCTAGATATGTTTCCTGTGCGTTGACATCTGTCACATTCCTTAATAGCCGCATGTACGTCCTTCCATATATTTGGCCAATAAAAGCCGGATTGTAGGATTTTAGAGCAGGTCTTGGATGTACTTGCGTGTCCACCATAAGGAGCGGAGTGGCAGTGTTGGATTATATTTTCTACCTCTTCTTCGGGTATACATCGACGGAAAATACCATCGGGGCCTCTTTTGAAAAGTAAGGGATCATCCCAGTAATAATGTTTTATGTCATAGAAGAATCGTTTCTTCTGCTGGTAGGATAAAGTAGGTGGAACTATTCCGGCGGCTAAATAGTTGACGAGATCAGCGTACCATGGTGTAACAGATATAGCTAAGGTGGTTTCTACTTGCTTGTCAGAGTTATTCTCTTCCAAAGTAGCTATACGTTTATCGTACGAGAAATCATCATTAATTGATGTTCTTTCCGGTTCAAGGTTCTCAAGTCTAGAGAGGTGGTCTGCTACTACGTTTTCAGTTCCTTTCTTGTCTTTGATTTCCAAATTGAACTCTTGTAGCAACAAGATCCATCTTAGGAGTCTAGGTTTAGCATCCTTTTTTGTTAAGAGGTATTTGATAGCAGCGTGGTCAGTGTAAACTATTATTTTGGCCCCGACCAAGTAAGAACGAAATTTATCTAGCGCAAACACAACTGCTAGGAGTTCTTTCTCGGTTGTGGCATAATTCATCTGTGCTTCATCTAGAGTTCTACTTGCGTAATATATAACGTGAAGCTTTTTATCCTTTCGTTGTCCTAAAACAGCACCTACAGCGTAATCGCTGGCATCGCACATTATTTCGAATGGTTCATTCCAGTCGGGTGTCTGCATTATGGGTGCGGAGATCAATGCTTGCTTAAGCGTTTGAAATGCTTCTAAACAGTTATTGTCGAATATGAATTCAGCATCTTTCATCAATAGTCCGGTTAAAGGTTTAGTTATTTTAGAGAAGTCTTTGATGAATCGTCGGTAAAAAACCGCGTGTCCTAAGAAGCTTCGTACTTCTCTCACGGTTTTAGGGGGTTGAAGGTTTTCGATTACCTCTATTTTGGCTTTGTCTACTTCAATTCCTCTATTTGATATAATGTGTCCTAAAACAATTCCTTCTTGTACCATAAAGTGGCATTTCTCCCAGTTAAGTACTAAGTTTACTTTTACACATCGCTCAAGAACTCTTTCTAGGTTTTCAAGGCATTCTTCAAAACTTTGTCCGCATACGGAAAAGTCATCCATAAATACTTCCATGATGTTTTCGAGAAAATCGGCGAAAATTGCCATCATGCATCTTTGAAAGGTTGCAGGAGCATTACACAAGCCAAACGGCATTCGTCTATAAGCGAAGGTACCAAAAGGGCATGTGAACGTTGTCTTTTCTTGGTCATCAGGATGAATTGGTATTTGAAAGAAGCCTGAATAACCGTCTAGATAACAGAAATGTGAATGTTTTGCCAATCGCTCTAGCATCTGGTCAATGAATGGTAAAGGGAAATGATCTTTTCGGGTTGCTTTGTTTAGTTTCCTATAGTCAATGCACATTCTCCATCCCGATTCGATTCGTTTGGTTATAGTTTCCCCTTTTTCGTTTTCAATAACGGTTATGCCTCTTTTCTTTGGTACTACGTGTATAGGACTAACCCATTTGCTATCAGATATAGGATATATAATACCTGCCTCTAGTAACTTGGTTATTTCCTTTTTCACTACCTCACTCAGGATCGGATTTAGTCTCCTCTGGTGTTCTCTAGAAGTTTTACAGTCTTCTTCTAGCATGATGCGGTGCATACAAATAGAAGGACTTATTCCTTTAAGATCGGTGATGTTGTAACCTAGTGCGGTCGGATACTTTCTTAAGATATGTAGGAGTTTTTCTGTTTCGAGTCTTCCTAGGTCTGCATTAACTATCACAGGTCGTTCAAGTTCTAAGTCTAGGAATTCATATCTCAGATTTTTGGGAAGTGTTTTCAGATCTAGGGTTGGTTTCTTAAGACACTGCGTAGGGTCCGGTGTTATTGCTAAACATTGGTTAAGTTTGTCTTCTACAAGATAGTCGGATGATTTGTCCTTTTCTAACTCTGTTTCTTTTATGCATTCATCGATGATATCCATGAAGTAACATGTATCTTCTATTGCAGGTGCTTTCAAAATTTGGGAAAGAATGAACTCAATTTTCTCTTCTCCTACTTCGAAGGTGAGTCTTCCTCGTTTTACGTCTATGATTGCACCGACAGTTGCTAAGAACGGTCTTCCCAGTATAATGGGTGTAATATCATCTTCTCTAATGTCCATAATTGTAAAATCAGTTGGAATGTAGAATTGACCTATGCGTACGGGAACGTTTTCAAGAATTCCTACAGGATATTTGACGGAACGATCTGCTAGTTGCACAGACATTTTGGTTGGTCTTAATTCTCCCATTTCCAGTCTCTTGCATATGGATAAAGGCATAACACTAATTCCGGCTCCTAAATCGCATAAGGCTTTGTCGATGACAAATTTTCCTATGTGACAGGGTATAGAGAAACTACCCGGATCCTTGAGTTTAGGAGGCATGTTCTGGATTATAGCGCTACATTCGGCAGGGAGTGTAACGGTTTCGCTATCTTCAAGTTTCCTTTTATTAGAAAGAATTTCTTTTAAGAACTTGGCGTATGAGGGCATCTGCGTAATAGCTTCTGTAAACGGGATTGTAACGTTTAATTGTTTAAGGAGGTCAACAAATTTTTTAAATTGGCCCGCATCTTTGGTTTTGACAAGCCTTTGAGGGTAAGGGACAGGTGGTTTATAAGGTGGTGGAGGTACATAAGGTTCCTTCTTTTCTACGGTTTCCTTATTACTCTCTTCCTTTTCCTTAGGTCTATTTTCTTCCTCAGTTGACTTTTTAGGGTTTTGGTTTCCTATCCTTGGATCAGATGGTCCTTCCACTTCCGTTCCACTTCTTAATATGATTGCATGAGCGTGGCTTCTCGGGTTAGGTTGGGGCTGTCCAGGAAATGTACCAGTTGGGGCAGCAGTAGGCGCTTGTTGTTGAGCTACTTGTGATATTTGTGTTTCCAGCATTTTGTTATGGGTAGCCAGGGCATCCACTTTACTTGCTAGTTGTTTAATTTGTTCGCCAGTGTGTACATTCTGGTTTAAGAAATCTTTATTGGTTTGTTGTTGAGAAGCTATAAAGTTTTCCATCATGACTTCCAAGTTGGATTTCCTAGGGCCGTTATTGCTATGTGTAGATGGGTTCGGTTTCTGATATCCCGGAGGTATAGCTGGGGCTTGATTTGGAGACTGTCCAGGTGCGTACAAAGCATTATTACTCTTATATGAAAAGTTTGGATGGTTCTTCCAATTTGAGTTATAGGTATGCGAGTAGGGGCTTCCTTGAGCATAGTTTACTTGTTCTGCTTGGATTCCTGTTAAGAGTTGACAATCTGTAGGAGTGTGACCTTGGATTCCGCAGACTTCGCAATTCTGAGTTATAGCAAGCACGGAGGTTGGAGGTGATACATTTAAACTTTCAATTTTCTGGACCAGAGCATCCACTTTTGCATTAACATGATCAAGGTTACTTATCTCGTACATGCCGGTTTTCGTTTGAGGTTTTTCCACCATTGTTCGTTTAGTTCCCCACTGATAGTGGTTTTGGGCCATGCTTTCGATAAGCTGGTAAGCATCAGCATAAGGTTTGTTCATTAGTGCACCACCTGCAGCGGCGTCTATTGTTAACCTTGTGTTGTACAAGAGACCATTATAGAATGTGTGAATTACTAACCAGTCTTCCAAACCATGGTGTGGGCAAAGTCTCATCATGTCTTTGTATCTTTCCCATGCTTCGAAAAGAGACTCGTTATCTTTCTGTTTAAATCCATTTATCTGGGCTCTTAACATAGCTGTTTTGCTTGGCGGAAAATATCGGGCAAGAAAAACTTTCTTCAACTCGTTCCATGTGGTGACAGAGTTGGAAGGGAGAGACTGAAGCCATCTTCTAGCGCTATCTCTTAATGAGAAAGGAAAAAGACGAAGTCGAATTGCCTCTGAAGTGACACCATTAGCTTTAACAGTATCAGCGTATTGAACAAATACGGATAAATGAAGGTTTGGATCCTCGGTAGGATTTCCAGAGAATTGGTTCTGTTGCACTGCCTGCAACAACGAAGGTTTAAGTTCGAAGTTGTTTGCTTCGATTGCTGGCGGAGCAATACTTGAATGCGGCTCATCTTGTGATGGAGCGGCGTAATCTCGAAGAGCACGAGCTGGTTCTGCCATCTCGGGTATCGAAGGAAAAATGTTTTTGAAATCAGGAAGTTCGACAGGAGGGAGATTGTTTGCAGCACGATATTCCCGAATTCGTCGTAAGACTCGGAGATATAGTTCGATATCGTTGATTCGTAAATAGAGCGGCTCGCCTTGTGAGCGAGTGTGTGGCATACAAATCGACGATAGAAAGAAAAGAAAAAGAAACCTTAGTCTCTACAGCGTAACGGAAGAGTTACGATATCGACTAAACAAAAGTCCCCGGCAACGGCGCCAAAAACTTGATCGCTCGACTTTATGAGTCGAATTTGGGGTACAAACTGCAAGTGCACAGTTCTATCGCGTAGTTTTAAAAGATATCGATCCCACAGGGACTTATGAATCGATATACCGTTATCTAAGGTTACTTCGTAAAGCTAAGGTGGATAATGTTTGATTGTTTGGGGAAAAGCTAAAACTAAAAATAGAATCTAAATTAAATATCAAATAAACGGATATCGGTATGTAGTTCGTCGTAATTAGGGAATCAATTCTTTGTTGGTTTCTTGGTTTTAAAATAAATCATTTCAGTTGACTTCATTGATTAAAAGTTCTATCTCAAACTCTCGCTCTGTTGAATAAACCATGATTTTATGTTAACGTAGCTGTCACTTATAATTAAGTCAAAAACCATTTTTTGAAAGCAATAAAGTCCGTAGAAACTCTTTTTAAGAAAACACTAACCGTTTAAACACCCTTATCTCAAACTCTCGCTCTGTTGATTTAGGTTATATAATTAAATTCGAATGCTTAACTCTCGTCCTCACATTCAATCTTTAAAAATACTTTTGGAAAAGATTAGAATTTAATTAACTCTAAAAATTACTCTCGCCCTGATCTAGAATTAATGTCCAATTTACACTGTCCAGTTAAAACCTCAAACTTTCGCTCTATTGATTTTAACCTCTTTATGTCCTTTACTCTCGTATAAAAACTTTATTATTAAACCTGTAAACTGAGACCGTAAAAAGAGTGATTTTAATTTTAAATTTAATTAAACCGACTTAGTTTTGATTCCTTATTCCGCTTACTTTACATACCGATATCTAGGCGAATTAGCCAGACATGCTAAACGAACTTAAATAATTATCATGCATAAACAGACTCATCTGAAGCAAATAATATAAATAAATAATAAAACAAAACATTAAACAATAATTAAAGAACCTGAATAATTTAAACAGCAGTCTTGAACACTCCACCACAAGCCGGTAGGATTTGTTCTTGAATTCTTCAATCAAACAACAAATTAAAACGAAGGAATAAAAAACTAGATTCTAACGTAAGGTTAGATCCGGTAAAAAGGTACACAATAGTTTCCGGTGTAGAAACTATTATGTGAAAATTAATTAAGTGCTAGAGAGGAAAATAGAGTTGCAAGAGAAAAACAATAAAAATTTACAAAAGTAGTATGTAAAAGGTATGCTTAAACTGCTGAAGAAAAGAAAATTGGAAACTGCCGAAATCTGGAAAAAGCGTGGAACCTCTGTAGGGTTTGCAAAGTTGCTATTTATATTGATGCTTTCCGTAACGGTTTTCAAAGCAGTCCGCGTCAAGGGGTCTTCACGTAACGGATGCATAGCCGTGGAAATAGGATTCAACGTGTATATAGGAATCAACGTCTCTGAAGGCAGAAATGTAGGGGGATGGTGTGACGTCCGTCACACCATGTGTGACGCTCGTCACATAAGTGTATGCAGCGTGACGTTCGTCACAGCATCTGTGGCGCTCGTCACAGGCACAACGCCTGTGTCTTCTTTGGGTTGGGCTTGGCTTTTGCTATTTGTTTCTTTTCATTCCTTTTTGCACCTCCTTTTCTTCCTTTTTTACTTGTGCTTCAAATAAGACACCTGAGACAAATAGAAAGGAAATACCGCGTAATAAAATGCAGTAAATTGAAATAAATAATAATATAATTTAATTGAATTAAGTCCTAAAATATGATATAATTTCATGTTATCATATCTCTTATTTCACAATCACTTTGCTTATTGTTTGAGGACTTTAAGCTTGAAGTCTTTAGAGAAATAGACTTTTTCTCTTCCTCTTTGTCTTTAACTTTCTTCTTCTTTACCTTCTTCTCATGCTCTTTTTCGTGTTTTTCCAAGCAAGTGAGTTCTTGCTCATGTTCTTCTAGCTTTCCAAACAAAGTTATGAAATCAAGTGTTTTAAGATCATTCGCCTCTTTGATTGTGGTGACCTTGGGTTGTCATTCCCTATTAAGACACCTCAAAACTTTATTAGTGGAAATATCATTGGAAATAGGCTTACCTAGAGCATTGAATTGGTTTATAAGATGTGTGAACCTCTTTTGCATGTCGGCAATGATTTCACCATGCTTCATGCGAAGGAGTTCAAACTCTTGATTCAAGGTATTGATCCTAGCTTGTTTGACCTCATTAGTTCCCTTCTGGGAAACTTCTAATGCATCCCACATAGCTTTGGAGGTCTCACAATGAGAAACACAATAATACTCATCAACACCGAGTGCAGATATTGAAATATTTTGTGTTTTCCAATCATGTGACCATAATTTCTTATCATTATCATTCCATTGATTTTCCAGTTTTGGTACGACGACACCTTTACCATTGGTCATTGTAATTTGATTAGGACCATTGATGATGACGTCCCATACTCCCTTATCAACTAAGTTGATATGGATACACATACAAGCTTTCCAATAGCCATAATTTTTATCGGTGAAAATCGGTGCTCTATTGTACACCCCTTTAGGTTCGGTAGCCATTTTCTAATAAGTAAATATTAAGCATGAAATCAACCAGAGCTCGTGATACCACTTGTTAGGCGATAGACTTCGATCTAGAGGAGGAAGGGTTGTGAATAAATCACTAGTTAAAAATTTAACACAAAAAACTGTTTTGAAAAGTTTATGGCAATCAGAAGTAACCCGAACCAGATCTTCTAACCGAACCCGCTATTAAAAATCTCTGATATGCGTAATTATAATCACAGTATGATAATGAATCACAAATTGATCAAAAACTATTAATCACAACCAATTGAATGCAAAGCTATAAGGATAAATTATCGATGACAAATTATTTTCAATGATCAAGCACAAAAAAAAATCTATTGAGACAAATTATCGAACACCTTGTGTGCAATCGATATTGTTTGGAAATTTATGTGGTTTTGTTGATCTTAAAATTCAATCACAATCTAAAGGATTATGATCAACTCAACAACACCTTTTTCAAAATGTAATCAAAAATATTATCCAAACAAATTGATCGCACGATCGATGAATTCAACAATTTGCAAACGAAGAATAAAAGAGATAGAGAGGGAGAGAGGAAGTACACAAGGATTTGTTTAAGCAGTTCCCTAATCGACCCGCTATGTGTACATCTTCCCTCAATTCAAACTCGAATTGAGATAATGAAAGTAAACTTACTTTGCAAAAGTATGTATACAAGAGAGATGTAGTAATCCAACCCTATAAACCCTAAGTTTGATGTTGATTCTGACACTTTCTCTTCCCTTGATTTAAGCTTGATCAAGTAACCTAATAATACCAATTTGATTCACTGTCTCATGCTACTTATTTTCAATAAACCCTTGTTCTTCAAATCTTTCACTCGATCGAATCCAAACTGCAAATTGTTGTAACCCAAGATTTACCAATATGATCCACCATCTCACGCTACTTCTTTGCAAGAACCTCCCGTTCTTCAAAGCCTTCACTCGATCAGTTCCATATTATGTAATCTTATCCAAAACCTTCAAATCCCAATTTAATCTTGAAGGAAAACCCCAACTAGGTTTTCTTATTTGAAACCCTCAAAGATCTCAACCCAATTTACAATTCAATCATTCATAAATTGGACATTATCAACCCTAATTCTAGATAGCACCTAAACAAAGAATGATTATGTGTAGTTTGTTTATTGTATGCATAAAATTAGGTTGAAGATGATGAGAACTCTTTGAAATCCCGGTTTCGTGTATCTTTACTCTAGAACCTAGCTAGAAAATGGTACTTGCATGAAGTATATATATATATATATATATATATATATATATATATATATATATATAATATATATATATATATATATACACATGTAAGCAAGTATGAAGCAAAAGGAATAAAAAATAATGCAAATTTTCAAGATTTTTAATGTATGTGTTGACCTATGTAAGTCATGTGTCGACACATACGATGCATGTGTCGACCTATAGATGCCATGCGTCGACCTGTAAATGCGGCATATCAAATAGAGCCTACATGCATTAAAAATGCAGTACATGAGCCGACCTGAAAAACATGTTTAGTTTTTTTGTGTGTGTGCATGCTTCATGATGTTTCCCGTCTTGCCAAAAGTCTTCAATCAAGATAATCAGCCTAAATCCAAGTTTGGTTACTTTATCCTATGGTCCAAGATTTCTTTTTTGAGTTTCAGCAGGGGGGGGGGGAGTTAACTAGCTTACTTTTTTTTGGCTTTTTAGTTGATTTGAACTTGAGGATTCTACTTGTACCACTTTTCTTAGTAACTTTTGCTAGATGCTCCATCTTTTTACATGAAGATATCTCACTTGTAATGAGTCCAACCTGTTACTTTGAGTGAAGACATCCACTGCTCCTCTAGTTTCGGGCACATGAATTTTATTCATAATGCTATTTGGAATTTTCATTATTTTTGCACACTTTTGTGTGTTTCTTTTTAATATTTTATAATGTAGTTGATCCTTATGCTAGTCTTATTTGTTAGTGTTTTCCTACCCTAAACTAAATCCTACAATGAGTCATGTTTCATGCTTTAGAACAATTCAAACTTCTTAAGAGGCTAATTACTTTTTTAACTTCTTCTAGTGCAGCAACATTTATCACTAAGTCACATATTGGTGCATTGATTCTTATTAAGACCTTGTTTCTAATAGTGTAAGAATCCCAATTAGAAGTCTCCTAAGTTCTTAAAAATTATGTTATTTTTGAGATGAAGTTGAGTATTTTCTTTTTTATTATTATTTTAATGCAAAATAAACAGCAAAATACAAACTATTCATTGATTGACATTGAAATTAAAACAGGCTAACTTGATTCAAATTTAAAAAACTAGATAGATGCCTTCACACCCAAACTTAAATTATGGACAATGTCCTCATTGTCAGTCTATGAGTTCTAGCACATCAGAAAACAGAAAATAAAGTACATAAATCATTAAATGATTGGTTGAAAATACCAGCTAGCCTTGGATCCTACTACTTTTCCTGGTTAGTTTTGGGTTGTCCTCTCTCTTTCTTTTCTTTTATTTTCCCTCCTTCTTCTTGATTTCCTCCTTATTATTTGCCTTGGTTATATTACCTTTTGACTTGGCTTTCTCCTCAGGAACAACAACTGATTTACCTTTGTTTTTCTGTTTTAAATATGAAGTCGAGGTCCTCTGTTGTTATTATGTTGGGGGATCAATGACATGTTATGTCACGTCAGATGGCTTCCTTTTGATTTTACTTATGTTATCTCATATAACATTAGTTTGAATTCCTTTGGTTCAACATATTCTTGAATGACGACACCTTTTGGAAAACCAATAACCTTCAAAGAATTCCATGCCTCCTTGTAGTTTCCCATCATGTCGATGCCATAAAATATGTGTTTTATTTCTTGATTACTTTTCCCATTTGATATTGGTCACATGTGGCTCTTGTTTGAAAAGAGGCAAGGAACTCAGAGCTTTCATCCTCATCATCTTGTTGTATGTCCTGCTCAACTTGGGGTTTTTCGAATGCAGCCGAATTTTCCTCCATGAGTACTTGCACAAGAACAAAAGACAAATTTTCCACAACAGGTTCAGCTGCTAGCTCTGTCTCCAATTGCTCTTTGTTGGCTTCTTCATCAGTCTTGTCTTCAACATCATTGTCTTTATTTTTGTCTATTTCCTTATTACTTTCTTCAGCATTCTCTTTGTCTTTTTCATTGTTGATTTTTTCCTCCTCATTCTGGTTGTTTTCGTCCTCATTTAATTCCTCTTCATTGGAAATCTCAGTATCTGTCTCATTTGCTTCCTCTACAACAACTATTTCTTCATCCACCTCCCCATCTTTCTCACTTACAATTGGTAGAGGAATGAATATTAGGGTAGTTTTTATGCAAAGAAGAGAGTGAGTATTTTTGAAAGTGAGATACGGTTAAATAATGGTGAAAGAGAGAGAGTAAAGATTTGAATTTTGAATTTGGGAGAGAAAAAGTAACTGTTAGGTAATTTGAGAGAGGTAACTTAAGGGACTAGGTTTAAATTTTAGGAGTTATGTTGGGGACAAAGTCATCATTTCTTGGATGTTTCATGCTACGTCTGAACCCATGTGTCTGATTCCCTAGACTTTTATCTCCATGTACATGTTATCTCCCCTCTTTCCACCTTCCTTTTTTACTCTCTTTATAATTCATTTTTCTCAACCTGTTTTTAGATAATTCGACATGTCTTCTCTTATAATCAGAATCACATTTCCTCATACTTCCTTGGCATGTCATAGTTGTGATAGAAAAACTTCATAACTCTTCAAGACTTTAGCCAGGTAAATCTAAGCTATCATAATAAAACTAGAAAAACTACACTATGTTGTGCTGCCTCCTGGTAGCGTTATTTTTAAGTCTTATAGTCTGATTTGAAATAGAAAATTTAGTCAATCAAACCTATGGAGGCCCTTGTATTGCTTAAAGGCTCTTCATGGTAAGTTTTCACTCTTTGACCATTGACTTTGAATGTCTCCCTTGTTTGTTCATTGATGAGGTTCACAACCCTATGAGGATAAAACTTTACTAACTTAAAGGGACCTGGCTAAAAAAAATTCTGAAGGGGACACATGTTAGGCCATATGCTTAAGCAAATGTGTTCAATATCTTAAACAAGAATTGACAAATAAGATAAAACATGATGATAAATCATAAAGCAATAAAATAGCACAAAGAATTGTTAACCCAGTTAAGGGAAAACAACACCTACGTATAGGGTCTTCCAACCCAAAAAAGAAAAATCATTCTTGAATTTAATTAGTACAAAGTGTCTTAGATGAACAACCTCTTATTCAATGCCCATCTTCTTAATTCTACCAGTGTATTTCTATTTAGGACTCCTCCTAAATATGAGAATGCCTCTCACTTTCTGTCAATCACTGACCCTAGTGATCACTACAATAAACAAAATATTGATTGTTAAATTATAACTTAACTAACAAACCAAACTATATGCCTTTGGATATGAATGTAGGTGCTAGAGTGATGTAAAAACAACAACACAAATAAAAGACACAAAATAGAAACCCTAACACAATGATCTTTAATACTTGCATACACTTCAGACGTTAGGTTTAAGTCTCCTTAAATAGAAATGCAATCTTTTGGCTTTTTTCCAATGGGAACATAATTTGAGATCACGTCATGATTTTTAAAGGATTTAGTTAAAATTTGTCTTTCAAAAACCTCCACCAAAATGATTTGATTTGAATTTATATTTTAATTCTCCAATTAATTAGATTAGATTAGGTCCTTTTAAATTTCCAAACAAATCTAATTAATTTATTTCTAAAAGATAGCAACAAAACTTCATTGCACACATCCATAAAGCACGCTCACAACAACAACAATATTGGCATGTTGACAAGGACCAGATGTTGCACACATGTTGGAACATTTGGTCTGACATTTGTCCACGTAACATAATTCTGAATCTTGAGCAAGTCAATTAAAATATTTACTTGGTATAAAGCATAATTCCAACTTCTCAAGTGAATGATTAAAAATAAGACTCTTGCCAAAACTGGACCACACTTTAAGTCATTTTTAATTGAGATTGAAGATTTCTTCACCAAGTGAAAATTCAAAACATATCTAATTAAATATCTTCATGGAATGAATCTTCAATATCCAATTTCAACACAATCTTGAATAAACTAAATCTAAAACAAACATTCCTTCAAGACATATTCAAATAAATATTTTCTTCAATACAAGTTCAATCAATTAAAATCTTATTATTTAAACCAAATCTAACTCTTTTAATTAAGTAAGATACAATTAAAACTTATTCAACCTTTATGGATTATGGTCTAATAAAATATTTTTCCAGACTTATTTGGATTAACAACTTCATAGAAACAACCACAATCACGCTCAGCTTTCCTTACAAAATCTAGCTAACAGACTGAGGCCAGATCCTGGAACACATGCTTGAACATCTTGTTCCACATGTTACATCTTCACTAAAATACATCTTGTACTACCCATGTTGTTTGACCAAATGCGGCTAATCAAAAGGAACAACACTGGCCATCTTGATTTTAATTTATAATGAAGAGTACATTTTGGCCTTATACTAATTCTCTCTTATAGAATTTCTTGTCATGCCATTTCTTGTCTTTTCCTTGTATAACTCAACATTTTCATAAGAGAACAATCTATACTCTTCCAACTCATTAATTTGCAACATCATTTCTTGCCCAACAACTTGCAAGTTAAAATTCAAATTTTTAACAGCCTAAAAGGTTTTGTATTGCAATTCAATGGGTTGGTGGCAAGATTTTTCATAAATAATTCTAAAGGGAGACATTCCTAAAGGTGTTTTAAAAGAATTCCTAAAGGTGTTTTTAACTTCCTAGAAGGGTTAACAACCTTTTTAAGAATTCTTTTTATCTCCCCATTGGACAATTCAGGTTTCCCAATACTTTGTGGATGGTAGGCAATAGCAACCTTGTGTTTTACCCCATATTTTGTCATCAAAACCTCAAAATGTTTATTGAAAAAATGGTTATCTTCATCGCTAATGATAGCTCTAGGTGTGCCATGTCTAGAGAAAATATTTTTGATCAAAGTTTTGGTCACAACCTTGGCATCATTTGTGGGATTTGCAACCGCCTTTATCCACATGGAAACATAATCAACAGCTGCAATGATGTATAAATTTCCAAAGGATTGGGGAAATGGTCCCATGAATTCAATGCCCCACATATCAAACAATTTAGTTTCTAATATATTAGTGAGTGGCATTTCTTGACTCATGGACTTGTTTCCTAACCTCACATGTTTTAACAAATTCAGTAGCATCCTTGAATATAGAGGACCATAAATAATTTGATTGTAGGACTTTGGTTGCAATCCCATCTACCCTGGTGCTTCTTATCTTTGCATTACACATCTTGTCCACCTTCTCAATTTATTATCCACTCAAGCCCTAAACAAGCAATCACGTCACTTTCACATTCATAATATCATTCTTGACTTAACCAATTTTAGAGTTTATAAATCACTTTATTTTTACTCCAACTTTCATGCTCATAGAATCAAGTTTTAGCCTAACTCTAAGAAGTGCACTTATATAGGTCACTTCTCAATATCATGAGTTTTGATAGTTAGTTAAATTATCAAGAATATATAAAAATCACAACTAAGTGAGTGATTGCATATTCATAGTTATTAAAGTTAAAATGAATCTTTCAATTATTTGACAAAGTAATTGATAAGGATCCAAAAAATTTTATGTTGAAGATACTAAATACATTATTAAGGATGTGACACAAACTTATATTTAATTGTTATCAATAATAAAATTTCTACTCACACTTGAGTAATATCAAATTTTGAATTCAATGGTGAATGTAACTATTAAAGTTGATGAAACATGCATTTTAGTTAGTTTCCTGTTTTTTTTACTTAGTTAGTTAGTAGTGGTTGCTAGAATCATACAACACTATTTTTCACTCAATTATTTTTTCCTTATATTTAAAAATTAATTTTTATTAAATAAAAGTAAGCTTTGCAGCAATTTCTGCACGCTCCTTCTTTGCTATTTTCCTTTTCTTATTAAAAAAGCTTATAATTGGTCTCAAGAGTTCTCTTCTTGAGGGACATGTCAAATGGATACAGAGTCAAGTTTTTCAAAGGTTGCTTCTCCTCTCTTTGATAGGGACAATCAAGATCTTTGGGCGGCAAGAATGAAGTATTCATTGAAGGTTTATACCTTTGGGAAGTCGTAGAAGAGAATTATGAAGTTCTTCCATTACCAAATAATTCTACTATGGCTCAGATAAAATAGATAAAGTATCACAAGGAGAAAAAAAGGAAGGAAAAGGCCAGATCATGTAATTTTGTGTTTCAGAAACAAATTTCATTAGAAGCATGACCTTTAAAACACCAAAAGTAATCTGGGACTATTTGAAGGAAGAATATCCATGAGATGAGAGAAACTGAAGCATGCAAGTGCTGGATTTGATGAGAGAATTTGAATTGCAAAGAATGAAAAAGTCCGAGACAATCAAAGAATACTCAGACAAAGTATTTTCCCTTGCAAATAAATTTAGATTACTCAATATTAACTTTGTTGATTCTATAGTTGTAGAAAAAAATTATTTACAATGTCAAAAACATATGAGGAGTTTCTAGTCTCTTTAGAGAACATAAAGAATTTTTGTAAGATCAATTTAGCAGAAGTCTTACATGTCTTTCAAGCCTAAGATAAATGAAGGCTTATGAGGCAAGAACGTATGCTTGAAGTTGTTTTACCGTCCAAGAGCCACCAGTCAAACTCTATGAAGAACCATCCAACAAGTAGTGAAAATGCTCCAAATAGTTATAACAACTGAAAGGGTAGAAAGAAAAGTTATTCATCTTGTTAACACTACGAAAAAATGGGTCACACATCATTTGAATGTTGGAGAAGGTCAGATGCAAAGTGCAGCAAGCGCAATGAGATGGGTTATGAAGATGTGATTTTTAGAGAAAAAATTCAACAAGTTACAGTTGAAGCAGAAAATGCACAGTAGGAAGAGGAAGACCATCTCTTTGTTGCAAAAAAAATTCAAGCAATATCTCATGTGATTCATGGATGATTTATAGCAGTTGCAAAAACCATATGACTTAGGAAAAAACTTTATTTAATTAATTGGAGGGTGCCAAAGTTAAATGGGTAAGAATTGGAAATGGTGAACACATTCCAGCTAAAGTTAAAGGAACTATAGCTATAACAAGCTACTTAGGTACGAAAAATCTCATTGATGTTCTATATGTAGCAATTAATTAAAACATACTTAGTGTTCGATAACTACTTGAAAACGGATACACATTTATTTTTGAAGATAAAAATTATAGGTTTAAATAGGTAAGTCGTCCTCGTAAGTTAGCGATTTTTTGGTTTTTATTCTTGTATCTTTTTTTCTTAAAATAATCCTTAAATGTTACAATCCTTTTGGTATTCGTCTCTAACATTAAAATCTGTAGGTAAAAAAGATTTTAACCCTTTTTACCTGCAGATTTTAAAGTTATGGATGAATACCAAAAATATTTAAAATATCTGGTGACTATTTTAAGAAGAAAAAAAGATACAAGGACAAAAACCAAAAACTCGCTAACTTGCAGGGATGGTTTACCTATTTAAGCCAAAATTATATAATTTTTTGGGTGAGAATATGTATACAACAGGGTCTAAAAGGGGATTGAATAGACTTATCCCCAAGAAGACAATTTCAAAAAACTTTTAGGTCCCATAAAACAAAATAAGAGATTTTAAAATACACGGAAGCAAAACACAAAACAAAGAGAGCTTGGAAGTTTCTCAATGAATTAGTCCAATAAGAATACTACAAGATGCCACTAAGGGCGTGATTCTTTCTAATGCAATCTGATTATAAGATAACTAAATTCACTTTTAAACAAAGCGATTAAAAACCTTTACATAGAACTTTAATCAAGGCATAATTGGATTTATGATGATCCAATAGGTTTGATGCACGTAAACCTAAGATTACACATTAAATCTATATAAGCAATATCTAACCTAAATGACATGTAAACGATGCAATAGTTATAGTAATGAATGCAAAAAATTAAAGAGATAAGGGAAGAAGGAAAGGTACACAGATATATATAGTGGTTCGACGTTCGTCCTCACTTTGCCTACTCCACTCTTTAATGGTGTTAATACCATCGGAAAATAATCATGATCTTCTACTATTTCATAAGTTTGATACAAGCATTTTGATTACAACAACATATCACACGATAATTTCCTATGTTGATGTAGATACTCAAACTGCTAACAAAAATAAGATCCCCAATGATCTTGACCCAATAACCTGCTTCAAGTCTTCGTATGCATAAGTCCACCTTGATCCCACCGATTTCTTAATTGAGAGATTTCCATTTGCTAAGCATTCAATTGGATAACTCCTAACTTTTTCTATAAACAGTCTTTACATAACTTTGCCAAAGTTGGAGAACTCCCAACTTCGTCTTACGAATAGTCTGTACTCGACTTCGCCAAAGTCTTCCATGGATTATATTGAAAACTCTCCTCTTGATGAATAACTCAACATTTAAAATGAATTCAAGAAATAATATCTTCATCTTTTACAAACAACAAACTTCACACAAAATATTAAATACCCTAATGTACCACTAGTCTCCCTCAAACTCTCAATCTTTATAGACGGTGGTTCACAAAATTTTATTAGGAATAAGGTTGAAGATGATGAACAGTGCCAAAAGAATCAGACACACACACACACACACACACACACACACACACACACACACACATACAACACACACACACACACACACACAAGATATTAAACAAGGAATTAAATGTTGGTGAATGAAGAACACACACAAAGTTCCCTCAAGTTTCTAGGTGAATGGGTTTTGGTTCTTTATGGTTATCATGATCTTGATCAAAATTGAAACATTACAAGATTGATAAAATCTCTTTGTCTGAGTTCCCTCAACATCAAATTACACACACAGGATGTAATAAAAAGGATATGCAATCTTTTATTAATTTAACTCAATAATTTGTTTTCAAACAAAATAAATATACAAATGTGCTAGGAATAGACACATTAGAGAAGAAAAGACAAATTGACATTTGGTCTAAGAGTTTCATTAAATCTTTCATCATGAAAATGTTCATAATGAGAGATTCCTTCCTATTTATTTTTTGTTTGGACGAAAGAGACAACTATTTAAATCTAAGGTGGAAATTTGAAGTTATTATTCGAATCATTATTCAAACTGATGACTTGAGTCAAGTGCAAACCATGATTCGAGTCATATTATATTGTGATTCAAGTCACTTTTAATTTATCATTAGAATCAAATATGGCAGAGCCAAATTATTATTTTCAAAGAAAGTTATGATTCGAATCAAGTTAAACTTGTGATTCGAATCAAATCACTCATCGTCAAATTCCAAGCTTTTATTGATGATTTTACCAGAATGTGTTGGATTTATTTTCTTAGGTACAAGTCAGAAGTATTAACGGTGTTATGAAAATATTCAAAGCTTATGTTAAAAATCAAAGTAGTTTTTCGTATTCGAATTTTAAGGCCAGATAGTGGAAAAGAGTATGCATTAAACAGTTTCAAAATTTTTGTGAAGAATCGAGGGTCGAGCATCAGTTGGTTGCCCCTTACACTCCCCTAACAAAATGGAGCAAGTGAAAGTAAAAATAAAGCAATCATGGAGATGTCTAGGTGTATGCTTTATCAAAATAAATTGCCAAAGAAGTTATGGGTTGTAGCTGCAAGTACTGTTGTTTCTATTCAAAACAGACTCCCTACATGAGCTTTGCAAATCAAACATATTTGAGGCATAGTTTAATTTTAAATCTTTTATAGATTTTTTTAATGTATTTTGTTGTTTATCCGACTCACATTTATCTCAGTTTAAGCGTGAAAAAATTCACAAAAGGGCTGAACTTGAAATTTTTTATTAGCTATAACATAATCTCTAAAGCTTATAAATTTTTTCAATCTCAAACTGGATTCTTTTTGGTAATTAGAGACTTGAACTTCATGGAGGATTAAAATTAGTGTTGGATAGACCCAAAGAAGAATCATAATGTTGCATTGGATCTTGGAGATAGAGTAAATGATCCACCAATTCATGGTACAATGCTGGTCTCTAATATCTATCGAAGAAGCAACACAATATTATGCAACATAGTTGTATTTGAACTCGTATATTTAAAAGAAGTTATCGTGAAGGAGAAACTAATAGCTACAATGTAGAAGGAGCGACCCATGATCGAGAAAAATCAAACTTTAGATTTGTTTCCTAGACCTCATGGTAGAAAGGTCACTGGAGTGAATTGAGTATTTAGAACAAAACTTAACCCCTAACGGCTATGTAAAGAAACACAAATCAAGGGTTCTTGTGAAGGGATATTCTCAAATATTTGGAATTGATTATTCATATGCCTTTGCTCTTGTAGCAAAACCCGACGCAACAAGGATACTACTTATCATTATTGCATAAAATGGGTGGCAGGTGTTCCATATGGATGTTAAGTCGGCTTTTCTTATGGTTTTTTGCAGAATGAGATATATGTTGAGAAACCATAAGCTTTTGTGATCAAAGACAAAGAAGAAAAATTCTACTCACTTAAAAAGGCTCTATATGGCTTAAAGTAAGCCCTAAGAGTTTGATATAACATAAATAATAATTATTTGTTGCACTTGAACTTTAAAAAGAGCCTATTTAAACGTACGCTTTATGTCAAGCATGTTGGTGTTGATATTTTAATCATTTATATGTATATTAATGATCTTTTAGTAATAGAAAGCAACTTAGAACTTGTTGAATAATTTAAGCAAGAAATGAAAGATGTCTTTAAAATTATTGATTATGGTGTTATGACTTATTTTTTTGGTATGAAAATCACTCAAAATAAGAATGAGATTTTTATTTTATAAAAAATATACAAAAGAGATTTAAAAAAAAACAGGTTGACGAATTCAAAACAAAGAACATTCCTATGAATAAAAAGGAAAGTTTCATTAAGGAGGATGGGGTTGATAAAGTTGATGAAACAAGATAATGCATCTTACATCTACAAGGCCCGACATCTTACTCTCAGTGAGCTTAATGTCAAGATTCATGCATTGTTACCAGGGCCGACCCTGTGCAAGTGCAGCATGTGCTGCAGCACATGCCCCAAATATTACAGGCCCCAACTTTTGAAATTTTCAAATTCTTTTCATAAATATTAATAAAAATAAATAAAATGTTATTAAAAAAACTCAATAATTGAAAGAAATATTATGATAAAAACTCAATACATACAAAAATCAAGATTGATCAAAACTCAAAATAATGATAGTTAAACTTATTTTTAATTAATACATAATTGTATTTTTTATATATTTTTTTAATTATTATAATTGTATTTTAAAAAAAAATTGGACCCATTTTTTAATTAGAACGGGGCCTCCGATATGATTGGGTCGGCCCTGATTGTTATAATGAATTGCACTTGAAGGCAGCAAAAAGAGTCGTAAGATAGATAAAAGGAGTTGTCCATCATGAAGTTAAGTACAACAAGCTCAAAGATCTCAAATTATTTAGCTATTTAGATAGTGATTGGGAAGGTAGGTTGGATGATATGAAGAGTACTTTAGGATTTGTTTCAACATATTTTCAAGTGGTGTTCAAAGAAACAAGAAGTTGTAGCTCAATTAACAACATAAATTAAGTTTGTAGGTGCAACAACAGCGTAAACAAGCTATTTGGTTGCTGAATATCTTAGCATAATTTAGCCTGAAGCAAGAGCAAAGTACACATAGTTTTATTGATAACCAAGCAACTAGTTCAATCTCATTAAATTCAATGTTTCATGGGAAACTGTAGGGGTGTGCAAAAATATGGTTAACCAAATTATATGCCTAAACTGAATTGCATTGCACCATAAAATAACTAAACCACTTGAATGGTTAATGAACTGAACCATTTAAATTAACCAATTATAATTCAGTTTAAAACTGGTTCATAACCAGTTTTCTTTTATAAACTGCTTTAGTTATAAACTTTTTTTAATAAAAAAAAAATTATTGAGAGTGAAAAAAAATAGAAATTAAAAATATTTATAATTATAAAAAGTAAAAGATATTTTATTGAAAATTAAAAATAAAATTATAAAAAAAAATCTGAAAATAAAATATTTTATATTCCATAAAATAAATAAAAAAATTGAAAATATTTTTTTTTATTTATTAAAAAAATATAATTTAATTTGAAATAAAAAATTATTGTTTTTTAAAATAAAAAAATTCTGAAAAAATATTTTTTTTTGAAAAAAAAAATTTCAGAATAAAATAATTTTTGTAGTGAAATATTTTCCCAATATTTTTTAAATATAAAAATAAAATAAATTTTTTTTCCGAAAATAAAATTCAAAAAAAAATTATTCTAGATTTTTTTCCCCGAAAAATTAAAAAAAAAAATTTTAAAAATATCTATTCAGATTTTTTTTTTCAAAAATTTTTTTTTTAACTAATTTTTATAAATAAAAGTTTTTTTTTTAAAATAAATATTTTCAAATTTTTTTTTTTAAATTAATTATTTTTTATGAAATTAAAAAAATTGATTTTAAAAGAGTTCAACTTATAAATTTGGTTTATAATTGCAAACCGATTATAAACTAGTTTATAAATACAAATCAGTTATAAACTAATTTTAAACTGAATTGAAACCATTTTAGCAATTAACTGCATTTTCTCTAAAATGGTTATTATAAACTGAACTGAACTATAAATATGGTTTGGTTCAGTGCAGTTCATGAACCACGAACACCCCTATGAAAAACCAAACACTTTAATAAGTTATTTTACTTAAGTGAAAGTGCAAGAAAATGGCGATGTAAGTTTGATTTATTATAAAACAGAAGAATGAGCGGCTGATATGTTTACCAAGTCGTTTTCACTTAGCATGTTTGAATTTTTAAGAAAATAGTTTAGAATTTGCGTCCTTTAAAACAAAGAAAAGTGTTGAAACAAACATTTAAATGCTGCAATTTTTAGTTTAAATGAGTCAACTATTAATGATTGTTAGAATTATTCCTTGTATTCAAATATAATTTTTTTATTAAATAAAAGTAAGTTTTGTAGCAATACTTTATGCACACTCCTTTGTCATTTTCCTTTTTTTATTCAAAATTAAAGTACTTGATAATATATATATATATATATATTATATATATATATATATATATATATATATATATATATATATATAGATATATATATATATATATATATATATATATATGAACTATCAACTATTTTTATCCATTAAAATAAATTACTATCAAATTTTCTAATATATCATTTTCTTTTAAAAATATTATACTAGCAAAAATACATATTTGTAATTAATAAATTCTATAAAAAAAAATTGAAACTACCCTCCTTTTATCACCTCATTCCTTTTTTATTTTTTACTTTTAACTTTCTTACTCTTGCTTTTCTTCTCTTAATTCAAATTTTAAATTTTCTCCACATTTATTTTTCTCACACTTTCTCAATTTCATTTTTTTATCTCCATTTTTTTCCAATTTTATTTTTTTAAAGTATAAATAACAAAATTTGAATCTCTTTTTAATTTAAAGAAGAAGAACACATAAAAATGTTTAATTTTTATAACACAAAATGTATCTAAAATAAAAACATAATTATTTAATAATTATTATATATAAGAAATATTCATAATTTATATGATTATTATTCGTTTTATAATTAAATAATTCATTTGAAATTGACAAGTGTATCTATATACATTTTATATTGTATCAAATGTTCATTACACGGGTCACTATCAGAATAATATATATTGGGATTAATTATTATACATTATCAATGTAAAACCATTTTACACTATCATCCAATTAAAATTATTCATTTTGATATATAAGCATGTAATTAAAAATAAATATAATAATAATTAAATCATAATAATAACAATTTCTTCACATTTATCTCTTTCCCTTTCTTCTTTCACGTTTCTCTCACTCTCTCTTTCTCTTTCTTCTTCCACTTTTCTCTCACTCTCTTTATTTCTCATTTCAGTTACTTCTATTATTCTTCCCCCACTCCATCCATCTATTCAAAATTGATCTTTATACTTTCACAAATTTTATCTCACAAACTATATTTGCAAATCTCTACATACATGAGGTTAAATCCTAAACTAATAATATTTTCTTCTTCTTTATGATTGTGTGACTTTCCAATTTTTTCTTGTTTTTTTCTTTTAATATTAAATTTAAGTAGAATAATTTATGAACTTCTACCGATTGTTGAAACTTTATAAAATTTAAATCAATGGTAGCTTGAGTTTTAACAAATAATATGGGATTTGATTAAAAGAGAGAAGATAAGTATTGTATTCAATTTTACTAGCTTTACTAGTGCAATATTATTTTTATTATCATGTTTAACAGTTGTGTAAATATTGTTTGTATTATTATAACAGATTAAGAGATGCAAAATATACATGAAGATTCAATCATAGTTAGCTCCGATGACATGCTTGAAAATGTTGTTGGTATTGATCCTCTCAATAGCAGACTACCAGGAGAGCCTCCCTTAGAGCCATACGGAGGAATTGAGTTTGCATCAATTGAATAGACGAGAATTTACTACACAAGGTATGCTAAGAATAAAGGTTTTAGCTTTCGTATGGGTCGTGTTACTAAATCAAGAACAAATGGTATGATAATAGGTCGAGAATTTCTTTGTTCAAATGAGGGATTTCGGGCAAAAAAATATGTGAAAGAAGAAAGTAATAGTATTATCGTACACGATGAAACAAGGGTAGGATGCAAGGCAATGCTGTATTTAAAGAAAAATGGAGAAATATGGATTGTTTCAAGATTTGTAAGGGACCATAATCATGAACTATTTTCTCCTAGAAGTTCACAGTTTCTTTGAGTACATAGAAAGAAGACTAATATGCAAAAAAAACTTATTGATGTGTTGCATGATTCTGATTTAGGCCCTAGTAAAATAAGATTTGTCTTATATACTGAAAGGGGTGGTGTTGATAATGTTAGATTTAGTCCACAAGATATTATCAATTACTTAACTGAAAAGAGACCAAAAAAAATTAGAAAATGGAGATGCTTAAATGATGTTATCATACTTTAAAAGTTGTCAATTGAAGAATCCTGGGTTTTTCTATGTTTTTTAAATGGACGCTGAAGAAAGATTAGCAAATTGTTTTTGGGTTGATTCAAGGTCCAAAATGGCATATAAATACTTTGGTGATGTTGTTACTTTTGATCTGACGTATTTGGAAAATAAATATAAAATGCATTTTGTTCCATTCACAGGAGTTAATCATCATCAACAATCCATTCTTTTTTATTGTGCTCTATTATGGGATGAAACTATAGAGAGTTTTTTTTTTGCTAAGTACTTGGTTAGAAGCAATGAGTGGAATTTCTCCTAAAACTATCATCACATATCAAGATGTTGTTATTAGTAATGCAGTTGCAAAGGTATTTCCAAAGGTTAATCATCATTATTCCATGTGGCATATTGAGAAAAAAGTTCCTGAGTACTTGAATCGTGTCTATCACGAACATGGTGAATTTAAAGATCAATTTTACAAGTGCATCCACCAATCTACCACTGTTGAAGAATTTGATTCTGATTGGGAAGCGATGATTGATAAATATGGATTACAAGATAATCAGTGGCTAAACAAGATATTCTCCATTCGAGAAAAATGGATTCCTGCTTATGTACGTCACAATTTTTGTGCAGGAATGTCTACCACTCAAAGGAGTAAAAATATGAATAAATATTTTAAGGATTTTTTGAATTCAAGTACTTCATTAAGCCAATTTGTGACACAATATAAAAAAGCTCTTGATGCACGTTACAACAAGGAAAGAGAGAAGACTTTCAAAACAAGAAATTCAAAGCCACTTTTACGAACTTTATATCCCATGGAAGAAGAAGCTTCAAAAGTTTATACAAGAAAAATGTTTAGAATATTTCAAGATGAGTTGGTTGGTTCTCAATTATTTATCACAGAAAAGGTTAAGTTTTCTATTGAAGTCTCAACGTATAAAGTTCGTGAAATTTACAAAGAGAAGCCTATCTACTATGTGAATTTTCATGTCACTTCAAAAGAAGCAAATTGTAGTTGTCACATGTTTGAATTTTCAGGTATTCTTTGTAGACATGTATTATGTGTATTCATAAAGAAAAAGGTTTATTGTCTCCCTTCACAGTATGTTTTACATAGGTGGTCTATTAATGCTAAAAAAGAAAAGGTAAAAGAAGTGACAATTGTAGGATTTCAAGAAGGAAGCAACAACGCTTCTGACACTTCATTGTTTAATAGTATTATGGTTCACTCCATCGAACTATCAGAAAAAGGTTCACAACCCGAAAAACATCACGATATTGCACTTCAAAGTTTGCAAAATGGGATTGCAAAACTTGATTTATTGGATATTGAAGAGTCAAATAAGAAGTTTGTTGATTCAACATCTGAAGATATGCCAAAATTATATGATGTTAATATAGCTTTGCATGACCCTCCACTTATAGCAACTAAAGGACGTTTGCGGGCTTTGCGAATGAAAAGCGGTTTGGAGATGGTCAGAAAAGGTTCTTCTACTTGTAATTATTGCATGAAAAATGGTCATACTAAGCCTAAATGTTCAAATTTAAATCAAACAAGGTATCTTAAAATTACATGTACATGTCTTCTCATTTTTTTTTATCATGTTAATTTGATTCACTAAAAACATACTTATGATTTTTAGGTGATAAATTCAATTTTCAAACTCTATTTTGAAACTTCTATATTGTTGGTTGATTAAGAGGTAATAGTTTTTTCTAATGTTACTACTTTTGCTTATATTTATACTAGTGTTAATTTTAATAATTAATTGTCTTCATATTATAATTGAAGGTCTTTATTCAAGGCATGCCTTATCAAGTCTTTTAGAACAGGAAAATTCAACAAGTTGCTTCTATGCTCTTTGGAGACTTCATCCGAGCCTTATTTAAGTTGTTGGTATTTTGCACTTACTCTTTTACTCTATTGTGATTTTTGTGTTTAGATTAAATGGTCTTTTGTTTATTTTTTTTATGTTGGAGTCTATAAGGGATTAGGGAAGCATTTCTCATTCTTTATAAAGTTATGTGCTTATCCCTTTATTTTTAACTTTTGATTTTTTTTTTCAAATTTTGTCTGATATTGAATGCTTTTATGTAGAGAGATTGTTAATTTTTATTTTATTTTATTTTTCATGCTCAATCTATAGAGATAATTTATTATATCTTTCTTCATCAATGTTTGCAATAATATAAAAACACAAATTGCTTAGAATAAATATGTATTAAATATGTCGGGAAAATCAATCAAACAAGAAATTGGAACAAAAAAATTTATTATGTCAATAAAATGATTTGCTTAGTTAACAAAGAAAGAGAAAGAGAGAGTGAGAGAAACGTGCAATAAGAAAGAGAAAGAGAGAAACGTGGAGAAGTTGTTATTATTATGATTTAATTATTATTATTATATTTATTTTTAATTACATGCTTATATGTCAAAATGAATAATTTTAATTGGATGATAATGTACACTATCAGTGTATTCCAATTAATCTGGTATATATTTTATTTTAATCATTAATTGTCTTTATTTGAAATATAATTTTTTTATTTTTAAATGTGATTTTTTTTTATTTCTCCGTCTCACGGATCTCCTTTTTTATAATTATTTAATACAATTAAGTTTTATATGATTATTGTTTATTTTACAATTAAGAAACACATTATAAATTGACATGCATATTTAAAAACATTTTATATTGTATCAAATTGACTATCACTCAATAATGGTGGATGTCATTAACTTTTCATTTCACGGATCATATAATGGGCCCGTTTGTTTTGGCTTTTTTTAAAAATGATTTTTATAGTGTTATATATTTTAGTGTAAAAAAAATTTACAAAGAAACTTTTAATAAAAGCTTCAAATGAAAATTTGGTTTGAATAGTTATTCTTAAAATGTTATTTTAGGTATTTCATCATTTTATCGAAACTTTTTTTGGATATCAAATTTTCAAAAAATCACTTAATTTTGAAGCTATTTCAAATAGCTTTTCATAAAAATCATTTTTAAGATACAACTTTTTAAAAAGATTATGATTTTGATTATGTTTTGATCTTCAATAATGTATATTTATGTTATAGAATGAATAACTCAATCTTTTAATTTATAAAAACAAATTTAGAAAAACTTGTAATATTTTAAAAAACATTTTTGTATAATCCATTTTCAAAAATACAAAGAAAAAATTCATTTTTTTAAAGCTAAAACAAACTGGCTCAATATCTATTTTATTTTAACCAACAATTACTTTTAATTGAAAGATAAATCTTTTATTTTCATATGTGAAAAAAATTTCATTTCAAATATATATATATATATATATATATATATATATATATATATATATATATATATATATATATATATATATATATATATATATATATATATTAATTATTATATTAAATAAATTTTCCCGTGCGTCAATGGTATCATGCTAATATATACTCCCTCCGTTTTTTATTATAAGTCGTTTTTTTACTTTTCACACGAATTAAGAAATGTAATAATTGTGTATAAAAAAGAGAAATTATGAAGGATTTTACAAAATTGTCCTTCATTGATGATATTGAAAAGATAAATTGATATAATTGAAAGAAGAGAATAATAAATATTTAAGAGTATAGTAGGAAAAATAACATTAATGACTCATTGATATTATAAAATGACTTATATTTATGGCACAAAATATTTTCTCAAAGCGACATATAATAAAAAACGGAGGTAATATATATTTACCCGTGCGTCTTAAATGCTTATTTAGTTGCATTTTTCATAATTCATATAGACTTTCTTATAGTTTCCTTAACCTAGTAAATCTTAAAAAGAAAAATTGAATGATATTAATGAGACGTGAATGTGACATGCTTGGATATTCCTACACATGAAGCAATAATCCAGTTTACCACTTTAATTTCTTTGAATTATTAGTAGCACACTAATCTCCACAATAAGGAGCTTAGAGCTTCTAATTAAAAGCATGACATAGTACACAATAATTGCTGCTTTTTGCTCTCTTTATAACCCACCCCACCCTCTCTTCCTTAACGTTGTAAACATCCTTCCATTCAACCTTCAACCTTCATCTCTCTCACACACAAACAATGTCTGTAATCACAATACAATCTCCAAAACATTGTGCAACTAAACAAGTATTCAAAATAGAGCGAAACTACAAGAAAATCTTCTTTGCTTTCTCAACATTTTTCACCACAATCCTCTTACTCATACTTCTCATCTACTTCATCCTCAAACCTTCAAAACCTCAATTCTCTCTTCAAGAACTCGACATCTATCAACTCAACCTCACAGGACCAATCCTCAACTCAGCAATCCAACTCACTCTCCTCTCAAAAAATCCAAACCAAAAAGTTAGCATTTACTACGACGAGTTTCAAGTTTACGCAACTTACAAGAATCAGCAAATAACTAGTGATTCATTTGTGCCACCCTTTTACCAAGGACAACAAGAGAGTAATCTTCTGTCATCTTCTTTGATAGGAAATGGTTTACCTGTTGCTCCTTCCATTGGTTATCAAATGGGCCATGATCAAGTTTCTGGAAGATTGGTTTTGATTCTTAAAGTTAATGGAAAACTTCGTTGGAAAATTGGAACTTGGGTTTCTGGTCGTTACAGGTTTAACGTTAACTGTGTTTCTGTTGTGGCTTTTGGAATTGGAACCTCTATGAATGTCCCTCCTATGACTTCTCAGTGTTCTACCATTATATAAATATATTGTTAATTAGAGAGTTATGTAAGTTCTTCAAGTTTTTTCTTTTTCTTTTTTTGATATTATTTTGCAGCTACTATGTGATTTGTAAATGAAATATATGAATGATATAAGTAAAGTATGATGTTCAAGACAGGATTTGATGTGTAAATTGGTTTGACTATGTTTATGATAAACGGGGTGAGATGAAAAGAAGCTATGATGAATGGATTTCATGGTTTCATACCTTTTATGAGTGGGTGAATGAGTAGATTTTGGGTCACTTTTGTTTTTTTGTTTGTTTTATAAGATACAAAAGAAAGAAATCAAGACTATATGGTTGAAGAATATGTTTTTGCTTTGTATGGAGAATCCGCAGATTTTACATGTCAATTTCTCATCTTTTAAGTTTTTCTTTTGATATGTAGCAAAAAAAAAAATCATACCTACTAAAAATTCACGCATACAATCGTGAGAGTGAGGGTTCGAACTAATTGTATTGACGTCAAACTTATCGGTATCGATTTTTATTTTTGGATGTTTAAGTGAATAATTTAAGATTCAATGTGAATGTTAAGACTCTAATATAAAATAAAAATGGTACAACTAGTATAAAGTGAGGTTACTTTTTAAGGATTAAAAAGAAAGAGCAGAAATCACTACTGCATGTCCCTACATTAGGTACTGATGATATATAGCATTAACATGGCCATTGCACACACAATCACAACCAAGTTTCAGTGGGATCTTTATTATACTAATCATACAAATGCTAGCCTCCAAATTGAGGAAGCCTTCAAAATTCCATTGTGCAGAAACATACTTAATTGTGGCAGATATTTGTCCTACATAGGATTTTTGTTCCACAAAGTAACCCTTTCGAAAACCTACCACGACAGAAAGTCTTTATAAAAAGTAACTTTAACTCGTCTAGTCGCTCAATGGAAATTAGAAAGTCTCCATGTAAGTATTATTTAGGCCATGAATATGACACATTCACACAAGCTACTCCTTTAGAGGATTTTTATTTTTAGTTAATCGTTTTCTTTGCACAATATTATCATTTGTGATTTGTTCCACTCATGAACCAGAAATGCTTTGTGATACAGTGAGATGAGATCTTGGATCGGTAGAGCAGATTTTTGATATGGTCGAGAGGGGTTGAGCTGCAAAGCTTAACACTTCAACATCCAAATTAGTAAGAGAATAAGATGTAATGTAAAAGTGAGAATGAATTTGAATCATACATTTTTCATCCTATACCTTATGGATAAAGATTTTGTTTGAGGTGTTTATGCTTCACTACTTAAAATGCAGGAGACCTTAGATAATATCTAACGGTGGTTAGGGATTCATGCTTTGAATTAGATGTAGGACTTTCTCCTATTGTGTCTTTGGCCGGACCAAAAGAGTTGTTCAAGAGCTCTCGCTGTGTTGCAGCGGGAAATCTTTTAAAAAATTGGATCAAACTCTTCGTACGGGTCGCTGCTCGGAGAAGTGAAAAAGATTTAGTAGTTGTCATGAGTAACCTAGAGAACATGTGCATTAAATGATAGTCTCATCATTGAGACGTTTCGCATGATCTTCCTAACACGTGGCTCTAGGCTTTTAGACTAGAGTGTGGCGCTTCATCCTAGGATGCTCAAGTGCATTCAATTGATGTTGTATTTTTTAGGTGAACTTCAGTCGTTGTTTTTCATCTCCCTGTTTTTTTTTCATTTTGGGATGATTAGTTTATCTTGCTTCCCTATATAAATGCCGTTTAGTGTTTCAAATGATTTTGTCACTCAATGCACAAGCCGTAAGTTTCTTCTCTTCTACAGACTCAAATTTTTTCTCTATGAGCTCCGATGAACCTTTTTATCAGTCTATTTCCTTCTCCCGATCCTACATTTACTAGTTCATCATCTGATAGGGTATGGGTCGGAATTTACGATTTGCACCACCTATCACATGTGGCTACAAGGTGGCTCGGGAATAACGGTCTAGATAGTCACTCAAGGAGGAATAAATGCATTCTCCATGATGAAAGGAATAGTCCAAAAGGATACAGGTCAAGTCAATTACATCGATAATAGGCGAGCGCCCAACATTGGACCATAAATCGCCCAAGATGCATGACAAGCGCCATACTAAATACAATCCTAACCATTCAAACCAAACCATGTTTACTTCCTAATTCAACTTATGGGGTATGTGGCGTACCAAAATGCATGACAAGCGCCATACTAAATACAATCCTAACCATTCAAACCAAACCATGTTTACTTCCTAATTCAACTTATGGGGTATGTGGCATACGCATAATCAATCAAGTGAAGGGAAAATTCATCTCCTCTATGATAGCAGGAAAAATTGAATATTTTTCGTCCCACGTTTTTGACAGAAAGGGGAAGAAACTGCTCCTTTAGAGTCTTTTATATATATATATATATATATATATATATATATATATATATATATATATATATATATATATATATATATATATATATATATATATATATATATATATATATATATATATATATATATATATATATATATTCCAAAGGAGAATGGGGTATGAAAGTTCCCTTAGAAACGCATATAAGAGCTCTCTACCATCCTTATGTGGATAATCTCTCAACACACCACAAATCCTAAATTTTAGATATTTTTACGCAACTAGAGATTGTCCAACATTATACAATTTTCACAAGTACAATATACTTTACATTAGAAGTGATTAAAAAGTAGAGTATAATACATTAAAGAATATTTTTAATTGTGCATTTTCATCACTTAATTAGTAATTGTAATTAATTAATTGATAATTAAAATAAAAAAGTAAAGAATTTTTTTTACAAAAAATGAAAGGATAATTGTGTATATAATTGGAGGGATGAAAAATTCCGGGCAAAAGAGAATGAATGCACACGGGTGTTTTTTATTAATGGAAGTAATTTCACGAAACTTGAGAGTAAATGGATGTTAACAAAAAAAGACAATCTAACTTATGTTTAAATGAGAGTAAAAAGTTATACAAAATTTAACCATAAATAAAAGTGTATGTTGATGTTACGACAATGGGTGACCAAATAATTGATTATTAATTTCTTGGCAAAGTAGAAGCAATTTCTTATTTTGTTTGAAAATAAAGAGCAATTTGAAAGTGCTGCTAAGCAAATTAGTTTAATATTTCACGTTTGAAAATTAAAAAAGCGACATTTTGTTGAAGTACATGAAAAGTCGCTTCCCACGAAAACATCCATGTTAGGCAATGCATTAGTTATTGAAGTTTGAAGTTGATTATCTTCAATGCCGTGTAGCTTTTTGAAGGTATCAAAACAAAATTGTCAAAAAGTTGTGTGCATAGCTTCTACCATCTCCAACTCCAAACTCTTACTCCTCAATCTCATTATTACTCTATTGTATACGCAAATAAGTTGAGTGCCCATTATCATAACTTAGTGGTTAAGCATATAGGCCCCTAAAATCTCTTTCATCAAAATTGTGCTAGTTTTTATTTAACAAGTGAAATTGTATAAAATATTTTGAAGTTTAAAATGAAATAGCTATGTTGATTAACATTTGATATATAATTGTTTCTTTAATAGGAAAGAGAGGATAACATAATTTATATACTTTTCGATGACATTGATAAAACAAACTATTTTAAAATGTATAACTTTTCAATTTTCAATGTTGTTCAACTATAGTTTATGATTTTTAATAAAAAAAATAATTTTTAAATTATATAGATTAAAATTATGTTTCTTAAGAATCTTAAACAAACATACCTTAGGCACCCCTTAAAATTGAGATTTGAATGTTAGTTTGTCATGGAGACTAGACCCTCTCGATAGACCAATTCATTTTGGTCTATTCAAATACATTTTATTATTTTGATATTTATTAAAGTATTTTAAAAATAATATTTATTTAAATAATATTATATAATTGAATATTTATTTTTAACTTTAACAAAACAATCATAAAATCATAATAATATATTTTTTTAAATCTTGGTATCAAGTCTTGCGATCGACTAATTCAAAAGAATCAATCTCAACGTTCACTAGTGGAGGACCGTTTAAAACCGGAACAAAGCTCCGTATGAACTAGTCCAACACAAGCATTGATTGCACCTATCATGACTCAAACTTGAGACCATAAGAGAGCACACTCACTCTTAGGACTCAAGTCTTCACCACTAAACTAATCCTTATGGTTTAATCATAGGAACATCTTAATCACCTCTCATGCACCTCGATGTAACGTTAATGTCATTTGGCATAGACGAGATATCAGGCCTACATTTGACATGAATAGGGATGTACACAAGTTGGGTTAGACCAATTGGTTGATTCGTCGTTAAATCTATAATTTTGTTGTCAAAACCGACCTATTTATTTATGGGTTGGATTTGCAAGTTGAGTTTCAAATAAAAAAAATTATGATTCTTTTTGTCTGTTTAGAAAAATATAACACAATCGTACTTATTTACATCACTCAAATTCGATGAAAAACATCATATAATATCTAATAAAATTTATCAACACAATATAACATTTGATAATAATATAAAACTTAACAAGACACGTTGATTTCATAAAATACATAAGTGAAAAATAATACAAAAGCAAATAAGAAACACATTTAATCTTTAAATTTGCATACATTCATTGGTCTAGTAGTATTATTGGTGGATAAAAAATTTAGAAAAGTTATAGTTATTAGTGAAATATTAATTTTTTTATTTAAAATAATAATAAAAAATTACTAAAGTTACATCAATGAGTTGGATCAACAGGTCCGTGAACTGCAAAACTCAAACCCGATATCCGAACAAAAATTACACGGATTGTTATGGGTTGGATCGAGTAATTTATAAATTGGTTCAGTTTTGGTCAATAAATTCGTAGGTCAACCCGCATCCATGAACACTCCTAGACATAGGACATAACGCGTGTTTGTGATAATTTTAAGATCTTAATTTATTTTCCAAGAAACACACTTAAAATATTTAATAATTATAAGCTTTTAATTTAATAAAGGAATAAAGAATCCTCATTCTAAAGGTATAGTGCTTTTCAACCATCTCAATCTCTTGCCTACAGTTGTATAGCTCTTTCAAATCTCAGTTGTTATATTAGTCATCGATTGATACATAATGCTATCAATTAGGTTAATTCAATGGTTTGCATTTGATAGGAGAGAGGGCTAGAGGGCTGCAGAGAATAATTACTGTTGTAAAAAACATACAAAGTGACTAATAGTAAAAACACATTGCAGAAAGTGGAAAGGAACAAATTCAGTGCAACCAGCAGCCCTATAGCTCTTTTCAATCATATGATAGTTATTGGATTAATCTGAGATTGAGAAATTAATCATTAAGTTTCGGTTTTCGCAAGGTGCAGAATGCGAGTAAGAACATGCCGAAATTTCTCAACAGAACTTGTTTTCTCAAAACAAAATGTTGTCCTTAATCTTGGGTGAGTCACTGACTATCACAAATACAGTAGTTTTGCAAGTTGGGATATGAATGAAATTTAAGAATAAAACAAGTTCCATGAACCAATAAAAAGGAATAAGATAAGTGTCACCTTAATTTTGATGCTGAAAAATGAACAGTATCTTTTTATCATTTCACATGAAATTCTAGAGGTCCTGCATTTAACTTTAGAGTTGTACTCTCTCTTTGAAGCAAAGTTTATAGACTACCAGGTTTTGAAGAATATACCCCTTTCAAAGTTCTTTCTTTGTATCCTCTTCGCTTAAAGAAACTACGGTTCCTTAGCCAGTAGAAGAGGTTAATAGTTTGATTCAAGAAAGGGACTTTATCTTGCATGATTTTCAATGAAATCAGGCAAGCATACAAATATGAGAAGGATGTCACCTATGCGATTAGGGATTGGGTCTACCTGAAATTGCAGCTTAATAGGTTGAAATAACTGGCCTAGAAAATCAATAAAACTCAGTCCTAAATTCTAAGGACCACACCAAATCACTAAGGTCATAGGACATTTAGCTAACCAATTTGATCTTCCTTCAGAGTAGTAATGATCCATCTGGTGTTTCATGTTTTTTATTGAAGAAAGACGTCACTACAGTGATCCACCCTCAACCTTTGCCAAACTTGTTGGCTGAAGCCTTGAAACTCCAAGTGGAGCCCCAAGAAGCCAAGGCACTTCACAGCAATTCGGATGGAAGTATCGAAATTTTTATTCAATGATAAAATCTACCTGAACCTGAAGCTACATTGAAATCTTTTAATGCTATTCACTAGAAGTTTCCCAGATTTCACCTCGAGGACAAGGTGAAATTTTCGGAGGGGAGTATTGTGCGCGGACCTCAATTACAAAAATGTGTGTTAGGCGCAGACCCAATTAACAGGACCCAATTAATGTGTGATTGGCTGGGATAGCTAAAGCTCTTATATTCCTATAGTTTGTTTGTGTTAGTTTCAAGTAGTTATTTCCTTGTAACCAACAATAGGATAGAAGACTGACTATTTTATTGTGAATACTGAGGATTAAACCTCTTACAACGACTGTTATTAAGGAAACAATGGATGGAGGTAGTATCTCCTAGCAACAGTGAACAATTAAAGAAACATAAATGATATTCTCACTGAGAACAAAACTTGTAATAATTGATAATCTTGATGGTTCATGGATGGACCACTTATATTAGCAGTTCATCCTAGAATCCACCTCTTCGTTTTTATGCTTAATATTTTCATTCTATTCCATTATTAGTGGTCCCACTTATCGCTCTCTATTTTCATTTTCGTGTCGAAATCTACCACAACAATTCATCCTGATTCCTTATATTCTATAAACTTATTCTGATTCTAATTGGGGAAAAAAGCATTTCCAACCCAGGCTATCTTCTTTTAATCAAAGTTCTAGTTAATAATGATTAGAGAATTTAGAGTCATTGGTTGTTAAAGGAATAGAAGAAAATAGATGTATCACAAATTGCAACACAGTCTCAAAGCACATGTAACAGGTTAAAACCATATCATTCAGTCCATTTTCATCCAATAGAAGTTATATTACCATTTGAAACTACTTTGACCCCCTCTACATTATTTTCTTAACTTTTCAATGAAATAAACACAAACTTTGTAGTTTGTATAAAAACTTTCTTCCAAATTTAAAAGCAGATGGACAGGCACACTTGTGCACGTCTTTCGATATTACAATATACATTTGATGCGTCTTTACATAGAAACGAGAAAGTTTTGCCGCACACAACACTTATAACAGTTTTGAATAATTAATGCTGACTTATCATTATATTTGGTTACAATTTGCTATACTAACTACCTTGCGGAACACAGTAGCACTTATAGCAGTTTTGGATGATAGTTCAATATAAACAGACCCTCGGTAGGAGAATTAAAATACTCCCTCATTTCATTTGTGTTCAAAACTTTGTAATGTACATCTCAACAAATGGAACTTTAACCATTTAAGTAAAAATCAAAACTTCCATACTACTACCATGTGAAAGCTGTCGATACACTACAAAATTCAGAGATTCTAATATTGGTATAGAAAGTCATCCAGTATGATCACACTTACATCTCACATTCATATGTCAGAATGGAAAACAAGAAAGTAAATAAAATCATGTATGCAACCAAAGCAAGTGGCTATAATGTAAATTATTATTTCAAAGAAAATAACAAATTCTATTCCAGTACAAAAACTATTGGTACCACTATTCATATGTATACAAACATAAACAAGCACCCTCCTGGTCCCCAAAATAAATGTCAGTTAAATCTATAAAAAAAACTATATAGTACAAACATTTCAGATTGAAGGCTAGTCTAGTGTTCTGCCCGTGTTCGACACCAATGCATTATAGATTGCAGACATTTCTAGCGTTCAACCTATGCTGGACATCGATATGACACCGACGACTGACGACACCATTGTGTATGGTTATGTATAATCACTTATTTTTTCTCAAATTATTATCCATGTGTTCGCTAAGTGCAGTGTCTGGTGTATGTGTCGTTGATTGATTCATATAAAAATACCAGATCAAGGTTGAATAGAATCAGCACTAACCCATTTCCAATAATGTTTCTTAACAGAAACAGCTTCGTGTGCAACTTTCTTGTCGTCGGAATCAGCATACTCATCCACCTCATACGTGCAAAAATCACCCTCCGGCAAACCCTCCACGGTAGCATTCAAACTGTGCAAAACATAGCAACCAGGCAAACCAGGATACGACCCTGAATTCCGCTCCTCCACCCTCATCACATACGAATTCGGATCAATGGTCACTATATCACAAACCTCTGTTTCTTCCCCGATCACAGAACCAAGCTCTTCCTTAATCCCCCTAACAGCCGCCATTTCCGGTTCCTCGTTGGGCTTCATCTTCTCCGACAACGGCCTACCCCGTTCCCTCACTCTACCGTCGGACAATTCCTGATGCGATTCCACAAGGACTTTCCCGTCTTTTCCAATAACCCTAACCGTAACAACCTGAACGGTTCGAATCGGAGGATTCGAATCTTCGAGTAACGTTTCTCCTTGGGAAAGTTCAAGCCAGAGATTATGAACGTTCTTGGTACCAGGCTTAACGCCCCACGTGGCAAACGAATCGGAGGGTAAACGAGGTTTGAGCCATTCGGAGAGAGATTGCGGAGATGCGAAATTATGGCGACGGTTATTCTTGTTGTGGCTGGACGATGATAACGATGAGGTGGCAGTTTGGGACATAGCGGGAATTTTGAGGAAACGGCGAGGGTTAAGAGGGAAAGAGAGAAAGGGACAGTTGGTGGTGGTGGTGGTGGTGGTGTTATGGGATCTTGAGGAGGTGAAAAGGAAGCAAACGGAGAGTGCAGTTAGTAAAAGATCTGGTAAAGAAGGGAGATTAGATATTGTTAGTGGTTGCAGAGGTGGGGACATTTCAAACGAGGTAGTTGTTGTATTCTGGGTTGAGGTTGTTGTGGATTTTGTTATGGGGTGTTAAATTCATGATGATGATGAATGGGATTGGGGATATAGAGGGTGAGAGGGGTTTAATGGAAAAGGTCAAAAGGAATATAAGTGGTGATGATTTGGATTTGTTGATAGTGTTTGAGATATGAGGAATTGAATTGAGGATGGAATGATATATTCCTGTTCGGTTTTGGTTTGTTTTGTTCCAGCTTCACTGTGGTTTTTTTTTTTGGTGAATTCTCTTTCTTAACTACGTGGCTTCTCTTTACTCCATTCACTATGCTTCGGCTATGTGGTTATCAATGGACGGATGGATGGAATCACACAATTTCATTCTACTTATATTTTTTACTTTTTTAGTTGAGTCTTACATTTAAATTTTTGTTTTATTATAAAAATAAATTCTTAACGTATTAACGGCACTCATCTTCTTTAACGTCATTTGAATTTTTTACAATATTTTTTATATTGTTTTACACTTTATGATTACAAAACAAAAATATATCAATATTTTTTAATATTTATATAATTTATCAAAGTCTCTAAAATCCTCATTGAGATTTCATCTATCAATATTTTTTTAGTTGAGTCTTACATTTCAATTTTTGTTTTATATTAAAATTAATTCTTTAAGATAATTTTTTTATAAATAATATTTTAAGATATTAACAATATTCATATTCATTAAACTTATTTGGGGTTTTAAAATAAATTCCATATTTTTATATTATTTTATATTTTTCAATTATGTAAACAACAGTGTCTTCTAAGACAAGGGTTCTCACAAATCTATCATTAAGAATAATTGGATCAATAAATTTGACTGAATCTTACGATAAATTCTTTATATTAAAAAAATATTAAAAATAAAATCTCTCTCGCTTACCTCATTTTCCAACAATCGAAATGATGGAGGAAGTTGTTGCAAGTCACAATCTTAAAAAACATATCATATTTGATAGTAGTGAATTTTAGTCGTTTGATATTATTACTTGAGATCGAACTCTTAACCCCCATGATGTCTTTATTTGCATTGAAATTGGTTCCCTCTTCAAATTTGTATAAATTGTGTTTGTTCAAGTTTGTAAAAATCGTAACTTTTCAATTGATGTTGTTATGTCACACCACGGTAAGACTATCACGCCATACCATTTGTTCAATCATGGCATAATCGTCATCTCCATCATTTTTGATTCACACCTATTTCATCGGAAAAAACACTCCCTCTGACACTTACAAAAAACTGAAAATAAAATGTATCTCACGTAACTTCCTTCGCAGAATTCAATTGTCGCAATATCCATGGAGACCATGGTATGAGATTTGTTCCGACTCTTTGTGGATTCAAAAACATCGAACCTTTGGTGAGCGATTCGGACTTTGCTTGATTATGTTCATAGGTGATGACTTCTCGGTAAGTGTACCGATAGTGTTGCAGTAATAAAAGATCGAATCCACGGGGACTGTGTTCGAACAATTCAAGAGTTGTATAATGTAAAGGAAAACAGTAAATAGGGAGGTTCAGGTTTTAGAACGAAAAACAAACTACGAGTTTAAAATAGAAATATTAAGACGATTAGGTTGTGTATCGAATCCCCTTATCCTCTCTTGTTAATGTATGATGTCTTGTATGAATGATCTTATCCTTATAATCTCACGACGAATTAACAAAATCGTTATAACTGATCCCTCACAAAATAACTCATTAATCATTACTCGGAGCTTTCTATTCCTAGTCTACCAATGTAAGTAGGATTAAGTGATGTACATAACGTTAATTCCATATGTCACTACTCGGGGCCTCCTATCCATATTCAACCAACATGAGTAGAACATTTGGCCTAGTTCCAACACATAGGATAAAGGTCAGTAATCAATATGTGTCCAATATCATATTAACAGAATATCTCAAATAAAAATCATTAAGATTAAGAAACAACTGAATAAGATTATAATTCAAAGTACTCGTACAAAGTCAAACCAACATATAATTCCAACAAGATTGAATAAGGTCATCACAACACAACCTAACCTATAGGAGCTTAGTTACTCATTATTTAAAAAATAATACCATAATTGATAGATGAAAATAACATAATAAGTCCCTTGAAGAGATGGCCTCCAATGGCTTCATATGCTCTAAAAACCATAACTCGTGCTCTCCAAATTATTCTCAAGTCTCCAAAATTTATAACTCTTGTCAAATTGTTGAAAATCCCCTTAAAAAGAGCTCAGAACGGGTCATAACGCGTCAGACAAATCCCATAAAAGTGCGCATCACGCGCATTATAGATGCATCGCGTGTGTGATGTAACTCATACATCTCTATCGCGCATGTGATATTGTGCGATGGTGCATATAATATTCCAGTAGTTGTGTTAAAAAACACTCTTTTTCACCAGAATTTTTACTAAGTCTCATTCGTCCATACTTGGTTATTTTCACTCATTCTTTGGTCTTTCTTCTTCCTTTTGGCTTATATTTCGCTTGTTTTTCACCGATTCTTCGTCTAATTATATGCAATGACGGACTGTCATCACAACCCCAAACTTGAATCCTTTCTTTTCCTCAAGCAACTCACTTGTAACTGCACATTTCAACAGACACAAGTCTTACAATAACAAATGAAAATCACCATATATTTTCGTTACCTGAGCATTATTCTAACTTCCAACTTCCATCCGGAAAATTCGAAAAACATCCTGAAATATTGACGAGTACTCAACTTGTCTCTCAACTCACTTTAACCCACTCAATGGATAAGGGTCATCTCTCAATCAATGCGCAAAATAAATTATACTTAGTTTGATTATGTTCTAAAATAGTTCATCATTGAAATCATAAAACACACATTAGTAGTCTTTTCGGGTTGTAACTTGGCTTATGTTTAGGTAGGATATTTTAGGAAAATAGGTTTAAACCTTTGGAGTTAGGTGCATGGTTCTCCTTCTATTCTCATACCCCTTTGTTATTTCTTTTCGATACTAGAGATTGAGTCGTTCTTTTTTGTTCTTTTTCATTTTTTTTAAGAGGTGACTTTTTCCACTTCTTATTTTCTCAATATTTTTGAAATTTTGACTGTTTTCTCTAGTACCCAACCCCAAACTTAGAACTTTGGTCACTTCCAAGAGCAACCCCAAACTTAATATTTTTGAAATTTTGACTGTTTTCTCTAGTATCCTTGTACTTTTCAAAGTCAGGTACTTTGAATTTGGCAGGTATTTTGACATTTGGCACAAGGCAGAGATAGTGGGCATTCTTCCTAAATAGATCTTTTCCCCTAAGGGCTTTAATCTCTTTTTGCATTTCAGCGAATTGATCTTGGAAATCATCCATTTTATCATATACTCCCATACTCTCACTTGGAGTGGCGTGAAAGACGGGCTCTTCGTGGTATGGAGTAGTATGTATCACAGGAGGTGGCACATACATGACAGCAGGCACTACGGGAGTTTCAAAAACTTGTGGGCGGTAACCTTCCGGTGTATAATTTGGTGGCATGCCCCAAGGGAAATTGGGGTGCATCTGATATTGAGGAGCATTCACAGGTGCCACAGAAATGGGCATAGATACGACTTTTGAAATTACAGTTCTTTGAATGGTCTCTGGAGAAGGCTGATTCTGAGCAGCCACCAGCGTTTCCATCATCATTGTGAGTCTCTACAAATTGCTTTTGACTGAAGTAACCTCTTCCCTAAGATCCTGATTTTCCTGTTCAAGTTGTTCCATCCTTTTCTAACGACTAGCTCGAGTGTTGTACCGGTGAAATAATTTGTCTATTGGAGTGAAAGACGGGGATAAGTCTTGGGAATGCAAAAAAATGTAATGTTTAGAATGATGCATGATGTGCAATGCAAATGTATTTTAAGGAACTTTAATAAACACAATTATTTCAAGCATCATGGAGAGAAACATTACTCTTTTGATCGCTAAAAAAAACTCATGTCATTAATATTGGAAAGATTACAATTTTTTTTTGAAGTGCATTTTCAAAAGATACAAGGAAAACAGCTAGAGTCCTAAGGAAGTTGTTGAGAAGAAGATTCATTCCCTCTTTCTAGCTTCCTATTAAGCTCCTTAATTCGGTCCTTCATCTGAGTTTTTTCAATCACTAGCTTGTCGACAATCATCTTCCAAGCGCCTGAGGTAGGACGATTATCTGAACCAGGAACTGGAATAATGCTAGAGGAAAATAAATCCTCTTGCACCTTTATTTTATTATTAGCAAGCTCTTTATCATTTCTCTGTTTCAAGTTTCTTTGAAGCTCTTCATTCTCTATGTGGACGATCTGATACTTATTCTTCCAAGCATCCCTTTCTCGTTGAACCCTAGTAAAAGCAATCTTGAGTTTCTTCGCGTCAGTCATGAAAATGAGAGAAGGTTCTTTAACAGTTAAAGACAAAGGCTCTTGTCGAGGATAAGGCATTTTCAAACTGACAGCCCTAGCTTGCACCCATTGGAGATAAGGCTCCAAAGAGACGCAATCTATCTTTCCTAGAACTTCTTGTCGCATCTCGAAAAAATACGATTCCTCGCGATGGTCGCGGAAAAAATTTACGTTCGAACAGGGTCGCCACCGAACTTTATTTATCTAATGAAGGAATAGGAAAATATCGATAAAACCTTTAGGAAATGGAATAATGGTCGTCGCAACCATATTCGGGTTTAGGAGTGGATTACGTAAGGGGGAGGTATTAGCACCCCTTACGTCCGTTGTACTCAACGGGAACCTTTTAGTTCTAATTTGTGTTTCGAGTGTTAATTTATGTTTGTTTGTTATCTTTAGGTTATAAAATGTTGAAAATAGAAATGGATGAGAACCTCAGAAAGGAGAAAAGGGAGGTTTTTTATTAGTGTGCTCGCGAAGATACAACAATCTCCTGCCTACGTATCCTTATGATATAATAAGGAAATCAGAGCATTCGTAGTTCGGGGAACTACGGTTGGTTGGTGTTTTTTAATGAACAACTATTTAGATCGCATCCTAAAGGCTAAATGTTGGCTTGTCTACTCTCGGAGGAGGCTTAAGCATTAGTTTGTTGTGCACATCAGAAAGGATTAAATAGTGTTCTTTTTTAAAAGAGTTTTGATCACACGGAGGTGACAAGTTGAATTAATGTGTTGGGTGTTTTATTTGATTGGTTATGATCGCACGAGGGCGAGAAAAGATAGGTTTGATGTGTTGAGATATTTTTGGTTAGATGACGATTACTCGGATAGTCGAGTAAGACAACTCGTATCCTAATAACCGAGAAAGGTAATAGAAGACTCTAAACCACTCTCTGTTTCATCTGAGTATTTACGAAAATAAGGTTGTATATGGTTGATGTATTTTAGAATGAACGACGAGTACTTGAATAGCTGAGTAAGACAACTCATATCCAAGCATTTGAGAAGAGGAGTCGAAAGCTCAAAACCATCTCCCTTTTTGTATAGTTAAGAAAGCGATTTAATTAAGTTGTATTTGCGGAAAAATGTCAATTGTTCGACTGACCGAGTAAGAGAACTCGTATTCGTCCAATTGAGGAGTGAAGTTGAAAACTCAAAGTCAGCTCCTTTTTCATTCAACTTATTGTGAAAATAATTTGATTTTATCGGGGTTTGGAAGTTCGTGGAGGAACGACAATTATTTGACTAAACAAGTAAGAGAACTTGTAATCAAATAGTCGAGGAGAAAAAATTGAAAACTCAAAGTTATCTCCCTTTTTGTTTCTTATTGTAAAAGAATTTGATTTCTTTGTGCTTAGGTGGATTAGAAATAACGGTTGTTCGATTTAATCGAGTAAAAGAGTCTGTGCTTAAATAATCGAGGAGAGGATTTGAAAACTCAAAACCATTACCTCTTTTATTCCTAAGTGAAATAATGTTTAATTATGATTAAGTATTTTAATTCTTAATAAAGAATACTCGATGTTGGATCGAGGTTTTAAATTTGTATTTTGTGAATGGATTGAATTTATTTAGTGAATAGTTCGTCTAGTCGATTAATTAAAACCGAATAGGTCTCATTGTAAGAAGGCCCAAGAGTAAGCCATGTGAGGTTAATGGTGATACTTTTACAAGTAATCGACTTACAAAGGTGTTTTGAATTGATTTGGAAAGGCGCACTCGATATTGACCGAGGTTTGCATTTACATGTGCATATGAATTGAATTATGAAAATGGTCTCGAAATGAGATTGCTTATGAATTTTAGCTTATGCGACGTGAATGCAAAATAACCAACAAAAAATAAAGAGTCTCATTGTAAGGTAGCCCAAGAGAAAACCTTTTGTGTGCTAAAGCGACCTAAGTTAAACAAAGGATAATGGTCTTACAAACATGCGTATAAGTTATGGGTGAGAATCCAAGTGTTTACAAAGTATCACAAAGAGTAAAAGAAGACTTCCAAGCAAAGGTCCTAAGATGAAATCCTCTAAGTCCAAGTTGATTAAGAGTTAAGTGAATATTTTTTGGTCTTACCGTTTTATCATGTTTTGGTTATTTTTAATATATGATGACAATAAAATAAATAACAAGCAAATAAATATGCATGATAAGTTTGTACAATGATGATGATAATGAGTACTTGAATGTAAGTGAACAATAAAATAAATTGCAAGGAAGTAAAGTGAAATAATATAAATGTTAGAAGATAGTAGTTAATGGTTAGTGGTTAGTAAAATAACAATAAGCAAATAGAATAACAAGTTAATGTAAAGAGAATGGTTTCATCTATGTATCAAATGACCCAAATATGGTTGAAATAGAGGCAAATCTATCAATGCCTCAAAGTATCATGAATGATCTATTGATCAATCATTAATAGGTTTGAAGTATTGAAGATTTAATCAACTCTAAACAACCATGGTCATGATCTAATAGAACTCATCAACCAAATAAATGTAACAACAAGTCAACAATAAATATTAAATGATAACAAGAAACAATGCAAAGGAAATGGTTTCATCTATGTATCAAATGGCCCAAACATGGTTGAAATAGAGGCAACCTATCAATGCCTCAAAGTATTGTCATACCCCAATTATGTCCGGCCATTTGTGGTTTACCCATGAGATCTTTTTATTTCAAAGGCCCATTTGCATAAGTGTGTTCATAATCTAAAATGTGGTTTTAATCTTTTTACATTACTAATCCAAAGCCTATTTTTTTTATTAGTAAGTATTAAAAGTCATGTTATTATTTCTATGATCACTATTTACTAGTCCATTTACTCATCCCAAATATTTATATCAAGTTCTAAGTTCTTCATGGATTCCCAAATTAAACTTGCATTTTTTAGAAACATATATGTGTTTTTTTTAAAATTAAAAGTCCCATGTTTAGATTTTTCTTTTTAAAATAGAATTGTGTTTTTTTCTAAAATTAAAGGTCCCATATTTAGATTTTTGTATTTAAAATAGAATTGTGTTTTTTAAAATTAAAAGTCCCATGTTTAGATTTTTGTATTTAAAATAGAATTGTGTTGTTTTTAAATTAAAAAGTTTCATATTTAGATTTTTTGTATTTAAAATAGAATTGTGTTGTTTTTTAAAGTCCCATATTTAGATTTTTGTATATAAAATAGAATTGTGTTGTTTTTAACTTAAAAGTCCCATATTTAGATTTTTGTATTTAAAATAGAATTGTGTTGTTTTTAAATTAAAAAGTTTCATATTTAGATTTTTTGTATTTAAAATAGAATTGTGTTGTTTTTTAAAGTCCCATATTTAGATTTTTGTATATAAAATAGAATTGTGTTGTTTTTAACTTAAAAGTCCCATATTTAGATTTTTGTATTTAAAATAGAATTGTGTTATTTTTAAATTAAATCACTATACTTAGTTTCTTTGTACCTAAGTTAGAATTATGTTATTTTTTAGATTAAGTCATTATACGTAAGTTAGAAATATGTTGTTTTTAAAATTAGTCATTATACTTAAGTTAGAAATATGTTGTTTTTAAAATTAAGTCATTTTACTTAAGTTATAAATATGTTGTTTTTAAAATTAAGTCATTATACTTAAGTTAGAAATATGTTGTTTTTAAAATTAAGTCATTTTACTTAAGTTAGAAATATGTTGTTTTTAAAATTAAGTCATTATACTTAAGTTAGAGATATGTTGTTTTTAAAATTAAGTCATTTTACTTAAGTTAGAAATATGTTGTTTTTAAAATTAAGTCATTATACTTAAGTTAGAAATTTGTTGTTTTTAAAAGTTGAAATTGATTAGCATAAATAAATATTGAGTTAAATTTTGAAAAGCTTAAAAGGTAATTACATAATTAAAATTTAATTCAATAAGCTCCAAATAATCCAAATACATTTTGTCTTTAAATTTTTTTATTAAACTAAATAATTACATTTTTTGACTAAGTGGAATTTGCTGCAAAAACAGGTTCCTAATTCTAATGACCAAGACCAAAATCAATGGGCTGGTTAAACACTCCTTTGGACCTAGGCGCAAAAACATGCTGTCTTGAAGCTTGGAGCAGCCACTTTTCCATTCCATCAAAGTCTCTTCAAACCTGTGACCTGCAAAAAGAAAATAACTTATTTTAAAAGCACTTTTCAAAAGCACTTAGAGAGCTGAAAAACAACTAAATGAATCATTCAGTTTGAAGTTTTATCCATAAGGTTAACCTAAGCATCCAAAAAGCGCTTTTTACATTAGCTTAAAACAAGAACAAATCAAATCCCACATAATCTGGGATGAGAAAATCGAAAAGAAAAAGGAGTTTTTTAAGGCTTAATCCTTTCTTCATAATAACAACAGAAGAGAGGTAAACGTAGAGATACACTCTAAACACAACAGCAAACACATCAATAAACACAGCAAAGTTATTTTTCTTCAAAACCCAAAATCAAGAACAACCTAAACACAAACAGAGTTTTCTTTCAAAAATCATAAAGAACACAACAGCAATAACAGAAACGGAGACACTCGGTAATCCTTCATCGACGATTCACGAATCAATCAGTAACCGAAGGAGAAAAAGAGAGATAGAGTTGGGAAAGAAAAGAAATAACAGAAGCATAAGAGAGAAGCGAAAAAACTCGACGATACCTTTTCGGAATTGATTCGCTTCTGTTCTTCATCTTTCGACTCGAGCATCGTCGTTCTACGTTCCATCTTCAAGCCACGACCACTCACCATCCACCACCACAACTCAACGATATCACCCTTCTTCACTTCCGATCAAATCCATTCTACCCGACCACCACCGTTCGTTTCTTCTTCCGCCGTCACAAACCCTTGCGTCTCCAACTAACCACCTCCGCCGGCGAATCCTTCCAAACCTCCAAACGCACACCTTTTCTCCTCCTTCGACCGCGAACCCACACGCTCCACACCCTCATTTTCTAACTCCGACGAGCGCCCTCACAAAACCACAGTTTCTCCGCCGGCCACAATCGACCTTCAATCGCTCCTCACCGGCGCAACCTCCACCATTCTGACAACCACTTTCCGCCGCCAATAACGGCCTTCACCACCGTACTCTTGTTCACGCCGTCGTACTCTCGCACACGCCGTTTTTGAGGTTAGAGTCCGGATTCATCGTCATCGCTCCCACTTCAACGATTTTCGAAAGGAACTTTGGTTTCGTAGATTATCACTTCAATCTTGATCGGAGGTTGAGGATTAGAGTCCGGATCCGTCATGTTCGTTGTTGAATCGCCATGTTCCGAGGGAAGTTTTGCAGCTTCTTTGCATCGCGTCCAGGATGAAAACATGGTGACCTGGGTTTTGCTGAAGGAAGCAAATTGAAGCATTTCACGGATAGGTCTTGACTGTTTGGGCATAAGGCCCAAAACGGGTTCGCTTATATCCACCCTCATTTCTCAGGTTCACACCTCCTCTTCATAATCATTTAATTTAAACTAATCTCTTGGAATTCGCTTAATCAATAATAATTAATTTTGGATTTAAGTTCAGACTCTGCTTTTTCTATTTGTGATTAAAATGATTATTTATAATCATCAGAATTTATGTGATTAAGAGGTTAATTGTAATTGGGATTAAGTGTGAGTTAGTTAATTATTTAGGATTAATTGTTTAAGTGCAAACTTTATGTTTAAATTAATTAGACTTAGTCAAATATTTAAACATTATTTAATTCAGAAAAAATCAAGCGAGAGAGAGAATGTATTTGTAAATTTTGTTCCTCTACTCTTAATGTACCACCGCATGTCAATATTTTATTAGTGGACTTCCAAATTAAAAAATACATGAGGCTCTCTTTCCTTCCAGACATTAGGACGCCGCCCCTACTCTTCTCATACAACCATGTTTCATTTTGTTTTTCTTTATATCTATTTATTTATTTTCTCAAAGGCTTAATTATTAGTTGGGTTGGGCCTAATTAGATTTTGGTGAGTGCACCCTTTGCTATGCTTGCTTCCATTTGCTTCAATCAACATTTCAATTGATCAATTAATTTTAATTAACATGATTAGTTGGCCTAAATGAATAATTTTGATAATTAATTTTAATCAACTTGATTGATTGATTCAATCAAACTTTAAATTAATTAACTTGGCTAATTAAATATTGATTGATTTTCATTCAAATCCATCGTCGATTCAAAACCGCTTTAAACAGCTAAAACCAAACAATTCTCGATTTAATCGAGCCCATCTCCCACACCTTCGTAAGTCGATAGCTCTTAGAATCGCCATCAACCTCACATAGCTTACTCTTGCGCTTTCTTACAATGAGACCTATTCGATTATTAATTGATCGATTAGATGAACAATACACTAAAATAATCCAATTTATTCACAAAACACAAATTTAAAACCTCGATCCAATGTCGAGTATTTTCATCAAATTAAAATACCCAATCGCAATCAAGTACCATTTAATTTGGAAATGAAAAGGGGGATGACTTTGAGTTTTCAATTCCTCTCCTCGGTTATTTGAATACGAGTTCTCTTACTCGGTTAGTCAAATAGTCGTCACTTCTATCCACCTAAGCACAAACAAATCAAATCATTTTATAATAAGAAATGAAAAAGGAGATGACTTTGAGTTTTCAATTTTTCTCCTCAATTATTAGAATACAAGTTCTCTTACTTGGTTAGTCAAATAATTATCGTTCCTCTACAAACTTCCAAACCCCGATTAAATCAAAACACTTTCATCATAAGCTAAATGAAAAGGGAGGTGACTTTGAGTCTTCAACTTCTCTCCTTAATTGTTTGAATACGAGTTTTCTTACTCGGTCAGTCGAAGAATTGTCATTTTTCTACCAACTCATAACTTAATCAAATCATTTTCATAACAAACTGTATGAAAAGGGAGATGGTCTTGAGTTTTCAATTCCTCTTCTCAAATGCTTGTATATGAGTTGTCTAACTCATTCATTCAAGTACATGTCGTTCATTATGAAATACATCAACTATATACAACCTTATTTTTCATAACTACTCAGATGAAACAGAAAGCGGTCTAAAGTCTTCTATTCCCTTTCCCGATTATTAGGATACGAGTTGTCTTACTCGACTATCCGAGTATTCGTCATCCATTCAAAACACCTTAATCATCAATGAAATCCTTTCGCAATTAAGGATGAAAAAGAAAGCGGTTTAGAGTCTTCTATTCCCTTTCCCGGTTATTAGGATACAAGTTATCTTACTCGACTATCCGAGTAATCATCATCCAACCAAAAATGTCTCAGCACATCAAATATATATCTTTCTCTCCCCCCCGTGCGATCAAAACCAATCAGATAAAACATCAAACATATTAATTTAACTTGTCACCCCGTGTGATCAAAACCCTTCTCTCAAAAGGAACACTGATAATCCTTTCTAATGTGCACAACAAACTAGTGCTTAAGCCTATGCCGAGAGTAGACAAGTCAGCGTTTAGCCTTTAGAATGTGATCTAAATAGTTGTTCATTAAAAACACCAACCAACCGTAGTTCCCCGAACTACGAATGCTTTGATTTCCTTATTTAAGGATACGTAGGCAGGAGATTGTTGTATCTTCGCGAGCACACTAATAAAATACCTCCCCTTTCCCTTTCTGAGGTTCTCATCCATCTCTTTTCAATACTCTAATTACCCGAAGATAACAAACAAACATAAATTAACACACGAAATACAAATTAGAACTAAAAGGTTCCCGTTGGGTACAACGGACGTAAGGGGTGCTAATACCCTCCCTTTACGTAATCCACTCCCGAACCCGAATATGGTTGCGACGACCATTATTCCATTTCCTAAAGGTTTTATCGGTATTTTCCTATCCCTTCATTGGGATGAATAAAGTTCGGTGGCGACTCTGTTCGAACATAAATTTTTTCCGCGACCATCGCGAGGAATCTTATTTTTCGATATGCGACAGATGGCGACTCTGCTGGGGACTAGCTCCAAGCAAAAGAGAGTGAAGCCTAATTTAGTTCTGTTTCTGTATTGTGTGTAAATCTTGTTTTTTTGTCTGTTATTTCTATTCTGTTATTATTATTCTGTCATAATTATTGTATTGTGATTTATTGACTATGTCTTATTTCGGGTTCTCTGATCGGTGGTACTTTGTGAGATAGGCTCTCTACCCGAGTCTGAGAAAAACCGTAAGTTTAAGTTGGTGGTTGCGTAGTGGACGCTCACAAGAAGTCTTCCTTGTTAGGAAGATACGAAGACCCCGCCTAGAGGAGATTCTCTTGAGATATTATTGCCCGACGAGTTTTTGTCACGACGATAGTATTCTCAAGTTGGATCAATGACTCTAGGGACCTTTTAACCCATTATATCCGGTGGTTATGTAGTATTTACCTAAAAAGTCTCGGACTTATTAGGTTAATACGAAAGCCCCAATCAGATGAGTTCCCTTGGACGTATTACTATCTTACAGTAATATTTCCAACCTCGATCTATGACTCTGAGAACCTTGTTAGAACCCTGGACTTGAGAGTCGTGTAGTAGAATCCTCATGGAGTTTTCCTTGTTGGAATAATACAAAGACCTCACCTAGACGAGATCTTCTTAAGGATACTATTGTCCGACGAGTCTTCGTCACGGCAGTGACGTCCTCAAGAAATATCCATGACTCTGGGAACCTACCAACTGTAGAGCCTACCTATTGGGTTCCATTAATCAGAGATACCTGTCATTTACCCGTTATTCTGATCCATCTGAAAACACTTTGAACATGTGATCCTGAACATGTCACTACAACTCTAACACATATCATTGCATCTGCAATCGTCATGCATTGCATATCACCTTTCATACAAAATATATACAAAAAAACTCATCCATCCTTCGTCCACAACCTGCAGTTGATTTCCCGACACTCATATCAGACTTGAAGTAGCTCTTGGAAGACCATGGATCCATTGGAGTAAAGTCATATTGCATTAAGAGGAGATGTGGACTCGATGAAAAATCAGCTAGACTAACTTATGGAAGCTATGATAGTTTCATCAAAAAAGGAAGACATCCTCAACACTGGCAATCGTTGGACTGATTTGTGTCTATTTTTGCATTTGTAGTTTCTTTATTGTTAAAAGCTGCTTGTGTTTAAACATTGTTGTTTTTAATGGTAATATTGATGAAGTAATGATGCATGTTTTGAATTAATTATCTCGCATTCGCTTATTTTTCTTCTCTTATATCAAAAACAAAAATACATCATTGTTTCACCCATTCGCTTTTCTTTATCATAACCCTTATTTTAGCAAAGATTTGAGGGAGGATGATGAAAACAAGTTACCCATAATTGCTGACTATATGCTTTCGGATAAAATCATGCTGATGATGTACAGGCATTGTTTCAAATTCCCAAACACTGGAGAGATAAGGAGTTAATCCCTAGTCAACCACTTCGAGCCTGAAGTAGGAGTTTCTTTCGGATCTAAAAAACCTTACATTAAACCTGGGGCAGGGTAGTGTTCAGTTAATCTGACTATGCATTCAAATCACAAGATGAAATATCCAGTATGTGGATCAACTACATGACATTCTTCGCACACATCCTAAAGTGTCGAAGGAACCTTGAAAAATCAAAAAGTTATGATGGTTGTTCTTCAATGACCAATGACTTGGCAGTCACATTCTAAAAAAGGGAATCAATAAAAAGCCCGCTAAGTCGATACCCCAAAAGGAGACTTAGGCAAAAGTCGGGGCAATCTCGATGGACTAAAGCTTCAAAAAGCAGTCCATGCAAAAGTTAGGGATCAAAACAAAAATCAAAGGAGGTCACGAAAACCCTCAACAAAATAAAAATAAGATTTAGTGACCACCATATCAAGAATCAAAGGGTCACCAACATCCATGAAGAGCAAAATAAAGTGTCTGTCATTTCAAGAGATCTTACACCTGCAAACTCTCTTAAAAGTTGAATGTGTATGGCGAATTAACTGAGCATAGGACTGGAGTTTATCAAGAAGAAGGGTGGGTACAACAATAATTTTGAGCCTCATATCCTTTGTTTCGATAACTGTGAACCAAGCCACGTTACGACCCTTAAAAGACCTAATTGAAGTAGGGTTTATTCCGAAAGCATACTACATCAAGGTTACGTAAACTGACTCCTAAAAATTTGCTAATCTTTTACTTTAGTACAATCTTCTTGTTGTATCCTTCGCATTGTTAAATCATCATTGCGTTTGGATTAAAATGGTTCACTCGTCACAGATTATCACATCATTCAAATAAATTCTTTTCAAAACTTGCATGAGTATCGCATTAAAATTACCATTTTTGAACAAGCAATTTTAATTGCAATTCAGTACTTGACATCAAGGAAATTTCAACAAAGAGAAACCAGTGGAACTTGAACATTCACCAGAATCAAGACTACCTCATAACCCACGAATCAGGTGCATGCCACCCAAAACATCAAGTTGATCATAGGAAGATTACTCCAAGAATTGATCAACCTGAAACAGTCTTCAAACATTTGTTAATCAGGAGAAAGTCATTTCAAGAATCAATTGATCTATAGCAAATCATCTCAGGACTCTATTAACTAGGGGCAGATCACCTAGAGGTTCTGTTGGCCAGGGGCAGACCCCTTTAATGTTCAGTTAGGATGAGTTAAGTCGCTTCAACGCTCATACCGAGGCAAGCTACCTCAAGAGCACAGAAAAGTCAACCGCTCCAAGAGTCGGTTAACCAAGGATAAATCCTTTCATGGATCAAAATTCTGGGGCAATCCATCTCCAAATTTTGGTACAATTGCTTTCAAAATCCTTTCGAGGTAAACATTTTGCATAGACCCGTCACATTGGGGCAAGATGAGCCATACAGGAGCAAGTCATCTCCCTGACTTCAAGCTGTTCAAGCGAAAGCTTTTTCATACGTCATCAACTGCAGAGTTCAAGATGAGTGTCGGGGAATCACGCTATCACCCCATAAAATAACCTTTTGACAGACAAAAGCCTTTCTGCAAAAAAACCCTTCTCTTCCAATACCCGCGCAGGGGCATTTTGGAAACCTTCCAATCATTACATAAATCATCATCACGCATTAGTCATGTCGCTTTGCTCTAGCATAAAGCCATGCATATCATATCATTTATCAGGCATAACCCCCCATAACATGAACCTGACATCAAAAAGCCTTGAAACCCAAAATCTGACACCAAAGCCCAACATCGCTTGGCCATTTCGAAGTCCAGTTCTCGTCTGGCAATTTATTTCAAAGTCCAGTTCCCGTCTGGCAACTTATTTCAAAAGCCCAGTTCCCGTTTGGCAACTTATTTCAAAAGTCCAGTTCCCGTCTGGCAGACCTTTTTCAAAAAACCAGTTCCCGTCTGGCAATTTATTTCAAAGCCCATGTCATACCCCAAAATTTGCCCATTAATATTTCAAGACATTTTTCAGGGCACTCCGACTCATTTTTATGACACTGATCTTAAAGGAACAAAGGCCCAGCTCACGAGTGGCCCAATCCAGGAAATGGCCCAAACTGGCCTGCTCGCTAGGCGAGCAAATCCTTCGCCTAGCGAACGTTCGCTACACGCTCGCCTAGCGAAGCTGGCAGATAACAGAAAATTCTGGGCTTCATCCTGAGCCCATTAGGTCATCACAATCACTATAAATACAGACACTTCAGTCACGAAAATGGACAGAGGAGGAGGGAAGGAAACCCTGGCATAGAAACCCTGCCGGCCCAGAGAATTCAGAGTAAAGGAACCCTGAAGGCAGCTCATCCGCTTCGAAGCGACCGCCGCCCAAATCAATCCGATACCTAGAGTGATCAGTCTCTTTCGACATTGCAACTGCAAACAGGTTTGCGCATCATTACTGTTTTATGCTTCCAATTGGTAATCTTTACATACATAATGCATCATGATTAAATTTTTGGATATGTGTTTGGATCTCACATGTGAATTTAAATATGCCTGAATATCCTGAATGTTTGTCCATGCTATTCCTGTAATCAAATGCCATAAAAGTTCAGGTTTTCGGAGGTCATGCTGCTGTCAAACTCCAAACCCGTGGCCGCTCGCTAGCACATCGCTAAGCGAGCCTGTAGCGAGCATTCGCTGAGCCTTCGCTAGGCGAAGCAGAGGTGAACGGGACAGTGGCTGCTTTGTTTCTTTTCTATTCTGCCTTATGTCTATCTAACCAAGACCTATTATAATTCTGCATCATTCGGCCTGAGATTATGACTGTTGTGTTGTAGTGCAATTTTCAATTACACTTTACTTTGATGCTCTAACCCGTGTGCTGAATTGTGTAAAGGCTTACATATTCCCGAAGAGACGGCCGGCTAGGCATTCCACTTTATTTGTGGGATACCCTTATGGAGATGGATTCTGAATTACTTAATTTTAATGTGGAGATAAATCCTAAATTATCTAGCTGATTTTAATGTATTGATTTCATCGACTTTAATGTGGACCTAATTACTTAATCGATTACGGCCATCTAATTAATTGTAAAACTTTGTCTTTAAATAAGTGATCTTGGACCTCTCTTTGTTACCCTACGACTACGGTATTACGGTCATGTCCCGCGAATGTGGGGATACACTTAGTAAAGACCCTTCGATTAGATCATCATGTCCCTCTAAAATAAATCATAGTCCCTCGGATGTTGCCTTCGAATGTATGATTTTGTCCCTCGATGACCCTTCGGTGTAGCCTACGGTTAAATGATGATCGTCCCTCCGAATGCTAAGGTATCCTTACAACTGTTGCCTTCAATGACCTATCGATGACCCTACAATGACCCTTTTATATCCAAAGGATAAAACTACTTACTTCTCAATAGTAAGGACAGTTTTACCCTCATAAGGATAGGAAATGCCCATAACGACCTTAGGAAGGTATAACTCTCAATTACTGGATCATAACCTAAAACATTTTCCACCCCTCACACTTTGCAAGTCCTAGAAAATCACCACTTGGTATACATTCATACTAGAATCATTACCAAGTTATATTTTTCTAAACTGTTTTTCAAAATCAAACGAGATAAATACTTTGTATACATTCATACGAGAATCATTACAAAGTTAAACTCTCTCTTCGAAACATTTTTAAACAATTCACCAACACTTTTCAGACAAAAATAGAAGTGATCCAGCAATTAAGAGCCCATGGATAACCATGGATACAAAGGGTGCTAATACCTTCCCTTTGTATAATGTACCTCCCGAACCCAAAATCTATTGAGGTCTTTCCTGTTCTTTTCCACCTTTCCTTATTGGATAAAAGAAAAGTCGGTGGCAACTCTTGCTATCCGCGACATTGCGATAAAAAGCAAAATACCCCAAGTCAGTTCACCGTATGACAGAACTGGCGACTCTGCTGGGGACGATTACAAGAGAGGTTACCTAAAAAAAAAACAAGATCACTTATTTAAAATTGTCTGATTTACTTTTAAGGGATTGCTTGGGTATTCTTGAGTGAAAGATCCTACACCCGGATCTAGTGTACCTTAGGTAAGTAGCAATAGATCATCGCGACTATCCGGCGTATACTGGAATGGTTAAAATGATGGCTACGGTTAATGTGACACTTTGGATGTCCTGATGTTCCTCATGTTTACTTGAGGAAAAATTTGGCATCTGCGTGGTGTCATTAAAGCATTAACCAGACCTTTAGAACCCTAATTGACTCATCCTGGCCATTAGAAAGTAGTGAGATAACTGACTTCGGTTCCGACTGGGGTTGGTTGAGACTCGATACTATACTCCTTGAGATTGGACTTTAGGGAAGCTTCGGTCAACCACTTGGTGTTGCACTGAAGTGGACTTGAAGGAAGGTCAATGATTGGAGATCCTTTTAGAACCCGGTTACTATTCTAGGACAGGTTGAACCAACCAAACTTCAGTAGGGAGGGTATTTACCTATGGAACTCATGCAAGCCTTAAAACTTAGGAGTGATTGTTGTGTGACTTGCTTGTGTTTGTTTACATAACATCATAACATAATAACATCATAACATCATAATATCATGACATTATAACCATTTCAAGGACTTAGGGATTTAACTTTGCTCTGTTTTGTAAAGCTATGGCTCCCAGGAAGACCATCCGGATTAATCTTGTAGCAATCTCTCCTCAACTCAAGAACTTAGTGTCAGAACTTTCCGATCATGCGCAGTTCATCAAGAGACATGGTTCTCTTCTCAATTTAGTTACCACTGGGTTCAAAGAAGATATGATGAGAGTTTTATTCCAGTTCTTCGACCCTAAACATCATTGCTTCACATTCCCAGATTATCAGTTGGTACCCACATTGGAAGAATTCTCCAGACTGCTTGGGATACCTATCCTTGATCAACTACCGTTCAGTGGTTTAGAAAAGGTTCCGAAGTCTGAAGAAGTTGCCGCAGCTTTACACATGACGAAGTCCGACATTGAAGCTAATTGGGTAACAAGGAGTGGAGTTAAGGGTTTACTTGCCAAATTCCTGACAAATAAGGCCCGAGAATTCTTAAAAGTTATGAATGTCCGTGCTTTCTAAGACATCCTGGCATTGCTAATCTATGGCTTGGTGTTATTCCCTAATCCAGACCAATTCATAGACATGAATGCTATTAAGATATTTCTCACTCATAACCCTGTACCTACCTTGCTGGGAGACATTTTGCATTCCCTCCACACTCGTACCATGAAGAAGCAAGGGACTCTCATGTGCTGCATACCTTTGTTGTCTAGGTGGTTTATTTCGCACCTTCCTCAATCGGTCTTGAAGAACGAGCAAAATTTGAAATGGTCTCAAAGGATAATGTCGCTCTCCCACCCAGACATCTGTTGGTGTCCTCAGTTCAAGGAAAATGTTACCATCATTGACCGTTGTGGCGAGTTCCCTAATGTACCACTCCTAGGAATAAGAGGAGGTATTACTTATAATCCTGCTTTAGCTCTGCGACAGTTTGGTTGTGCTCGAAGAGATGGTCCACATGAAATGATCATCGAAGGCATTGTGTTCGACTATGACAACGATTCCCAAGGCCTCCGTCAAATATTTGTACGAGCTTGGGGCATGGTGAAGAGAGGTACGTTAGGACAGAAAATTCTATTCCTATGGAACCTTATCTCAGATGGGTACGCGCCAGAGCTCGTGAACTTGTCATGCCATATCTTGCAATCGGACCTCAGATTGTCGAACCTGAAGCTGAAGGAGGTGCTCCTCAGATCATTCCTTATCCAGATATGCCTACCAATGTTGAGGAACTAAAGAGATCCTGGATCCAGTTGAGAGAAGAAAGGGATACTTTCGAGACTCAGTTCGTCGCAGAAAGGAAGAAAGTGTTAGAACTTACCAGTCAGCTTAATGAGGAACGAAGACTCAATGCGTATCTTCGCCCAAAAAGAAGCCGCCCCTGGGAGACTTGAGCTTTCATTGTATTTTTATTATTATTCCTTTTGTAATGAACATTGGTCAAAGAAATTAGCAATAAACATTTCTCTCTTGTTGGTGATTTACGCAAAGTTAAATTCCAAAAGTCCTTGAAAACATTTCATACATTGCATAGCATAACATAACACTGCATAACAGGTATTCTACAAGTTCAATGTTCTCACGGTCTTCCTAGCTAAACAGAAAAATGGATCTCGAACAAACTGTCAAAGATCTCCAGACTCAGAATGCTCAATTCAAGGAGATGATGCTAAGCTTATCCAAGGGGCAGGAGGAACTGAAGGCTCTTTTGCTCGAAAAGAAGAAAGACAAGAAAGCTGTGAGTTTCATTAACCCGGGAAGAAGGCGTAAAGGACAGGCCGCAGGAGTCAAGTTTGGGATCCCGAATGGTCCAGAAGAGGAGACAGAGAATGATTCAGAAGAGGAGAATGTCGATCTCTTCAACCCTGAGGACGACGATGAAGATTATGAAAATGAACAGTACTCTCAAGGAGATGATAAGTACAAGTTGCTGGAAGAACGTATGCTAGCTATGGAGGGTCAGAAGGCGCCCGGTCTGGATTTCGAAAGTTTGGGTCTGGTCTCCGATGTGACCATTCCTCGCAAATTCAAAATCCCCACTTTCACTAAGTACGATGGTGCGTCCTGTCCTCAGATGCATCTGAGAGCTTATGTGAGAAAGATTCAGCCGCATACCACTGACAGGAAGCTATGGATCCATTTCTTCCAAGAGAGCCTATCTGGCACACAGTTGGAATGGTATTATCAGCTCGAGAGCTCTGACATCCGCACCTGGACTGATTTAGCAACAACTTTCTATAAACAGTACCAGTATAACTCTGAACTAGCGCCTACCCGGCTACAGCTGCAGAATATGACTATGGGATCTAAAGAAAGCTTTAAAGAGTATGCTCAAAAGTGGAGAGATTTGGCTGGCAGAGTCAAACCCCCTATGACTGACAAAGAATTGGTGGATATGTTCATGAGCACACTGACCGGCCCATTCTACAACCATCTACTGGGAAGTTCTTCATCAGGTTTCACTGAACTTATATTGACAGGTGAACATGTTGAAAGCGGCATCCGAAGTGGAAAGATACAGGCGGCTGCCTCTGCAAGCACCAAAAGGTCCTATCAGGGGAGGAATGAATCAAATGCTGTGTACGGTCAAAAGGGTCGTAACAAGAAAAACCGTGACCATGACATCGGAACAGTTACGATTGCAGCACCACCATCTCAAAACTTCCAGCCCAAACAAGACAGGCCAAGAAGGCAGTTTACCAGGATCAATATGACCTTGGCACAGGCACTGCAGGGAATGCTAAAGGCAAATTTGATCACCCTCAGAGATCCTCCTACGAATCCCAACACTACTTCTTCTCGTTATAACCCTAATGCCAGGTGTGCATATCACTCCGATAGCCCCGGGCATGATACAAACGATTGCTGGTCATTGAAGAATAAGATTCAGGATATGATCGAAGCTGGAGAAATTGAGTTTGAGCCTCCGGAGACCCCTAATGTCATCACTGCTCCTATGCCTAATCATGACAAGACGGTTAATGCCGTGGATGACGACGATCACGTTTCCAATGTGGCGGACTTAACATCTCCTCTCCCGATCATAAAGAGGAATTTATTGCAAGCTGGTTTATTTCCAGGTTGTGCTGAAGATTGCAATCTCTGTATATTCCAACCAGATGATTGTTGGGAATTGAAGAATGGTATTCAACGGCTGATGGATGATCGTACAGTTCTCTTCGAAAAGATTCCTAAGGCGGAAAACCCTATTGAAGAAATATCTGTGATTGCTAGGTCCAAAGTTCCAGTGAAGATTACCGCTACTAGGGCGCCTGTGAAGATTACTGTTGAGCCCAGGGTAGCTCCCCTAATCATTACTGCACCTGGCCCGATCCCGTATTCCTCAAGCAAAGCTATTCCGTGGAATTATGGCGGTGATGTTTACGTCCATGGCGTAAAGCAAATTGGCAATTCTACTAATCCTAATGGCATCGTTGGGACTAGTAAAATTACTCAAAGTGGAAGGATCTTCTCTCCAGAAATCTCACCTCCTGTCCTTGAAACTCGAGGAAAGGAACCAGTCAATCCTTCTCAGTCAGAGACACCGGTCGAAGTTACTCCCGAAGATGTTGCCAAACAGGAAATGGAAGAAGTGCTGAAAATCATCCGCAAGAGTGATTTCGATGTGGTAGAACAGTTGGGGCATACCCCGTCTAAGATCTCGATGTTATCCTTGCTGTTATCTTCTGAATCTCATGCCAATGCATTGATAAAATTCTTGAAGACTGCTCATGTGCCTCAGGAAACATCTGTCGATCAGTTCAAAAATTATGTTGCTCACTTGGCTGTTGACAATGGCCTAGGCTTTTCCGATGCTGACCTGACACCAGCGGGAAAGAATCACAATAAAGCCCTGCATATCTCCATTGAGTGTAGGGGAATCACTTTGTCTCATGTGTTGATCGATAATGGCTCTTCCTTGAATGTGCTGCCAATAGCTGTGCTGGATAAGCTGGACTGTAAAAGCATCGAACTGAAGCCTAGTGACATTGTGGTACGTGCTTACGATGGTGCGAAGAGTGTTGTCCATGGAGAAGTAGTCCTCCCTATCAAGATAGGACCTCAAGTCTTCAATACTACCTTCCATGTAATGAACATTCGTCCTGCCTATTCCTGCTTACTGGGACGCTCTTAGATTCATGGGTCAGGTGCTGTAGCTTCGTCTCTCCATCAAAAGCTGAGGTATCCCACAGAGGGCAAAATTGTCACCGTGTGTGGAGAAGAAGAGTACATTGTCAGTAGTGTGCATGCCTTCAGATACGTCGAGATGGATGGTGAATTCATTGAGACTCCTTGTCAGTCATTTGAAGTAGTTCCTCCGACCAATCCTGTCCTTAAGCCAACTTCCGGTGTGCCCAAGGTTATTCGGACTCCTCCTGCTATGATTTCCCTGAAGGACGCTCAAGCTGTGGTTGAAGGTGGTGGCTGTACTGGCTGGGGTCAACTGATCGACGTACCGTACAAGTATGACAAATTTGGCCTGGGGTTTAGCTCTGAGAAGGTAGCCAAGAGTCAAATTAATGTTGTAGAAGACGCCGACAGCGATTGCGACCTGGATAGCTGGATTTTCCCAACAATTGGCGACGGACTCAATAATTGGAAGGCTGAAGACACTATCCCGATTTCCTTTAGTCAGGAGTAATTGTTATTGTCTATTTTGGTGTTGCAAATTTTTGTTTTTTTTACAATTGAACTTCGCCAAGCGTTGTGTCTATGCCCGGGGCACAATAGCTAATTTGTTAAGGGTTTTGTCATTTTCATAAGCATATTCATATTCAATAAATCAATGGACTTTTTGCATTCAAATATTGCGCTCTTTGTCTTTTCTGTCATCTTCCAAACAAGCTATGTTTCTTACACACACTCACGTAACGAATTGCAGATCCATACCCACTCTGGATCCTGTTGATAATAGTTCTACTACTGTTCATTATGACTTTGAAAATCCGATCTACCAAGCCGAGGATGGAAGTGTGGAAGATTGTGAAGTACCTGGAGAACTTGCCAGACTGTTACTGCAGGAAGAGAGGACTATACAGCCGCACGAGGAGTCAGTTGAGATTGTAAATCTGGGTACCGAAGTAGACAAGAAAGAAGTCAAAATAGGAGCAGGCTTGGAAAACAGTGTCAAAAGAAGGTTGATTCAGATGTTACATGACTATGTAGAGATTTTTGCTTGGTCTTATGACGACATGCCAGGACTGGATACTGATATAGTAGTACATCGGCTGCCAACGAGGGAAGATTGTCGTCCTGTTAAGCAAAAGGTTCGTCGCATGCGTCCTGAAATGTCTGAGAAAATCAAAGCCGAGGTTATGAAACAATTTGATGCAGGTTTTCTGGCTGTTACTTCTTATCCTCAATGGGTTGCTAATGTGGTACCAGTGCCGAAGAAGGATGGCAAGGTGCGAATGTGTGTAGACTACAGAGATTTGAATAAAGCGAGTCCCAAAGACGACTTTCCACTTCCGCACATTGATGTTCTGGTAGATAACACCGCTCAACACAAGGTATTCTCATTCATGGATGGATTCTCAGGTTATAACCAGATTAAGATGGCGCCTGAGGACATGGAGAAAACTACGTTTGTAACGCAATGGGGCACGTTCTGTTATAAAGTAATGCCATTTGGTTTAAAGAATGCAGGGGCAACGTACCAGCGTGCTATGGTGGTTTTGTTCCATGATATGATCCATCATGAAATAGAAGTGTATGTGGATGACATGATAGCCAGATCTCATACTGAGGGAGAGCATCTCGATCATTTATACAAACTGTTCGAGAGGTTGAAGAAATACAAGTTGAGGTTGAACCCGAACAAATGCACCTTTGGAGTAAGATCCGGCAAACTCTTGGGCTTTATTGTCAGTGGTAAAGGGATTGAGGTTGACCCGGCTAAGGTGAGGGCTATTCAAGAAATGCCAGTTCCCCGTACAGATAAAGAGGTCAGAGGTTTCTTGGGACGTTTGAATTATATTGCCCGATTTATCTCCCACTTGACTGCTACCTGCAAACCCCTCTTCAAACTACTGAGGAAGAATCAAGAGATGATATGGAATGACGAATGTCAAGAAGCTTTTGACAAAATCAAGAAGTATCTCCAGGAACCTCCGATCCTGATACCACCAGTTGAAGGAAGACCTCTAATCATGTATTTGACCGTGTTAGAAAATTCAATGGGGTGTGTGTTGGGGCAACATGACGAGTCTGGTCGAAAAGAGCATGCCATATACTACCTGAGCAAAAAGTTTACCGACTGTGAAACAAGGTACTCGCTGCTCGAGAGAACTTGCTGTGCTTTGGCCTGGGCTGCTCGCCGACTAAGACAGTATATGTTGAACCATACCACTTTGTTGATTTCTAAGATGGATCCCATCAAATACATATTTGAGAAACCTGCCCTCTCCGGAAGAATAGCGAGATGGCAGATGATTTTAACAGAGTATGATATCCAGTATACTACCCAGAAAGCAATCAAAGGAAGCGTGCTGGCCGATCATTTGGCTCATCAGGTGGTGGATGATTACCAATCTATGAATTTTGAGTTCCCAGATGAGGATGTCATGCTTGTTACTGATTATGAAGAACCTGGACCGGATGAAGGACCCGAACTAGGATCCCGATGGACTATGGTTTTCGATGGATCTTCTAATGCGTTGGGCGATGGTGTTGGTGTTGTAATCGTTTCCCCCAAGGGTTGTCACACGCCTTTCACTGCTAGACTATGTTTCGATTGTACCAATAATATGGCCGAGTATGAAGCATGTATTTTGGGACTCAGAGCTGCTATAGACCTGAGAATCAAGTTTTTAAGCGTATACGGAGACTCAGCCTTAGTAATCAGTCAGATCAAAGGAGAATGGGACACTAAACATCCGAATCTCATCCCTTATCGAGAGCGGGTGTTGACATTAATCCCATACTTTGAAGAGATTACATTCAAACATATTCCACGAGAGGAGAATCAGTTGGCAGACGCCTTGGCCACCATGTCATCTATGTTCAGAGTCAGATGGGACAATGAAGCTCCCAGGATCACCATTGAACGACTAGATGAACCAGCATATTGTTATGAACTTAACGCTGATGAAGTAGAAGAGAAACCGTGGTTCCACGAAGTAAAAAGGTATTTAGAAGCTCGGGAATACCCTGAAGGGGCGTCCATCAATGACAGAAAATTCCTGAGGAGGTTCTCCGCTAAATTCTTTTTGAGTAATGGAGTATTATACAAACGTAATCATGACTCGACTTTGCTTCGCTGTGTGGATAAAAAGGAAGCAGAAAAGATTATGGAAGACATGCATGGCGGTATTTTTGGGACTCACTCTAGTGGACATACAATGGCCAAGAAGATTCTGAGATCAGGGTATTATTGGTCTACCATGGAAGCTGATTGCCATCATCATGCCAGAACTTGTCACAAGTGCCAGATCTATGCGGATAAAATACATGTACCTCCTGCTCCATTAAACATGTTGATGGCCCCTTGGCCCTTTGCAATGTGGGGCATTGATATGATTGGAGAGATTAAACCTACTGCTTCTAATGGACATCGTTTCATTCTTGTTGCTATTGATTACTTTACAAAGTGGGTAGAGGCCGCCTCATTCGCTTCTGTCACCAAGAATGTGGTGGCACGATTCATCAAGAATAATCTCATTTGTCGATATGGCATCCCTGAAAGAATTATTACTGACAATGGTACTAATTTGAACAACAAGATGATTACTGAACTCTGCACGCAGTTCAAAATAAAACACCATAACTTTTCTCCGTACCGGCCAAAGATGAACGGTGCCGTGGAGGCTGCTAATAAGAATATCAAGAAGATCATACAAAAGATGACAGTGACGTACAAAGACTGGCATGAGATGTTACCGTTTGCTCTTCACGGTTATCGCACTTCAGTACGCACTTCGACAGGAGCAACTCCTTTCTCCTTAGTCTACGGAATGGAAGCCGTTTTACCAGTGGAAGTCCAGATTCCCTCTCTAAGAATCATAAAAGAGGCGGGCTTAGATGAAGATGAATGGATTCAGACTCGACTCGACCAGATAAACTTGATCGATGAGAAGAGACTTGCGGCTGTGTGTCATGGACAGATATATCAGAAGCGCATGACCCAGGCATTTAACAAAAGAGTCAAGAGACAGGTATATCGAATTGGCGATTTGGTAATAAAGCGTATCATTCTACCACAGGGTGATCCCAGAGGCAAATGGATTCCCACGTACGAAGGGCCGTTTGTAGTTAAGAAGGTATTCTCTGGTGGAGCCATGATACTAGCTACAATGGACGACGAAGACTTCCCGCATCCCGTGAACGCAGACATAGTCAAAAAATACTACGCATAAAAGAGACCTGCTAGGTCGACGTACCTAGGCAAAAGTAAGGGCATCCCGGCAAACCAAAAAGGTTCGGGCAAAAATTAGGGATAAACATAAAAAAATGTGCACCCGGCAAGTCGAAAACCTGAAAAGGCGGCTTGGGCAAAAAGGGGTATCCTGGTGGATTGAAAACCTGAAAAGGCGGTCCAGGCAAAAATTAGGGATCAAAGCGTATGACTATGTCCCGTTCTCAGACAACTTCATCCAAGTTCAAAGGACTGAACAAGCTAATCACTTCTATCCGACAGCAGGAGATGAGAGGCTTGAAGACATAATGGCAGTAGGGGAATTAAAGTAAATAGGACGTTTTCGGCATAGCTTTCTCTTTGTTTTCTTGACAATTTCCTCTTACTAGGATTTCTGTCTCCTTGTACACAAATTGCCTGTTTATAGGCCCTCTTTCGAAATCAATATAATTTTAGTTTCAAAAAAAAAATGCTTTTGTTTTACTTTCTCTGTTTTGTTTGCATAAGCGTCCATTGATTTAATTCGAATTAATATATGCATTTGGATATGATCGATGTTTACCAAAAATGCGTGCATAAAATAGAAATAGCGATTACTACTAGACTTCAGGATCGAGGAGAAGGTCTAATCATGCTTTCCAATGAATCCGTTGCTAATCCTATCCCCCAGCAAAGCCAGTCATTCCCAGAAGAGAGTGGCATTACTAGACAAATGGGTCATCTCTTCCACCCCCAACCAGGCTTCTGTTGAACATTTCTACCATCAGACAGAAATCAAGCATCCCCGGCTAAGAAAGGGTCATCGATACCAGTATCTCCCAACCAGAAGATTGAGATTTGTTTTCCCCAGTAGAGTCCTCTGGAAGAACTTTTCAGATGCATAACTCATTCATTACATCATTTCGCAGCATACGCATGCATACATCGTTCGCAGTTATTTTCGAAAGCATAAAACATCTCATGCATCATGACATGGCATGAAGCTAACTTTATTTTTCAGGTTAATTATTCCCCTGATACAGTCAAAACAAAGGTCCATTCAGACGGACATCCTCATCAATTACGTTCAGGGTTCAACTACATCTTTCAGATATACTCCATGTCAACATTCATTCTGACATCCTCCTAACGATGGCATCTATAAGCCCATCCCAGACATTTATCGCAAATACAACATATACAAATACTATCAGATATAGCCTAGCGTACGGTTCATTCTGATTCAGCTCAACATATGACTCTTTCAACTCAGATGCGATCTAACGTACGATCCATTCCGACCTTCAACAACTCCAATACGGTCTAGCATACGACCCATTTGGACCTTCAAGGCCTCAAATGCTACCTAGCGTACGGTACATTCTGAAGTGTAGTCTGGCGTATGACTACCCCCCTTCATCATCAGGTACAGCCTAACGGACGGCTCAGTCTACAACTCAGATACGATCTAGCATACGATCCATTCTGATCCTTCACCCCCAGTAACGATACAGCCTAACGGACGGCTCGTTCCGCAACTCAGATACGATCTAGCGTACGATCCATTCTGATCCTTTATCCCCAGCAGTGTATGACTCATTCGGATTCTTATCTCATTTTGATTCGGCACAACATATTACTCCTCCAACAATACGGTCTAGCGTACGACCCATTCGGATCTTCATTCCTCAGATACTACCTAGCGTACGGTACATCCCGAGGTGTAGTCTAGCGTACGACTACTTTTCGTCAGATACAGCCTAACAGACGGCCCATTCTGCAACTCAGATACGATCTAGTGTATGATCCATTCTGATCTGTTATCCCCAGCGGCGTATGACCCATTCTAACTCCCCAGTGAAGTCGACGGCCTAATGAATGACTCACTATACGGTCTAGCGTATGACCCAGTGACACCCATGACTTCAGATATCTTCTAACGTACGACGTACTCTGAAGCTCTCATCATCAAACTTCCTAGATGGCATCTTTAAACCCATCTCCATCAAGACTAACTAATTGACAAGTGAAATTTTTTGGGGCATCCTAAGTGTTCAATAATCTTCCACCTCCAGACCACGAATGGCGTACATACCATTCTGACTCTCTCGGTTCAAGAATATTGAACAGGGGCAGCTGTCATACCCCAAAATTTGCCCATTAATATTTCAAGACATTTTTCAGGGCACTCCGACTCATTTTTATGACACTGATCTTAAAGGAACAAAGGCCCAGCTCATGAGTGGCCCAATCCAGGAAATGGCCCAAACTGGCCTGCTCGCTAGGCGAGCAAATCCTTCGCCTAGCGAACGTTCGCTACACGCTCGCCTAGCGAAGCTGGCAGATAACAGAAAATTCTGGGCTTCATCCTGAGCCCATTAGGTCATCACAATCACTATAAATACAGACACTTCAGTCACGAAAATGGACAGAGGAGGAGGGAAGGAAACCCTGGCATAGAAACCCTGCCGGCCCAGAGAATTCAGAGTAAAGGAACCCTGAAGGCAGCTCATCCGCTTCGAAGCGACCGCCGCCCAAATCAATCCGATACCTAGAGTGATCAGTCTCTTTCGACATTGCAACTGCAAACAGGTTTGCGCATCATTACTGTTTTATGCTTCCAATTGGTAATCTTTACATACATAATGCATCATGATTAAATTTTTGGATATGTGTTTGGATCTCACATGTGAATTTAAATATGCCTGAATATCCTGAATGTTTGTCCATGCTATTCCTGTAATCAAATGCCATAAAAGTTCAGGTTTTCGGAGGTCATGCTGCTGTCAAACTCCAAACCCGTGGCCGCTCGCTAGCACATCGCTAAGCGAGCCTGTAGCGAGCATTCGCTGAGCCTTCGCTAGGCGAAGCAGAGGCGAACGGGACAGTGGCTGCTTTGTTTCTTTTCTATTCTGCCTTATGTCTATCTAACCAAGACCTATTATAATTCTGCATCATTCGGCCTGAGATTATGACTGTTGTGTTGTAGTGCAATTTTCAATTACACTTTACTTTGATGCTCTAACCCGTGTGCTGAATTGTGTAAAGGCTTACATATTCCCGAAGAGAGCGGCCGGCTAGGCATTCCACTTTATTTGTGGGATACCCTTATGGAGATGGATTCTGAATTACTTAATTTTAATGTGGAGATAAATCCTAAATTATCTAGCTGATTTTAATGTATTGATTTCATCGACTTTAATGTGGACCTAATTACTTAATCGATTACGGCCATCTAATTAATTGTAAAACTTTGTCTTTAAATAAGTGATCTTGGACCTCTCTTTGTTACCCTACGACTACGGTATTACGGTCATGTCCCGCGAATGTGGGGATACACTTAGTAAAGACCCTTCGATTAGATCATCATGTCCCTCTAAAATAAATCATAGTCCCTCGGATGTTGCCTTCGAATGTATGATTTTGTCCCTCGATGACCCTTCGGTGTAGCCTACGGTTAAATGATGATCGTCCCTCCGAATGCTAAGGTATCCTTACAACTGTTGCCTTCAATGACCTATCGATGACCCTACAATGACCCTTTTATATCCAAAGGATAAAACTACTTACTTCTCAATAGTAAGGACAGTTTTACCCTCATAAGGATAGGAAATGCCCATAACGACCTTAGGAAGGTATAACTCTCAATTACTGGATCATAACCTAAAACATTTTCCACCCCTCACACTTTGCAAGTCCTAGAAAATCACCACTTGGTATACATTCATACTAGAATCATTACCAAGTTATATTTTTCTAAACTGTTTTTCAAAATCAAACGAGATAAATACTTTGTATACATTCATACGAGAATCATTACAAAGTTAAACTCTCTCTTCGAAACATTTTTAAACAATTCACCAACACTTTTCAGACAAAAATATAAGTGATCCAGCAATTAAGAGCCCATGGATAACCATGGATACAAAGGGTGCTAATACCTTCCCTTTGTATAATGTACCTCCCGAACCCAAAATCTATTGAGGTCTTTCCTGTTCTTTTCCACCTTTCCTTATTGGATAAAAGAAAAGTCGGCGGCGACTCTTGCTATCCGCGACATTGCGATAAAAAGCAAAATACCCCAAGTCAGTTCACCGTATGACAACCCAGTTCCTGTCTGGCAATTTATTTCAAAGTCCAGTTCACGTCTGGCAAACTATATCAAAAATCAGTTCTTGTACGACAAATCATTTGCCAAATACCAGTTCTCGTCTGGTAAATTATCTCTTAATACCAGTTCTCGTCTGGTAGGTCACCTATTTCGTTACCAGTTCTCGTCTGGTGGTCAATTATTTTCACCAGTTCTCGTATGGTAGTCTACTTTAAAAATCAGTTCCTGTCTGACAAACAAAAACAAATTCAGTCCCGTCTGACATTTTAATTATTTTCCCCTGTTCTCGTCTGGTAACATATCCTTCAAGTTTTGTCCTCATTTGGCAGTTCAATCTTCTTCACCAGTTCTTATCTGGCAGTTCCCATTTAAAGTCCAACCTCATTGACAGTCAAGAATAAAACCCTATAAAAACATCCAATTATCCAGCTGCATTCCCACATGCATCACACGAATCATCCATACATGGTTTTCCTACCAAACAGAAAATTCAAAAAAAACACAGTCATATCAATCATCAGCATAATCATGCATAACACTCCCACAAAATGGGAATTTCAGCAAAATAAAAATCATTCGCATACCTACATCCAAATATCCCCAGCAAAATTGCATACTTGTATAAATCCCATGCATTATCCCATGCATGGAATTCCCACCTAAAGTGGGACATTATATAAAAATCAAATATAAAATAACAGGATCCAAGGTCATTAGTATATGTCTCGGACATTCCTCATTTCCAAATAAAGTTATTACCCTACATAGGCTCGTAGGGTTATTTCTCAGCAAATCATTTTTCAACTTTTTAAATAATGATATTCCTAGCATTTTTCTTTACAGTCATTGCTCCCCAAGCAGAGGTTACCCTAAAAAGTCTCTTATGAGCTTTTCCCCTGCAGAGCATTTCTAGTAAATCTCCCAAAAGGAGTGTTTTCAAAAAATTCCCCCAACAGAAGAATATTCGGGATACTGCTTCATTTATCTGAAGAATCTCATTTCTATGTTTGAGATACTACTCTAAGTATCCTCGGAGAGTCTTAGGTTCAATTAAAGTATTTTTCCCTTACTGGTATATTTTAATTCTATCATATAAGATATTATTTCGATTCGATACAGAGAATCTCATTTTTACTGTTTGAGATGATGCTTCATCAATATGGAGAGTCTCATTTCAGATCTTTTTAGAGATGCTGCTTTAAGTATCCTCGGAGAGTCTTAGGTTCAATTAAAGTATTTTTCCCTTGCTGGAATATTTTAAATTCTATCATATAAGATGCTGCTTCGACCTGATACAGAGAATCTCACTTTTACTGTTTAAGATGCTGCTTCATCAATATGAAGAGTCTCATTTCAATTTTTTTTAGAGATACTGCTCAAATATCTTCGGAGAATCTTAGATTCAATTAAGGTATTTTTCCCTTGCTAGAACATCTTAATTCTATCATATAAGATGTTGCTTCGACCCGATACAGAGAATCTCACTTTTACTGTTTGAGATGCTGCTTCATTAATATGAAGAGTCTCATTTCAGATTTTTTTTAGAGATACTGCTCTAAGTATCCTCGAAGAGTCTTAGATTTGATTAAGGTATCTTTCCCTTGCTGGAACATCTTAATTCTATCATATAAGATGCTGCTTCGACCCGATACAGAGAATCTCACTTTTACTGTTTGAGATGCTGCTTCATCAATATGAAGAGTCTCATTTCAGATTTTTTTAGAGATACTGCTCTAAGTATCCTCGAAAAGTCTTAGATTCAATTAAGGTATCTTTCCCTTGCTGGAATATCTTAATTATATCATATAAGATGCTGCTTCGACCCGATACAGAGAATCTCACATTTACTGTTTGAGATACTGCTTCATCAATATGAAGAGTCTCATTTCAATTTTTTTTAGAGATACTGCTCTAATATCCACGAAGAGTCTTAGATTCAATTAAGGTATCTTTCCCTTGCTGGAACATCTTAATTCTATCAAATAAGATGCTGCTTCAACCTGATACACATAATCTCATTTTTACTGTTTGAGATACTGCTTCATCAATATGAAGAGTCTCATTTCAGATTTTTTTTAGAGATACTGCTCTAATATCCTCGGAGAGTCTTAGATTCAATTAAGGTATCTTTCCCTTGCTAGAACATCTTAATTCTATCATATAAGATGTTGTTCCGACTCGATATAGAGAATCTCACTTTTACTGTTGAGATGCTGCTTCATCAATATGAAGAGTCTCATGCCAGATTTTCTTTATACTGCTCTAGCATCTTGAAAAATCTTGAGATTTAGCTAGGGATATCATTCCATTACCAGAATATCTCGATTATGACATCCAAGATACTGTTCTGACGATTCCCAGAGAGTCTCGACTGTTTCATTTTACCTTTTTGATAATTTTTTTACTGTATTTCTCACCGCATTTTCTTCCTGTATTTTCTTCCTTTCATTGCGTAAGACAAAATTTGGGTCTTCTTGTATTTAATTATCTCCCGCCGTGAATGCGTAAAGACTACTGTCATTATCACTTACCGGTTTGAGGTAATTAAATAGGGGCAGCTGTCATACCCCAATTTTGTCCGGCCATTTGTGGTTTACCCATGAGATCTTTTTATTTCAAATGCCCATTTGCATAAGTGTGTTCATAATCTAAAATATGGTTTGAATCTTTTTACATTACTAATCCAAAACCTATTTTTTTTATTAGTAAGTATTAAAAGCCATGTTATTATTTCTATGATCACTATTTACTAGTCCATTTACTCATCCCAAATATTTATACCAAGTTCTAAGTTCTTCATGGGTTCCCAAATTAAATTTGCATTTTTTAGAAACATGTATGTTTTTTTTTAAAACTAAAAGTCCCATGTTTAGATTTCTGTATTTAAAATAGAATTGTGTTTTTTTTTTTTAAAATTAAAAGTCCCATGTTTAGATTTTTGTATTTAAAATAGAATTGTGTTTTTTTAAATTAAAAGTCCCATGTTTAGATTTTTGTATTTAAAATAGAATTATGTTGTTTTTAAATTAAAAAGTTTCATATTTAGATTTTTTGTATTTAAAATAGAATTGTGTTGTTTTTTAAAGTCCCATATTTTGATTTTTGTATATAAAATAGAATTGTGTTGTTTTTAAATTAAAAGTCTCATATTTAGATTTTTATATTTAAAATAGAATTGTGTTGTTTTTAAATTAAATCACTATACTTAGTTTCTTTGTGCCTAAGTTAGAATTATGTTACCTTTTAGATTAAGTCATTATACTTAAGTTATAAATATGTTGTTTTTAAAATTAAGTCATTATACTTAAGTTAGAAATATGTTGTTTTTAAAATTAAGTCATTTTACTTAAGTTATAAATATGTTGTTTTTAAAATTAAGTCATTATACTTAAGTTAAAATATGTTGTTTTTAAAATTAAGTCATTTTAGTTAAGTTAGAAATATGTTGTTTTTAAAATCAAGTCATTATACTTAAGTTAGAGATATGTTGTTTTTAAAATTAAGTCATTTTACTTAAGTTAGAAATACGTTGTTTTTAAAATTAAGTCATTATACTTAAGTTAGAAATTTGTTGTTTTTAAAAGTTGAAATTGATTAGCATAAATAAATATTGAGTTAAATTTTGAAAAGCTTAAAAGGTAATTACATAATTAAAATTTAATTCAATAAGCTCCAAATAATCCAAATACATTTTGTCTTTAATTTTTTTTATTAAACTAAATAATTACATTTTTTGACTAAGTGGAATTTGCTGCAAAAACAGGTTCCTAATTCTAATGACCAAGACCAAAATCAATGGACTGGTTAAACACTCCTTTGGACCTAGGCGCAAAAACATGTTGTCTTGAAGCTTGGAGCAACCACTTTTCCATTCCATCAAAGTATCTTCAAACCTGTGACCTGCAAAGAGAAAATAACTTATTTTAAAAGCACTTAGAGAGTTGAAAAACAACTAAATGAATCATTCAGTTTGAAGCTTTATCCATAAGGTTAACCTAAGCATCCAAAAAGTGCTTTTTACATTAGCTTAAAACAAGAACAAATCAAATCCCACATAATCTGGGATGAGAAAATCGAAAAGAAAAAGGAGTTTTTTAAGGCTTAATCCTTTCTTCATAATAACAACAGAAGAGAGGTTAACGTAGAGATACACTCTAAACACAACAACAAACACAACAATAAACACAGCAAAGTTATTTTTCTTCAAAACCCAAAAATCAAGAACAACCTAAACACAAACAGAGTTTTCTTTCAAAAATCATAAAGAACACAACAACAATAACAGAAACGGAGACACTCGGTAATCCTTCATCGATGATTCACGAATCAATCAGTAATCGAAGGAGAAAAAGAGAGATAGAGTTGGGAAAGAAAATAACAGAAGCATAAGAGAGAAGCGAAAAACCTCGACGATACCTTTTCGGAATTGATTCGCTTCCGTTCTTCATCTTTCGACTCGAGCATCGTCGTTCTGCGTTCCATCTTCAAGCCACGACCACTCACCGTCCACCACCACAACTCAACGATATCACCCTTCTTCACTTCCGATCAAATCCATTCTACCGGACCACCACCGTTCGTTTCTTCTTCCGCCGTCACAAACCCTTGCGTCTCCAACTAACCACCTCCACCGACGAATCCTTCCAAACCTCCAAACGCACACCTCTTCTCCTCCTTCAACCGCGAACCCACACGCTCCACACCCTCATTTTCTACCTCCGACGAGCACCCTCACAAAACCACAGTTTCTCCGCTGGCCACAATCGACCTTCAATCGCTCCTCACCGGCGCAACCTCCACCATTCTGACAACCACTTGCCGCCGTCAATAACGGCCTTCACCACCGTACTCTTGTTCACACCTCCTCTTCATAATCATTTAATTTAAACTAATCTCTTGGAATTCGCTTAATCAATAATAATTAATTTTGGATTTAAGTTCAGACTCTGCTTTTTCTATTTGTGATTAAAATGATTATTTATAATCATCAGAATTTATGTGATTAAGAGGTTAATTGTAATTGGGATTAAGTGTGAGTTAGTTAATTATTTAGGATTAATTGTTTAAGTGCAAACTTTATGTTTAAATTAATTAGACTTAGTCAAATATTTTTTTCTTTAAACATTATTTAATTCAGAAAAAATCAAGCGAGAGAGAGAAGGTATTTGTAAATTTTGTTCCTCTACTCTTAATGTACCACCGCATGTCAATATTTTATTAGTGGACTTCCAAATTAAAAAAATACATGAGGCTCTCTTTCCTTCCAGACATTAGGACGCCACCCCTACTCTTCTCATACATCCATGTTTCCTTTTATTTTTCTTTATGTCTATTTATTTATTTTCTCAAAGGCTTAACTATTAGTTGGGTTGGGCCTAATTAGACTTTGGTGAGTGCACCCTTTGTTATGCTTGCTTCCATTTGCTTCAATCAACATTTCAATTGATCAATTAATTTTAATTAACATGATTAGTTGGCCTAAATGAATAATTTTGATAACTAATTTTAATCAACTTGATTGATTGATTCAATCAAAATTTAAATTAATTAACTTGGCTAATTAAATATTGATTGATTTTCATTCAAATCCATCGTCGATTCAAAACCGCTTTAAACCGCTAAAACCAAACAATTATCGATTCAATCGAGCCCATCTCCCACACCTTCGTAAGTCGATAGCTCTTAGAATCGCCATCAACCTCACATAGCTTACTCTTGCGCTTTCTTACAATGAGACCTATTCGATTATTAATTGATCGATTAGATGAACAATACACTAAAATAATCCAATTTATTCACAAAACACAAATTTAAAACCTCGATCCAATGTCGAGTATTTTCATCAAATTAAAATACCCAATCGCAATCAAGTACCATTTAATTTGGAAATGAAAAGGGGGATGGCTTTGAGTTTTCAATTCCTCTCCTCGGTTATTTGAATACGAGTTCTCTTACTCGGTTAGTCAAATAGTCGTCACTTCTATCCACCTAAGCATAAACAAATCAAATCATTTTATAATAAGAAATGAAAAAGGAGATGACTTTGAGTTTTCAATTTTTCTCCTCGATTATTTGAATACAAGTTCTCTTACTTGGTTAGTCAAATAACTGTCGTTCCTCTACAAACTTCCAAACCCCGATTAAATCAAAACACTTTCATCATAAGCTAAATGAAAAGGGAGATGACTTTGAGTCTTCAACTTCTCTCCTCAATTGTTTGAATACGAGTTCTCTTACTCGGTCAGTCGAACAATTGTCATTTTTCCACCAACTCATAACTTAATCAAATCATTTTCATAACAAACTGTATGAAAAGGGAGATGGTCTTGAGTTTTCAATTCATCTTCTCAAATGCTTGTATATGAGTTGTCTTACTCAGTCATTCAAGTACTTGTCGTTCATTCTGAAATACATCAACCATATACAACCTTATTTTTCATAACTACTCAGATGAAACAGAAAGCAGTCTAGAGTCTTCTATTCCCTTTCCCGATTATTAGGATACGAGTTGTCTTACTCGACTATCCGAGTATTCGTCATCCATTCAAAACACCTTAATCATCAATGAAATCCTTTCGCAATTAAGGATGAAAAAGAAAGCGGTCTAGAGTCTTCTATTCCCTTTCCCGGTTATTAGGATACAAGTTATCTTACTCGACTATCCGAGTAATCGTCATCCAACCAAAAATGTCTCAGCACATCAAATATATATATCTTTCTCGCACCCCCCCCCCCCGTGCGATCAAAACCAATCAAACATATTAATTTAACTTGTCACCCCCGTGTGATCAAAACCCTTCTCTCAAAAGGAACACTGATAATCCTTTCTAATGTGCACAACAAACTAGTGCTTAAGCCTATGCCGAGAGTAGACAAGTTTGCGTTTAGCCTTTAGAACGTGATCTAAATAGTTGTTCATTAAAAACACCAACCAACCGTAGTTCCCCGAACTACGAATGCTTTGATTTCCTTATTTAAGGATACGTAGGCAGGAGATTGTTGTATCTTCGCGAGCACACTAATAAAAAACCTCCCCTTTCCCTTTCTGAGGCTCTCATCCATCTCTTTTCAATACTCTAATTACCCGAAGATAACAAACAAACATAAATTAACACACAAAATACAAATTAGAACTAAAAGGTTCCCGTTGGGTACAATGGACGTAAGGGGTGCTAATACCTTCCCCTTACGTAACCCACTCCCGAACCCGAATATGGTTGCGACGACCATTATTCCATTTCCTAAAGGTTTTATCGGTATTTTCCTATCCCTTCATTGGGATGAATAAAGTTCGGTGGCGACTCTGTTCGAACATAAATTTTTTCCGCGACCATCACGAGGAATCGTATTTTTCGAGATGCGACAAGTATCATGAAGGATCTATTGATCAATCATTAATCGGTTTGAAACATTGAAGGTTTTATCAACCCTAAACAACCATATCCATGATCTAATAGATCTCATCAACCAAATAAATGTGAACAACAAGTCAATAATAAATATCAAATGAAACAAAATACTAAGTTTGATTAAAGATAGTGGATAAAAGTAGCAAGAGCAAGAAATCCCCAAAAAAAAAGGTGTAAACCAAAGTTAATCATTTTTACAAGCTTGAGTCTAAAACCTCTTAAAAGATCAACCAAGAATGAACAAACATTTTCAACACAAAAATAGAACCAAAAAGTTAACAAAGATTAAGCTAAAATCATTACCCAAAAATGTTGAAAAAGGGTAGGTTGAAGTGGTGTTTAGCTTGGATATAGAGCAAGGGGTTTGGGATGAAAGTGTTTATGGTGGAAGTATAGTGAAGGAGATGAGTTATGAGTGTTAGAGAGTAAGAAGTTTTGAGAAAAAATATGAAAGTGGACAAAAAGTTGGTAGGGTGACTTTTCTAAGAGAGAAAGATTTTTTTGTTTTGACCTAGGTTTGGAGAGGAGAGTAAATGGTACTTGGACAAAACTTTTGGGGACTAGGAAGCATGAAAAGTGAGGGGAAATATTACCTCTATTTATAGGGAATGTAGGTGGAAAAAGGGGGTGATCCAAAAAGTACACTGTGTAAAAAACAGACCTACTACAGCTGCCTGCGCAGGTGTAATCAGTTACCCTAATTAGGGTAACCTTCTACACAGTCCAAAATGGCCAAAAAATCAATTTTGGGTCTGTGTAACCGGTTACCCTGATTAGGGTAATCAGTTACCCAAATTTTTTTATTTTTTTTTTGAAATAATGAATGTATGCATGTGCAGTAGGGTCATGGATCAGATGAAAATTGTATCGGGGTAGGGATAAGATTGGGGTATGACAGGTGCCCCTATTTAATTACCTTGAACCAGAAAGTATGAATGACAGCAGTCTTCATACATTCACGGTGGAAGATAATTAAATACTTAAAAGACCCGAATTTTGTCCTTTAAAATGTAAGGAAGAAATGCGGAAATAAAAGGCAGTGAGAAATATAGTAAGAAAAGGTTATCGGAAGGTAAAACAATCAAGACTCTCTGGGAATTATCAGAACAACATCTTGGATGCCATGATCGAGATATTCCGACAATAGAATGATACTTCAATGGTATCTATGACTTTTTTTTAAAATTAGCAGAACATTGTTTTGAACAGAAACACAATATTCTTTGGGGATCAACGGAGCAGTTCCTTACATGATATGATCGAGATATTCCAACAAGGGAATGATACCTCAATTGTATCTAAGATTCTCCGAGGATACTAGAGCAGTATCCTGAAAACAAATGAGATTCTTCAAATGAATGAAACAGTGTCTCAAACAGACAAATGAGATTCTTCGGATAAATGAAGCAGTATCTCAAACAGGCAAATGAGATTCTTCGGATAAATGAAGCAGTATCTCAAATAGAATCTGAAATGAGACTCTTCATATTGATGAAGCAGCATCTCAAACAGTAAAAATGAGATTCTTTGTATCGAGTCGAAGCAACATCTTATATGATAGAATTAAGATATTCCAACAAGGGAAAGATACCTTAATTGAATCTAAGACTCTTCGTGGATATTAGAGCAGTATCTCTAAAAGAATCTGAAATGAGACTCTTCATATTGATGAAGCAGCATCTCAAACAGTAAAAAAATGAGATTCTCTGTATCGAGTCGAAGCAGCATCTTATATGATAGATTAAGATATTCCAACAAGGGAAAGATACCTTAATTGAATCTAAGACTCTCCGAGGATATTAGAGCAGTATCTCTAAAAGAATCTGAAATGAGACTCTTCATATTGATGAAGCAGCATCTCAAACAGTTAAAATGAGATTCTCTGTATCGAGTCGAAGCAGCATCTTATATGATGGAATTAAGATATTCCAGCAAGGGAAAATACCTTAACCGAATCTAAGACTCTCCGAGGATATTAGAGCAATATCTCTAAAAGAATCTGAAATAAGACTCTTAATATTGATGAAGCAGTATCTCAAACAGTACAAATGAGATTCTTTGTATCGAGTCGAAGCAACATCTTATATGATAGAATTAAGATATTCCAGCAGGGAAAGATACCTTAATTGAATCTAAGACTCTCCGAGGATACTTAGAGCAGTATCTCTAAAAAACTCTGAAGTGAGACTCTTCATATTGATGAAGCAGCATCTCAAACAGAGAAATGAGATTCTTCAGATAAATGAAGCAGTATCTCGAATATTCGTCTGTTGGGGGGATTTTAAGAAAAGACTCCTTTTGAGGGAGATTTACTGGAAATGCTCTGTAAGGGAAAAAGCTCATAAGAGACTTTTTAGGGTAACCTCTGCTTGGGGAGCGATGATTGTAAAGAAAATTGCTGGGAATATCATTATTAATCGTAAAGCCAAAAAAATGATTTACTGAGATATAATCCCACGAGCATATGCAGGGTAATAACTTCATTTGGAATGAGGAATGTCTAAGATATACATGAATGACCTTGGATCCTGATATTTTATATTTGATTTTTGTATGATGTCCCACTTTAAGTGGGAATTCCATGCATGGGATGATGCATGAGATGCATGCAAGTGTGCAATTTTGCTGGGGGTATTTGGATGTGCATGCGAATGACTGTTGTGTTTTTTGAAATTCCCGTTTTTGTGGGGAGTGTTATGCATGAGGATGTTGATGACTGGTATGACTATTTCTTTTAATTTTCTGTTTGGTAGGAAAACTACTTATGAATGATTTATATGATGCATGTTAGAATGCAAATGGGTAATCGGATATGCCCCGGTTATGACGTTTTTGCTTTGGGGTATGATGCTAATAGTGTGGACTTTTGTTATTGGGATGATTAATGGAGATTAAGTTTTAATGCCCCTACTAGGTGGTTCTGGGAATATATTTGGGTTGCTCCAAGTTATTGAAAGGTTCAGACTTCTCAACACGCGATACTCCATCCATGATTTATCAATGTTTCTGTCGGAAATGTGATGGAGCCTTACCCCGGCCTGGCTATACCATGAGTACATTTATGAGAGGTATGAATTAGTAGTTGAAAGGAACATAACTGTCTGCAATCAGTCCTACACCTTTATGAAAGACAAGAATGAATCTTGGGGACTAAAGGATTCGTCCGCTTACTGTTTCAAAAGCAATTTTACCACTTTATTCAAACATGCGTTTTACTTTCTCCAATAGTTTTTTAAAAGTGATGTTTATAAAAAATAAAAGGTGCTTTGCAAACAAACAGATAAAATAAAAAATAATTTGGGCACACTTTTGTTGAGAAAAATTCTCTTTTTATGATTTGACCCTTAAATGAGTGATTGTACATTAAGATGCAATTCCTTAATGAGGTAATTGTTGCGCATAGAAACAAAATGGCAATGAAAATTGAGTTTTTATTGAGTTTCCACACTGTTATGATCCTTATGTCTTTGATAGCCCGAGTACTTTGCTTTTGAAAAGTGAGGTAGACTGATTCTTTGTCTTCGAGGGTATGTCAGATGTTTGTAAGTACCACTCTTTGCCTTGGAATTAATCCCTAACTTTTGCCTGGACTGCCCTTTCGGGTTTTCGATCCACCGGGATACCCATTTTTGCCTGAATCGCCTTTTCGGGTTTTCAACTCAGCGGGTCAAATTCTTTTATTTTCATCCCTAATTTTTGCCTGGATCTCCCTTTCGGGTTTTCGATCCACCAGGATAGCCATTTTTGCCTAAATCGCCCTTTTAGGTTTTCGATTTAGCAGCTTTATTATTCCACTTTTTTAGGCGAAGTACTTTTTAACAGCATCAGTGTTGGTGGGAACCGGCAATTCATCACCATCCATAGTTGCCAGAACCAGAGCACCCCTGGAAAAGGCTCTAACCACCACAAATGGACCTTCATAATTTGGTGTCCATTTCCCTCTGGAGTCTTTGTGAATAGGCAAGATTTTCTTCAGTACTAAATCTCCCTCTTGAAACACCCTGGGACGAACTTTCTTGTTGAATGCCTTCTTAAGACACCTTTAGTAGAGTTGTCCGTGACCTAACGCTTTCAAGCGTTTCTCCTCAATAAGGTTGAGGTCGTCATACCTCGATTGAACCCATTCTGCCTCGTCTAGCTTAGCCTCCATCAAGACTCTCATCGAGGGGATCTCTACTTCTATAGGGAGAACTGCTTCCATACCGTATACCAAGGAATAAGAGGTTGTCCCTGTTGAAGTTCGTACCGACGTGCGATAACCATGTAATGCAAAAGGTAACATCTCGTGCCAATCCTTGTACGTGACAACCATCTTCTGGATGATTTTCTTGATATTTTTATTTGCAGCTTCAATAGCCCCATTCATCTTAGGTTGATAGGGTGATGAGTTGTGGTGCTTGATCTTGAATGTTGTGCATAACTCCTCCATGGTCTTGTTGTTGAGATTGGACCCATTATCAGTGATGATTTTATTGGGAATCCCATATTGACATATGATGTTATTTTTCAAGAAACGGGCGACTACGTGCTTTGTGACATTCACATAAGACGCGACTTCCACCCATTTGGTAAAGTAATCTATGGCCACCAAGATAAATCTGTGTCCATTTGAAGCTTTGGGTTCTATCATTCCAATCATGTCGATGCCCCACATAGAGAAAGGCCAAGGTGATGCCATGACATTCAGTGGGGTAGGCGGTACATGTATTTTGTCAGCATAGATTTGGCACTTGTGGCATGTTCTGGTGTAATGATAATAGTCGGTTTCCATCGTCAACCAGTAGTAACCTGCCCTTAGAATTTTCTTTGCCATGGCATGCCCATTGGCGTGCATACCGAAAGACCCTTCGTGTATGTCCCTCATAAGCTGATCTGCTTCGTTTTTGTCCACACACCTCAACAAAACCATGTCATAGTTTTGCTTGTACAATACCTCTCCATTCAAGAGGAATTTTGATGCCAACCTCCGGAGGGTCCTTTTGTCAAGGCTGGAAGCCTCTGTCGGATATTCCCTCTTCTTCAGATACTATTTGATATCAAAGAACCAGGGTTTACCATCTGGCTCTTCTGCTGTTGTCAAGCAATGAGCAGGTTCATCAAAACGCCTAATTTCAATATGAGGCTGATGGTCGGGCCATATCAATTTGTACATGGAGGCCAGAGTTGTTAAGGCATCTTCCATCTGATTCTCTTCTCGAGGAATATGAGAGAAAGTGATTTCGTCTAACTTTGGGAGTAGCTTTAACACATAATCTCGGTATAGAATTAGGTTAGCATGTCTTGTTTCCCAATCGCCTCTGATTTGATGTATGGCTAGAGCGGAGTCCCCGAATACTTCTAGTATCTTGATCTTTAACTCAATAGCTTCTTCCAACCCTAGTATGCAAGCTTCATACTCGGCCATGTTGTTTATGCAGGTAAAACAGAGCTTTGTAGTGAATGGTAGATGGAAATTCTTGGGAGACATCAGCACTGCCCCAATTCCATAGCCTATTGCATTTGAGGCGCCATCAAACATGAGCATCCAACCGGATCTTGGCTTCAGACTTTTCTCTAGTTCGGAGTCTTCAACCTCCTTAACAGCCATGATGTTCTCATCTGGGAAGTCGAACTTCAAAGATTGGTATTCCTCCAGCGGTTGGTGAGCCAGATGATCGGCTAATATGCTTCCTTTGATCTCCTTTTGCGCGGCATATTGGATATCGTATTCTGACAACAACATCTGCCATCGGGCAATTCTACCAGTGAGAGCTGGTTTCTCGAATATGTACTTGATGTGATCCATTTTAGATACCAACCAAGTCGTGTGAGTTAGCATGTATTGCTTGTGACGCTTAGCAGCCCATGCGAGTGCACAATAAGTCTTCTCGAGTAATGAATATCTGGTCTCACAATCGTTAAACTTCTTGCTCAGATAATAGATGGCATGCTTTTTTCTACAAGTCTCATCTTGTTGTCCCAATACACAACCCATGGACTCATCGAGCACGGTTAGATACATGATGAGAGGTCTCCCTTCGGCAGGGGGCATTAGAATCGGTGGCTCTTGCAAGTATTCTTTGATTTTATCAAAGGCTATTTGACAGTCGTCGTTCCACTCCATGGCTTGATTCTTCCTCAGAAGCTTGAATATTGGTTTACATGTTGCAGTAAGGTGAGAGATAAACCTGGCGATGTAATTTAGTCTCCCCAAGAAACCACGAACCTCCTTCTCAGTCTTTGGTGCAGGCATGTTCTGAATGGCTCGAACCTTGTCAGGATCTACTTCAATTCCCTTTTGGCTTACAATAAAGCCTAAAAGCTTCCCAAATCGAACCCTAAATGTGCATTTATTAGGATTAAGTCTCAACCTAAACTTCCTCAAACGAGCGGATATTTTCTCCAGGTTGGTGATATGCTCTTCTTCTGTCTGGGATTTGGCAATCATGTCATCGACATACACCTCAATCTCTTCATGAATCATGTCATGAAAGAGAGTCACCATGGCACGTTGATATGTTGCCCCAACGTTCTTTAATCCAAACGACATTACTTTGTAACAAAAGGTGCCCCAAGGGGTAATGAACGTGGTCTTCTCCATGTCCTCGGGATCCATTTTAATTTGGTTGTATCGAGAGAAACCACCCATAAAGGAAAACACGGAGAACTGAGCTGTGTTATCCACTAATACATCAATGTGAGGTAATGGGAAATCGTCTTTGGGACTGACTCTGTTTAAGTCTCGGTAGTCTACGCACATGCGAACTTTTCCATCTTTCTTCGGTACTGGTACAATGTTAGCAACCCATTGTGGGTACTTTGAGACTTCCAGGAAACCAACATCAAACTACTTTCTCACCTCTTCTCTGATCTTGAGGGCCATATCAGGTCGTGTCCTTCTTAGCTTTTGTTTGACAGCAGGGCATTCTTCTTTAAGGGGAAGCTTGTGGGTCACGATGTCAGTGTCTAATTCGAGCACGTCTTGGTATGACCAAGCAAACACGTCGTCATATTCGTGGAAGAGCTCTATCAGTCTTGTCTTCACTGTATCTTGAAGCGCTGCGCCTACCCTTACTTCTCTCTTATCTTCTTCCTGGTGTGGTTGAATAACCTTTTCTTCTTGTCTGAGTAATCTAGCCAACTCTTCAGGGAGTTCGCAATCTTCCCCCACTTCGTCTTCAGCTTGATAGATTGGACAATCAAAGTCATATTGGACCATAGCAGTGTCGTTATCAACGGTCTCGGTGGTGTTTTTGCATGTTATGATTTATGCAGTTTATTTAGAAAGTGCCTGCATAAAAATTGATTGCCATTTTCGTAAATAGATAAAAACGAAAGGAAAGAAACAAAAATTTGGATGCAAATTATCATTTCATTAATGATAAAAACTCTTGAAAAAGATAAAGGAGGCCCTACAACATGCCATTGTGCCTTGGGCAGAGCACAGGGTTTTGTCTAAAATGATAAAATTACTTTTGAAATATTTGGGGAACTTCCAAGCCTTCCAGTTTGTTAGTTCTTCATTAGGTGCAGCTTAACGCATCCAGCTGGACACCCCCTCCTTGCGGTCTTCTTCACTGATCATTGCCACCTGCTTGCCAAAGATGTGGCCAGCGCTGGTGAATGTTTTCTCCACAGAAGGAATCTTCTCTTTGTCAGATTGGTTACCGGCTTTGTGTGATGATGGGTCATACCCCAGGCCAAACTTATCTCGTTTCTCTTTCACTTCCACCATTTTGCCCCAGTCTTGAGCATCTTCACTTTCCATAACAGCTTTAGCTCCTTGCCACGAGGCCATGGATGGTCCTGATTTCGGGACTTCCAAGGTCTGTTGGATGGCCATCATGTTTACCACTTCCAAGGATTGGAATGGTGTCTCAGTGATTTCGCCATCTACCTCGATATATCAGAAAGATGTCAAGTGACTAACCAATATATATTCTTCTTCTCCAACCATAATCATCTTGTCATTTGTAATGAATTTTAGTTTTTGATGCAGAGTGGAGGTGACAGCACCTGCGGAGTGAATCCAGGGTCTCCCAAGTAGGCAACTGTAACCAAGATGATTATCCATGACCTGGAACGTGATATTGAAAATAGTTGGACCTATCTTGGTTGGTAAGTCAACCTCTCCTATCACTGCTCACCTTGAGCCATCGAATGCTTTTACGATTAGGGTGTTATGCTTCATACTTATCCCTTCCACTGGCAGCTTTATCAAACTCGTCTTTGGCATGACGTTCAATGAGGAACCTATGTCTACCAACACCCTTGACAGTATAGTATCTATGCATTTCAAAGAGATATGGAGAGCCTTGTTATGGTTCTTTCCCTCAATCGATAGTTCGTCATCATTAAAACCCAAGAAATTCCCAGTAGCCACACAAGCTATCACGTTATCAAACTGTTATATTGTTATGTCCTTTGTGATATGAGCGGCGCTCAATACCTTCAACAGCGAATTCATGTGCGCTTCTGAGTTGAGCAGTAGAGATAACATGGAAATTTTGAAAGGTGTTTGGTTTAGCTGATCCACCACCTTATAATCGCTCTTCTTGATTATTCTCAAAAACTCCTCAGCCTCCTCACGAGTGACAACAACTTTAGGAGACAGGTGCATGTCTTACATTCCTTTATTAGGGGTGGGGATCTGGACAACAACCTCCTTCCCTTTAGCTCTTTCAGAAGTATCAGCGGTTCTTGGTGCGAACACTCGGCCACTACGCGTCATTCCTGCTGGCCCCATAATTGAAGTGACATTTGGTTCGTCGATCATTAAAGGTTGATCTTCCTGCCCCTGCTTAAAAGCTCTGGGCTGATATATCCATGGGACTGCCTTCTCATCTTTATATTCGAATGGTGCTGGGAACTCTATCACAAATGGGCTTATAGGTATTTCTACTTTAACTTCATCATAGGGGATGTCCACCACGGCTATCTCTTCTTGACGCTTGCCCTTAACACGGTAATTTATCTGTAACTCGCCTCGATCCAGCATTTGTTGTATAAAACTTCTCAACTCTTCATTGTTCTCTTCCTCAACCAGCTCTTCCGGGATCAAACCACTCTTCAGCAATTGTGCTCCTATCATGGTGATAGGGGTTTGAATCTCTTCAACCTTACAGGTCAATTTTCCTTGATCACTCTCCTCAATGGCACTGACGGAAGCATCCTTATGCGTCGGTATAGGGTTGGTGTTCACGTTCGGGCATCTTGGAGTGAAAGAAACGGCCTTGGCTTCGATCAAGTCTTGTACCCGATTCTGAAACGCGAAAAAGTTTTCCAAGGTATGACCAGGTGCTCCCATGTGAAACTCACAATGGGCGTTAGCGTCGTATCCAGGTGGATATGGAAAAATAACTGGTTTTAACTCCCTCAATGTTAGAAGACCCTTCTTTTGCAGATATGGGAATATCTGACTATAAGGTACTGGTAGGGGATCAAGTTGCCTTCTTGGAGGTCTTGGATTGAATTGTCTTGGTGGTGCGGTACTTTGCTGATGATGATGATGTTGTTGATGTTGTGGTTGACACATTGGCTGTTGATAGGGTATAGGTACCACGACAGCGACTTGTCTATATGAAGCTTGTTGCTTCCCTTTATAGTTCCTGGATATGGCATTTGTTTCACCTTCTCTTTTCTTTGGGAAGCCTCCAGAATTCCTCTTCGGTGCGCTAGGTGTTGTCACTGCTCCTGGAATCTTTCCATCCCCTAACCCCTTCTCTATGCGGTCTCCAATTGTGACTAGATATGCGAAGTCAGATGCTGCACTACTCACTAATCGATCAAAGAATGGGTCCTTCAAGGTGTCCATAAATATCTCGGTCATTTCCTTCTCAGACAATGGGGGCTCTACCTGAGCCTCCAACTCTCTCCACCGATGGGCGTATTCTTTGAATGACTCACTCTCCTTCATAGCCATCCCTTGCAACTGCATTCGGTCGGGTGCCATATCTAAGTTATATTTGTACTGACGGAGAAATGCGTTAGCCAAATCCTCCCAACTTTGAATCCTCCCCTGTTCTAAGCTCATGTACCATCTCAGAGATGCTCCACTCAGACTGTCTTGGAAACAGTGTAGAAGTAGTTTGTCGTTTTTGGTATGAGTAGACATTTTCCTGAAGTACATTACCAGATGGCTTCTTGGACAAGTCTGTCCTTTGTATTTCTCAAAATCAGGAGTTTTAAATTTAGTCGGGATGACTAAATTCGATACCAAACGCATGTTCATGGTAGAAGCACCGAAGATATTGTTTCCTTCTATGGCTTTAATCTTCTTTTCCAGGGCACGGAGCCTATCTACAGCAGGATCGGGAAGTATGTTAGGTTTTGGTTGATTAGGCATATAGAATGCATCATACTGGTCATCTCCAATTTCGGATCCATGATGAGTAGGTGTATCAGAAGGTTCTGCACGGTCTCCATCTCCTTTTCCTCCTACCGGTATTTGAACCAATCTCTTCTTGGTGGGGACGTAACCTTCGTCTTGGGGATTCAGACCTGGCGTGCTATCATTCCTTTTTGCCCTAGCTTCTTCCTCCTCAATCCTCTCTCTCTGAGCGATTGCGAGCATTGTCTCCAATAATTGATCCATCTTCTCCTGGATCGTATTGATGTTTGTCCTCATGGTAACCTGATTGGCCTCAACTTGCTCTAATGTCATCTTGTATTTGCTTCGCGTCTCGTATCAGTGTTGATTAGTCAGTGTGGCTGGATAAAGGGTAAAAAGGTTGGGTAAGTTTTTTTGAATTTTTATGAAATACGATGCATAATGAGGATGCGAATGTTTATGCATATTTTATTTTGAAGGAATCATTCGAGTTTCATTAGTTGTTAGTAATCCGAAGAAACAAGAAATACTTGGAATAACAATAATGGAGTAATTTTTAAACGTCATTCATTCAAGTACATAACATAGAGGTCCAAAAAGGTCATAGTTCAAAAGTACATTTGTTAAAGGAACAAAATACAAGACATAAGCAAATTAAACAACTGGCTTTCTGGCCTGAAGCTCTTCTAGTTCCTCATTGAATCTCTTCAGCAACCCTTTACAGAGCAGAATGAAACTGATTATGGCCGGAGGAGTTCTATCTTCTTTCAACTCTTCGACTGCATCTCTCAACCTCCATGGTAATTATTTAGCCGCCCAATTACAAAACCCTACTAGCCCATCGAGTTTTGCACGAAACTTATCCCTATATCCTTGTAAGAAGTCTATGGTCTTCTTAAAGGATTCATAATCCTTAATCACATAGTCTCGCTCTTTCAACCATATGGAGCTGTCTTGGCGTAATGACTCTAGCTGGTTCTTCCAATAGCTGACAGACTCCCTTGCATCTCTTACTTCTCGACACTTCTCCTCCCATATCATGGGTGACACCCTAGAAGCTTCAGTGGCTACATTCTTGAGTCGGCGCTCCTAGTCTACTTCGGCCTTTGCATGACGAACATAATTGGTAAGCTCTTTTATCTGAGCCCCAAGTGTATCCCTTGTCGTCTTGTTTTCCTTCGTGGCTAGATGCCACCAACGCTCATTGTCTTGACATTCTTTCCGAGCTTGTCGTAGTTGACCCTTAAGAGTATCTAAACAATGATCAGCTTGTTCTAATCCCACTTTGATCTTTTTCCTCTTATGCTCTTCCTTGTTGAACTTTTCCACATGGGCTTGAAGTTGTGCCTCTTTTCTCTCAAACTCCCATTTCATATTGTTTTTCTCATTGATGGTTTGTTGGAGTTTTATATGCATCTCTTCATTCTCTTTTTCTAGCTTTGCCATGGTGGTCTTGAGTTCCTCAATTTCTTCAATAGGGACATGGGTGAGCTTAGGTTCAAGAAGAGGTATAGGTGTCCGAATGACAAATGGCATTTTAATCATCTGCACCCTTTCCTTTACCCATTGAAAATATGGTTCTTTTGTAATCCCATTTGCTCTCCCTAACTCAGCTTTCCCTCTTCGATTGACATTTTTCCAAGCTTCTTTGATTTACTGGAATAAGCTAGGATTCTCAGCCCCAAAGTCAAGTAACAAGAAAGCTCCCAAAGAATTTGCCTCTGGAGGGCCTTCCATTGGGTAGCCGAGTTGTCTAAGTGATAGAACTGGGTTAGCATTCACACATTCTTGAGTTCCAATAAGCGGTAGATTTGGGAAATCTCCACAACTAAATATGATATCCATGTTGATGTATTCTTTGGAGTACCAAGAGAGATTTTCATATCGGAGTGATCCCAATCTCTGAGGCCAACTAACATCTGTCTTTTCAACCCAAGCACCTATCTTCGAAAGATGTTCTAGAAACCATTGATACAATAAAGGAGCACAATAAGCAATCAATCCCTTCTTCTTAGTATACCTATGAATTATATAATAGTAGACATCGGCTAACAAAGTGGGTATTGGGTTTCCAGTCAGGAAAACACAAATAGCAGTCATGTCTACAAAACCATCCATATTCGGGAACAGGACGACACCATAGATGGCCAATGCAATAGCAGAATAACAAGCATCCCAACTTTCTGCCTTCAATAGGGTATGAGCTCTTTCCAAAAGAAAACTTAGTGAAAATCCTTTGGTCTTTCCTTTGGTCTCTAAGTTAGCCTCTGCTTCCTTTTCATCCATGTGAAGCGCACTAGCTATGACCTCAAGGGGAAAAGATTCATCTATCCCTTCAAATAGTGACTTGTTCTTCATAGGAATCCTAACAAGACGCTCGAATTCTTCCAATGTTGGTGCTAGCTGGAAATCTTGGAATGTGAAACATCTTAAAGGTAGGCCGTAGAATTGGGCCAAAGTGATTAAGGAGGTATGGTCCACTTGTTGATTGAGAATGCTGAGCAAATTGCCATAATTCTTTCCAAAGTTGATTTTGTATACTGGGTGCATCTGAGAGACCTAGTCACGTGAGCTCCTTAGATCGGGATCCTTGAACTTGAATGAGTAAATATTCCTTTTGCTTGATTCCATGTTTCTTGAATTCCTGCAACTCATGATACTCAGATTCCTTGGAAATAAAATAGTATGAATGTTATGCTATGAATGACGTTATGCGTGCCACACGTAGGTTAATATACAGGTCGTGAGGGTGGGTATTCTTGGTTACTAAACAAAACCCTTTTGGAGAATGCTAAAGTTAAGGTTCCCAAAGTCATCAATCGCTATTCAGGGAAGTTATTATCATGACGAAAACTCATCTGCAAATAACATCCCCAAACAGAGTCTCGTTTGGGTGAGGCCTTCATATGGTCCCAAAGAGGAAGACTCCTAGTGGGTCCATACTACACAACTCTCGAGTCCAAGGTTCTAATGAGGTTCTCAGAGTCATAGATCGAGGTTGGGAGTACTACTGTAAGGTAGTAATACGCCCAAGGGATCTCATCTGATTGGGGCTTTCGTATTAACCCAATAAGTCTGGGACTTTTCAGGTAAATACTACATACCCACCGGGTATAATGGGTTAAAAGGTCCCTAGAGTCATTGATCCAACTTGAGAATACTATCGTCGTGACGAAGACTCGTCGGGCAATAATATCTCAAGAGAATCTCCTCTAGGCAGGGTCTTCGTTTCTTCCCAACAATAATATCTCAAGAAAAAATTTACGTTCGAACAGAGTCGCCACCGAACTTTATTTATCTAATGAAGGAATAGGAAAATATCGATAAAACCTTTAGGAAATGGAATAATGGTCGTCGCAACCATATTCGGGTTCAGGAGTGGATTACGTAAGGGGGAGGTATTAGCACCCCTTACGTCCGTTGTACTCAACGGGAACCTTTTAGTTCTAATTTGTGTTTCGAGTGTTAATTTATGTTTGTTTGTTATCTTTAGGTTATAAAATGTTGAAAATAGAAATGGATGAGAACCTCAGAAAGGAGAAAAGGGAGGTTTTTTATTAGTGTGCTCGCGAAGATACAACAATCTCCTACCTATGTATCCTTATGATATAATAAGGAAATCAGAGCATTCGTAGTTCGGGGAACTACGGTTGGTTGGTATTTTTTAATGAACAACTGTTTAGATCGCATCCTAAAGGCTAAACGTTGGCTTGTCTACTCTCGACAGAGGCTTAAGCATTAGTTTGTTGTGCGCATCAGAAAGGATTAAATAGTGTTCTTTTTGAAAAGAGTTTTGATCACACGGAGGTGACAAGTTGAATTAATGTGTTGGGTGTTTTGTTTGATTGGTTATGATCGCACGAGGGCGAGAAAAGATAGGTTTGATGTGTTGAGATATTTTTGGTTGGATGACGATTACTCGGATAGTCGAGTAAGACAACTCGTATCCTAATAACCGAGAAAGGGAATAGAAGACTCTAAACCACTCTCTGTTTCATCTGAGTATTTACGAAAATAAGGTTATATATGGTTGATGTATTTTAGAATGAACGACAAGTACTTGAATAGCTGAGTAAGACAACTCATATCCAAGCATTTGAGAAGAGGAGTCGAAAGCTCAAAACCATCTCCCTTTACGTATAGTTAAGAAAGCGGTTTGATTAAGTTGTATTTGCGGAAAAATGTCAATTGTTCGACTGACCGAGTAAGAGAACTCGTATTCTTCCAATTGAGGAGTGAAGTTGAAAACTCAAAGTCAACTCCTTTTTCATTCAACTTATTGTGAAAATAATTTGATTTTATTGGGGTTTGGAAGTTTGTGGAGGAACGACAATTATTTGACTAAACAAGCAAGAGAACTTGTACTCAAATAGTCGATGAGAAAAAACTGAAAACTCAAAATTATCTCCCTTTTTGTTTCTTATTGTAAAAGAATTTGATTTGTTTGTGCTTAGGTGGATTAGAAATGACGGTTGTTCGATTTAATCGAGTAAAAGAGTTCGTGCTTAAATAATCGAGGAGAGGAGTTAAAAACTCAAAACCATTACCTCTTTTATTCCTAAGTGAAATAATGTTTAATTATGATTAAGTATTTTAATTCTTAATAAAGAATACTCGAGGTTGGATCGAGGTTTTAAATTTGTATTTTGTGAATGGATTGAATTTATTTAGTGAATAGTTCGTCTAATCGATTAATTAAAACCGAATAGGTCTCATTGTAGGAAGGCCCAAGAGTAAGCCATGTGAGGTTGATGGCGATACTTTTACAAGTAATCGACTTACAAAGGTGTTTTGAATTGATTTGGAAAGGCGCACTCGATATTGACCGAGGTTTGCATTTACATGTGCATATGAATTGAATTATGAAAATGGTCTCGAAATGAGATTGCTTATGAATTTTAGCTTATGCGACGTGAATGCAAAATAACCAACAAGAAATAAAGAGTCTCATTGTAAGGTAGCCCAAGAGAAAACCTTTTGTGTGCTAAAGTGACCTAAGCTAAAAAAAGGATAATGGTCTTACAAACATGCATGTAAGTTATGGGTGAGAATCCAAGTGTTTACAAAGTATCACAAAGAGTAAAGAAAGGCTTCCAAGCAAAGGTCCTAAGATGAAATCCTCTAAGCCCAAGTTGATTAAGAGTTGAGTGAATATTTTTTGGTCTTACCGTTTTATCATGTTTTGGTTATTTTTAATATATGATGACAATAAAATAAATAACAAGCAAATAAACATGCATAATGAGTTTGTACAATGATGATGATAATGAGTACTTGAATGTAAGTGAACAATAAAATAAATTGCGAGGAAGTAAAGTGTAATAATATAAATGTTAGAAGTTAGTAGTTAATGGTTAGTGGTTAGTAGAATAACAATAAGCAAATAGAATAACAAGTTAATGTAAAGAGAATGGTTTCATCTATGTATCAAATGACCCAAATATGGTTGAAATAGAGGCAAATCTATCAATGCCTCAAAGTATCATGAATGATCTATTGATCAACCATTAATAGGTTTGAAGTATTGAAGATTTAATCAACTCTAAACAACCATGGTCATGATCTAATAGAACTCATCAACCAAATAAATATAACAACAAGTCAACAATAAATATTAAATGATAACAAGAAACAATGCAAAGGAAATGGTTTCATCTATGTATCAAATGGCCCAAACATGGTTGAAATAGAGGCAACCTATCAATGCCTCAAAGTATCATGAAGGATCTATTGATCAATCATTAATAGGTTTGAAACATTGAAGGTTTTATCAACCCTAAACAACCATAGCCATGATCTAATAAATCTCATCAACCAAATAAATGTGAACAATAAGTTAACACTAAATATCAAATGAAACAAAATACTAAGTTTGATTAAAGATAGTGGATAAAAGTAGCAAGAGCAAGAAATAAAAAAAAAAGGTGTAAACCAAAGTTAATCATTTTTACAAGCTTGAGTCTAAAACCTCTCAAAAGATCAACCAAGAATGAACAAACATTTTCAACACAAAAACAAAACCAAAAAGTTAACAAAGATTAAACTAAAATCATTACCCAAAAATGTTGAAAAATGGTAGGTTGAAGTGGTGTTGAGCTTGGATATAGAGCAAGGGGTTTGGGATGAAAGTGTTTATGGTGGAAGTATAGTGAAGGATATGAGTTATGAGTGTTAGAGAGTAAGAAGTTTTGAGAAAAAATATGAAAGTGGACAAAAAGTTGGTAGGGTGACTTTTCTAAGAGAGAAAGATCTTTTTGTTTTGACCTAGGTTTGGAGAGGAGAGTAAATGGTACTTGGACAAAACTTTTGGGGGCTAGGAAGCATGAAAAATGAGGGGAAATAGTACCTCTATTTATATGGAAAGTAGGTGGAAAAAGGGGGTGATCCAAAAAGTACATTGTGTAAAAAATAGACCTATTACAGCTGCATGCGCAGGTGTAATCGGTTACCCTAATTAGGGTAACCGGTTACACAGTCCAAAATGGCCAAAAAATCAATTTTGGGTCTGTGTAACCGGTTACCCTGATTAGGATAATCGGTTACCCAATTTTTTTTTTGAAATAATGAATGTATGCATGTGTAGTAGGGTCATGGATCAGATGAAAGTTGTATCGGGGTAGGGACAAAATTGGGGTATGACACTTCTTTTCTTTTCTTATGGACGTGGTGCTAGGCATGCACAATCTTTTCTCTGAATGCTTCGTTGTCCTCTCCTTCCTTGAAGAAGAAACTCTCTAAGAAGATGATGTTGGGCTTGTCCTTCATTGGGTATCCAAACTGACGGCGAGCCAAAATCGGGTTGTAGTTAAATCCCCCCTTTGTACCAAGAAGAGGTACATTAGGAAACTCACCATAATTATCAATAATTGTCACCCCCTCATAAGCACGATCAAAGCAATCAATGTCAGAATGAGTGAGAGAGATAATCTTTTGTGACCATAGCAAACCGTCCTTAAGGTCCCAAAAGGTAGTAGATCGAGGCAAGTGCGAAATAAACCACTTGTAGAGCAGAGTTGCACAACATATGATCATTCCTCCCTTATGAAAATTCCTGAGATGGATTGAATGGTAAACATCTGCAAGCAAGGTAGGAACTGGATTTCCAATTAAGAATATTTTGATAGCATTAATGTCAACAAAGTCGTCAACATTAGGGAAGAGGAACAATCCATAGATAAGCAAGGCAAGAATAGCCTCAAAAGAATCCGTACTATTCATGCTAGGAAAATAACGAGCTTCCTCTATCAAGAATTTAGCAGGCAAGCCAAGAATTCCTCCTTTTGTAGTTATATTAGCTTTGATATCAGACATCTTTAAATGAGTAGCTTCTGCAATGTCTTGATACTTTGGAATTTCTTCTAAACCAGAAAAGGGAACTTGATCATGGATGGGTAGGCCAATTAAGTGATACAACTCCTCCAAGGTAGGCACAAGCTGATAATCTAGAAAGGTAAATCACCGGTACAACGGATCATAGAATTGAACCAATGTAGCACGAATCCCCTCCATCATGTTGGTCTTCAAAAGAGGTAGAAGTCTCCCATATCTTCCTCTGAAGTCTTCAGGATTAACCACCAAAGATCCTAGATCTCTTAAATATTCCAATTTTGGACTTTTGAAAGTGTACTTTTGAGTTCTTCTTCTTCCAAAATCCATAGTGAAAGATTCCTATGATATTTGTAACAAATGCTTTTAAGTTCTTTGAAGACTTTAATTAAGATGAATGCATGAATGTATGAATGCACAAACACATCAAGATCAACAAACATAAGCAAGATATCAAATACATGGGGTTCATAGGTTTGACTTCACGAGCATGAGGCCATGGGTTTAACCATCCCAACAGGGTAAGTGTTAAGGGCTTATCATCAATACGAGAACCAAGGTTCTAAGAAAGTTCCCAGAGTCATAATCCCATCTTTCGGATATTACCGGTTTGGACAATTACTTGTCAACTAATAATATTCTCAAGAGAAACTCATCTGAGTGTAGTATCATGTATCAACTAATTCAGGTTTACACCTTCATAGTCACCACACTACGTCCTAATAAGGCTTAGTAGGGTAAAGGGATACTAAAGTCATCAGCTTCTCAGGCTCCCAGGTTAAAGATAGCAAATGTCTTCACGATTTCTCGTTCAACAAATACCATCCCTAAAGGGGCCTCCACTGATTGAGGGATTCTCAAGTTAGCTTGTTCGGGATTACTCCACCCAAGCCAACTTGACTATACCACCCTCCTATCTCAATATGCACTCAAGTCCGAGTTAGGACTTATCTTAACACAAAGATCACCCAAGCAAATATAAACAAACAAATAATAAAACATAGATGAAAACAAAATAGGTGTAACCTTCTTGGGAAGTGTCCCTAGTGAAGTCGCCATTTCTGTCGCGGTGAGAATCGGAGACCAAGCTATTAGATTAACTTGACTCGCAAAACATTGATATCACCACCGAACTTTTATTTTTCCAAAGGAATGGGAAAAGATTCAAAATAAACCCAAAATAAACATGCATAGCAAATAGTAAAACTAGGAGCAAAGAAAGTAGAGATCGAAGGTATGTGGGTTGGTTATGCAAAAGGAAGGTATTAGCACCATAAACATTTATAGTATTCTACAAGAACCTTTTGATTTTATCTACGTTTTTAAGAGTTGTTTGCATTTTTTTGATGGGATAATAAAAAGGGTAAAAAAATGTTTTCGGAAAGTGTTACTTGACTAAAGGTAAGTCAAAGTTTGAGTTGATATGCTTCATGTCTACTAAAGCATTTGTAATTGAAAGATCCATTGACTAAAAGTAAGTCGAAGGTTGTGTTTGAAATGCTTCATGTGTACTAAAGCATTTTAAAGTGTAGTTGAAAGATCCATTGACTAAAGGTAAGTCAAGGTTTGAATGGGTGATTTTAGTTTGAAAAGGGGGTAGGGTTAATGCATGAATGGGCAAATAAAATCAACAAACAAACAAACAATATATGACTAAGAAGTCAACATAAGATCCTTTCCTTTGGATTTAGGTAAATAAAGATACATAAATTGGTAAGCCATGAACAAGTTGCTTACATGTTTTTGAATTATGATGATCATAAACAAGACATGACAAAGGTTTATATAACACCACAAGAGATAACATATGAACAAGTATGAGATACATATTCAATCATCATGGGAGTTTATAAAGGAAATACTTGGATGGAGTGATAAACAATTACAAGATATGGATATAACATCACAAATTGGGATAGAATTACAAGACATGATTTAAACAAGTGTACATTACTCAACACAAGGGTATCAAACCACATAAGACAAGTATCATAATCAAGATATTGGTTGTCAAGTCAAGTTGTGACGAGAGAAGGATATTCAAAACATGGATCATATGAACATGGTATGGACAAAGTAAAATCTTAAATGGATCACTATGCATACAAGTTAAATAAGAGGCAAGAGCACGTTAGGGACAAGTTTAGACCTAAACCCTAATCATGGCATGAATAAGAAACATGCAAGTGGAAACCCTAATCATCTCCTAACCATTCATTCAAACATGTTTTCAAGGTGAATCAATTTAGACATGATATGAAAATAATCAAATTTAAACATGTTAATTACAACAATCAACACTTGAAAGAGTGTGCTATGATCATACAAACATTCAACAACAAGGTAAAACAAAAGATAAACCAAAGAGATTGATTAGGATCCTTAAAAACACCTAAAAAGAACATGTTTTCTATCCAATAAAAAGTGGTAAAATAAATAATATTTTTTTGGATTTTTTGGTATCATCATAAAATAGACATTCTTATGAACACATGGCAAAAAGAATGGGTCAAAAAGGTTAAGGGATCATGAAGTTATGGGTTTTTTGAAGTTATGAAGAAAAATGAACATTTAACAAGTGAAAAAAAATAAACATTACGCTGGCCAGGTTCGAACCCACGTCCTTGGGGTTCCATGGACTTTTTCCAATGCCAACTCAGCATCATCTTCAACCTCTCTCTCTCATTTTCGTTTTCTTTTTCCCACTATTTTTCCAATCTTCCATTAATCATATCTCTCTCATTTCTCAACCATTTTTCATGAAATAAAGATCAAAATCGCATAGAAAAATGCAAGGAACACAATGGTACCATAGGTTTTGGCTAATACTCAAAGATGGAGATGCATGACGACAAAAACCAGAACTGAACTTTAGGTTTCATGCAACATAATTTCACATAAACAACAATATAAATGACATGTAAGCTAATGATCCTTCTTAACACAATAAATGCTACATATTTGCTTCAGAAATCAAAATGAAATGACATATGTATGATGAGTTTCAAAGTGCAAGAATATACCTATTGGAGCAAGGCCCAATGCCTCTTGAACATAACTTCCAACTACTATTTGATACCTCTCCTAATGCTTATGAGTTCCATGAAGATGATTGGAATCTTTGGTTTGCAGAATGCACAAGCCAAATGAGAGAATGGATGTTAAGGTTGAAAAGCTCTCAAGAATGAAGTTTTCCTTATAAAGCTTGGTGTGTGGATAGATGAGGCTTTGTCCTCTATTTATATGGATCCTTTGGGGTTCAAGAAGCCTCAAATATCATAAAATAATCATGGCTTGTACTGGTTTGCTTGCTTGGTTGGTTCTTGCATAAAACACCAAGTGGGAAGCATGACAAAAACATTGGGGGCTTGAAGTATTTTATTGAGCTTTGTCTGAAATGTAGGAGTGGACTTGATGTTTATAGTTGGTATGTATCATAGCCAAAGCCATTTGGGAGCTCAATGTTACTTAATGTTGGGTTAAAGCCACTTTACACAAATGGAAGTGTAACCTTTATGTCAAAAATGAAATGATTCATTGTATAATGGCTTGGTTGCTTGGATAATGGCTCAAAAGTGTGTATGATCTTCTGATTAGAGTGAAGTACATGTATTTGTGGATTTGTTTGGATTTATAGTATACTTTGGCTTGGAATTTGACTTATGAACCATTCCATGAGGCTGACTTCCCAAATTCGACTCTCTTAGCTCGAGCATGGGAATTTCTTGATCTTGGACATTTTGGAAAGATGGAATCATGGTCTACAACTTTAATGTTGATCACTTTTCTTGAATCAGTCGGGATCTTGGTGAAAATTTGGCATAAAGTTGGTCACTTGACTAGGTCAGCATGCTGAAAATTTCACTAAGTGTTTTACCACTTGACAAACAAATGAATCATCCACTTCATGGCCCCATATCTCCTCATTCGTGCATTTTTGAGGTTTTATCACCTATGACAAAGTTGAATTATGAAGCAAGGTCTTTAATCTGATCATTGGAGCAAAGAAAATGGTGGCTTGGATCATAAGTTATGGCCTTGGAAAGTTGGATACTTGGACATGTTTTTTAGGGACTTGGTAAATATTTCAAATTCTCCATCTTTGCCCTTTTCGCAAGTAACCTTGATTTTCATGACTAAACTTGATCAAATAACTTCAATGATCATATTTTCATAATCCTTGACTTGAAAAGTCCATAGTTGACCAAAAATCTTAAAAGTCAAACTTTGACTTTAAGCATATGTTGACTTTTTCATCATTTGTGTTCAAACTTTCATCTACTTCTGAATCTAACCTCTTGAGCCCTATGAATTCTATGAATGGGTTATTAGTGCACATCTGAATACCTTGGATCATTCCTCAAGCCATATAATCATGATTTGGTCAAATAGCCAACATTAAGCTTACTTTGACCAAAACCCTAATTTTGAGTGTTAGATGAATTGTGGCTTGATGAACTTGAATTGAGGTGAGTACAAACTTCGATTGTTGTTGGAGGGATACTCTTGGTCACCTTTATATATCTATGATCCCACTAAACCTTGATTGATCCATCCCTTGTACTTCTTGATCCCAAAACCCTAACTTGCAAACAAAGCAAAGCAATACATATATATTTTTTTGTATTTTTGTGGGGTTAGCAAAGCATAAGGACATACACAAAAGTATTTGATGACCTTGATGTTATGAAAATGATACAAATAATAAGGGATCTTAGGGGTGAAAATTAGGATATTACACACACCAACTTCAATGACCCTAAAAATTCCAGAAGCCCGTGCATATCAAGAAGACACACCCATTCCACCAACTTCATTCCCCCAACCTATCATAGATGAACCTGTCATTAACACCTTTATAGAACAAATTAGAAACAATAAACCATCTACCCCTGATTCATCTGACCAAACAATAAACATCCTCTCTAACCAAACCATTGAAATTTCTTCTGATTCTGAGATAGGATATGAAACTAACCCTATCACAGACCCTGCGGAAATAGATGATTTAGTTAGACAATTTGAGTCAGAGGCAAATGAATGTCTCTAATCTGTAGTACAAGATTGTGTAAAATGTGTCAATCCTTCTCAAAGTGATGTTGCATGGGCTAACTTCAGAAGGTGGATAAATTCACGTTCTAGGCAGCTCAAGGAACTTTTTTATGTAGGTGCTCATAGAAGATTCAGTGACAAGCTAACTTAACTCTTAGAGCCTATTGTGGACCTTTTCTCCCCAAGAAGTCCTATAATACAACTTCATCCTCCTGGAAATAAAATTCCAATAGTTCTGACTACTGAAGAAGAAGAAGAAGTAGAAGCTAAAACATATGCTATAGGTACTCCTACTCTCACTATAAAAATTACATTAGAAGAAGAAACTGAAGTTGAAGTGGAATTTCCTCCTCCTGCTCAAGAAACTGCTATAGTAACATTTTCTAAAACCAATATTCTGTGGAAGCTGAAGGCTCTGGTTCTGAACCATCTCTAGTTTTGAAAAATTTGCAAGAGTTGAAGCAAAAGAATGAAGTTGTAAGGACACAACTGGACAAACAAGATGAGATGTTTAGGGAACAAGAAGAAATGAACAATAAGATTGAAGGGGTGCTTCATGCTATTTTATCTAGATTGTCATCCCCTTCTTAAACCTTTGGTTTTAAAACTTGTTGCTTTCATAGTTTTTTTAAGGTTCAATTTTTATCATTTATGATTATGTACCAAGTGCATCTTAAATGAAATGAAGTTCTATTTTGGTTTTTTACTTTGTCTATTTTATTTCTTTTTTATTGATGACAAAGGGGAAGAAGAGTGATATACGATTTTTGATAAACCTATTTCTCATTCTGACACCTAAATATTTGTCTTTAATATTCTTATTTTTGACTCTGATTAACTAATATGGGAACTTTGATTAAAGTTCACTATGCTTCTCATTAACCAAGCTTTTCAGAAGTTAAGACACTTTTTAGAATACATTAACCAAGCTGGTTTGAGTTTGAGTTAACCAGATGTATATAAGTTCTAACAATAACCAGGTGTATATAAGTTCTGACAAATCAAGCTTTGATACAAGGTTGATAACCAGAACTTCTGATACTTCAAGCAAAGTTAATTCTGTAATACTTATGTAACTACGCTTCTGCGTTATTGGACGTTATTTCTTTCATGCTGATTGAGATATTTTATATGTTAAGATAATTTTAAGTCTTAAATTCAGGGGGAGCTTGCAAACCTAACTTTGAAATTCTAAGCTGAAAAATAAATTTAATAGTATAAAATTCAAGGGGAGATTACAAACCTTACTCTGATGTTTTTATGAGATTCAACCAAGTAAAAATTATTCATAAAAAATATATTGTTTTATCACCATCAAAAAGGGGGAGATTGTAAGAATAATATTTGGTTATGCATCTGACATTTAGTTTTGATGATAACAATACAATATCTCTTAGAGAATAATTTTTAACCCTAACGGTTTTGTCTAGTGTCTAGCTTTTGCTAACAGGTTCTGATTTTGAAGATTTGACGTGTGACGTCATCAGATTCTGGACTCAACACACTTTGACTTTGAAGAGATACAAAAGTGTGCTTTACAAGACTGTGTCAAGTTTTGGAAAGCTCTTAGACAACGATTCTGATGAACATTTGTGCTAAGGTTTCTGACTGTGACTCTGATAAAAGAGCCTCTGAAGGTTTTTCGAGCTCTCAATATTCTGCTCTATCGAGTTCTGAAGACCAAGTTTTGAAGACAAGGTTCTGAAGATAAGGTTTTTAAGACTCTCTACTCAGTTTTGATCCTTCTAAACATGCTTTAACAACATTTATTCAGAAGTCTCTAAAAATTAGAAAATAACATCAAAAGGTTTTACGTAAGGAAAATAGTACATAGTACAAGATCAAATGTTCCTTCCACCACGCTGATTTTGTGGGTTAAGGACTGTACTATTTTACCATTTTGCCTCCCATTTTCACGAGTCGTTATGCAAGGATACAACTGCATTTTGGTATTCCAATTCTACCCACCAACAGATTTTTTCATTGTCTATATAAAGGAGACTTGGAAGAATGAACAGACTGCCAATATTTAAGCTAATTTTGATACTGCAAAGTCATACTGCTACACTCTAAAAGATTATCATATACGTTAACAACACCTATGAAATGTTTCGAGAAAAGAAAACACACATAAAACTTTTGTTCGTTTTTGTGCGATAAATACTTTGTACTGAAATTTGTGTAATCTGCCTTCTTAGAAGCAATCTTGTAACGCACATTTCTTCTAATCTCATTGACTGAGTTTGTATTGCTTGAGAGACTAGGGTTTAGTCAAGATTCTCAAGAAGACATTGACGTGTTGTCTTTGTGTGTCTATATAATCAGTTGATTATACTGAATTAAGTCATTGTTGATAAGGCAAAATCACCTTGGCGGGTGGACTGAAGGTAACTTAGTTAACAGTGAACCAGGTCAAAAATAATTGTTTCATTATTATTTTTATTTGTTTACTGTTTTTTGTGTTGGGTTTAAAAAGCTCTCATTTTTAGAAACTCAATTTAACCCCCTCTTTCTTGTGTTTCTTGCCACCTTTAGATACTCGGGATCAAACATGTATACTTTAAATGGGTAAATATGAAGAGGATGATGAAAATACTCCATTTGCTGCAAGCCATTCTCAAAGGACTCTAAAATAGCAGTAAGGCTAGGAATGGAGCACTCGGTTAAACATTGAGCCAAAGAGGAATTTTTAAGACATATAACCTCCAAATCTCTTTGAACCATTGAAAGAGATGACCGAGTAGAAGTTTAAGTAACCTAGATAGAAGCTAGAGATTTGTCCTTCCTCGTTACACCCCTCACCAAAAGAGTTACATGGTCGATAAGAGATCCAAGAAGATTGAGGGGATGCAAAGCATCGCCTACCCTAATAAGACTAGCATAAGCTTTCTATATTTCTTGCATTTACGGATCCCGCTGAAGTGTAGGCCACATACAAGTTTCTTATAGTTGTAACTTCTTCTTGAGGTGTTGGTCAAACATGAAGGCTTTCTAATGGCTGGCCCCACCAATGGCTAGAGCATAAGAAGTGCCTCAGGTCTAATGCGTTAAAGTTAAGAGTTCCTCATCAAGAGCATGCCTAGTCAGGTTGGCTAGATAAGAAAAGTCGTCCTACGAGGGAAATAAATAATGAATTCTCCAAAGGAGAAAGCTTGGTCCCGTCAAGGGTGCATAAACTGAAGGTTCTGACGACCGTTGGGGGGAATTCAAAACACCCACAGTCTTAGAGGATTATGGGGACGAGGAAATACCGATCAACCTCGAAGTGGTTTAAGGACCCACAAACGTTTGAGGCGTCTGAATTCCCCTTCATAAAAAGAGGAACACCTATTCATCCTTCATTTAATTTGTATATAATATTAGCAAACTAAGCACATTGTAAATAATCAAGTTGATGAAGAAAATCTAGACGCATCTGAGACTTACCAAAAAATACCTTCTTATCATCCTTGTTACGGGCCTCCATCAAGAGGCGGGTGTCGATGAGTCTTTTCAAGAATTTTTGTGAAGCCTTATCTCAAGGAGTAACACCCCGGGTAACCTAACTCCTTGACGAAGCTCACAACCGTTTCTTTATATACAAATCTTCCTAAGACAGGTTTCCCTATTTGTAGATGTATAATCCATCATCTTTAGACAAGTTCCCATTTAAATACTGGAAGGACTTCACATACGCCCAACTCGTATGGTGTAATTATGATGTAGCAACCATCAAATGATCCATAGTTCATGTCTCAAAGTAGTCAAAAGGTGATCAAAGACCTAAGATCGAGAAAACACACTCGTAGAGAGGGATGAAATAGTCTACATACTCGCTATAGATTTTCTCGCTTTCACTTGGAGTTAAAACGACCTAATCTGAAGAGGGATCAATGTCCAGGAAGGATTAATCAAAACCATTTCTTCGAGACAAGACGAAAACAATTGAAGAATAGACATGGTCAACCTAGGAAGCACAAGTATCTTATTTCGATTTTGACTCATAATGGACATTACATTCTTCAAAGTACATGAAAAACAAGCATTATAGAAAAATCAAATGACAACGAAGTAGAAAGAATGTCTCAAAGAAATGTGAAAGTGATTCCTCAATAATCATATGACGACTTACTAAAGGAAGTAATCCTATTAACACTTCATGCCACCTCTGTGAATCACTCAAGTGTTTTGTTTCTCAAAGGTTATCATGAGGGTACCTCCAAAAATACATTTGAAGCACTTGGCGTATTAAAAGCGCTCAAGCAAACCGGAAGGTGATCAGAAGATAATCCAGATACGACAAACCCCTGCACTATCATACAGAGACAAAGGCTTGGGGAAAACTATTCTAGGCCGACCAAAATGGTCATCAACAGACCACCCACATGGAGTTATAATTTGTCTAATGTACTCGTGGCGCAGGAGAACTACCATATGGAAGAATATATACTATCTAGATACAAGATACATCTAACAACTTTCTGCATCACACACATAGCAAATAATAGGTTGTTATAACTACCCTAATATATAAATGATGCAAAATTCAGATACACAATTTCAAATTTCAAATTCAATCACTTTTCTCTTACACATACTGACTTCAGCGTCAGAGTTCTAACCTTGTAAGTCAATATCTCCTCCTCCGTTGTGGTTCACCGTAATTAGCGATTCTCCAATCAATTTTAATTCTCGTACATAAAAAAATGTACATCTTGCAATAGTTTCCCAAAAAAACACCACCTTAGGAGGAGCCTAACTAACCTAGATGAGAGGGAGGGTTAAGTTCTTAACCTGATGAGATGAAGAAGAATTAAATAGATATAGTTGAACATGGTAAGTAGAGACAATAAAGAAAGAATCAACTCGAATATGATTCCAGTTTTACTTATCCCTATCTAGAGTGAGAATAGAACCATGAAGCACTAAGAGAATGTTGTTAACCACAAGTATCTCAATAAGAAAGAAATGTCTCCTCCATCTAAGATCCCAATCAAGGTTCCCATTTTCCATTCAACCAATCTCTCCCACCAACCCGACCAATTGAGTAGAAATTAAGAAAATACCATAGAACCTCTCCTTCAAGGGAATGAATTTAATTCAAGGATCTTCCCAAATAAATGTTTGGAGGCGTAATCTCACTCTCCTAAGGATACCATCAACAAATCAATTAGACATGTCATCTTCTCTAAACCCAGGAAAAGACACACATTTTCACCAAGAAGACGTATATCAAAAGCCTGCTATCCTTCCCCGAAGAGAAGAAACAATTAAGGCGCCATATCTAGCTACAAAAATATCACACCAAAGACCTGAATAATCTAGAATCAATCTACATCTTCATTTAACCAAAAGAGCTAGGTTAACCACCCAGAGATCCCAATTTCCTAGCCCCCTTTGCTCTTAGGCTTACAAACAATATCTCACTTGACCTAGGAGATCTTAGAATCTCCCTTCACTCATCCCCAAAGAAATTTTCTTTGAATAAAAACAATCTTCTTCCAAAACTTCATAAGTATCTTTAAAAATGACAAAAAGAAGATGAAAATAACATTAACAAAAAAATAAAAAAGAACTACTCGACCACCAAAACTAACATACTTGTGTTGCCAAGATTGAAGCCTCTTGATCAACAAATTGACTAAAGGGTTCAAAGTAGTTTAAAGCCTAAAGTTAGCTCCCACAAGCGGACCAAGATACTTAAACGAGGGATTTTCAATCCTACGATGGAGAAAATCAACAGCAGAGACCAAAAACATAAGGTTCACATTAACCCTTATAAGCCTACTCTTGAAGGAATCAACCTAAAGACCTGGAGCTAACTCAACCCTCCCAAGGACCGTCTTAATACTCCATAAATTCTTAACAATATGGTCAACCAAAAGGAGAATCATCAGTATTACCGAAGATGATAAACCACTATATCGGTCGAACCCACCCTAAAATATGGGTAAAGACAAAACTCCACCTTCCTATAAACTAATCCACTAAGCCCTTAAAGCACAAACAAGAAAAAATAAGCCCTTAAAGCACAAACAAGAAAAAAAAAGAGTTAGGAGATCCCCATGTTTCAAACCCCTTTAAATACTAATCTCTTGAGTTAGACACCCATTAACTAACATTGCAAAATTTTCATTAAGCAGACAAACTCTAATCCAAAATATTCACTTCTCATTTAAACCAAAATCTAATATACATATATATGTATCACTCTTTCCTCTCTTTTAAAAAGTTCTCCCTATCTCATTTTTGAGCCAATGTCTTCTAAAAAGTTCTTTACGAGCATGCACTAATATGTCTTTTTTTTTCATTCTTAGGAGTCTTGTATGGAATCAGTCCAAGTCCTTTCTTTCTTCGAGCACACATCTATCGATCTCTCTAGCTTTCTCTATTTGCAAACACAAACATTATATTAAAACAAGGCATAGGAAATAATGAGACAAAATTGGTGGTTATGGTTTAATAATGGGTTGTTGCACATCTTAGTGAGTTCACAATTGCGAACGTGAAGGAACATTCCCGTCAATTTCGACTTACCACAAAACAAGAGCTAAGTGAAGAAGACGCCGAAGAAGGAAGTTGAAAATTTAAGGCGCGTGCGATTCATTGTTTCTTTGACCCCTTCTCTTCAATTTTATAGTTCCCACCTAACTTTTCTTTTTCTATCTTCTTCTTCACCCCTCCTCTTCTTCCCACACCAAAAATGGATAATTCCACTCAAGAATCCCATCTCCGATCCGATAACAACTCCGTCACCTATGATTCTCCTCATCCTCTTTACGCCATGGCTTTCTCTTCAAACCCCAATCCCCAACACCACCAACGAATCGCCGTCGGTAGCTTCATCGAAGAATACACTAACCGCGTCGATATCCTCTCTTTCAACCCCGATACTCTCTCCATTAAACCTCAACCTTCACTTTCATTCGATCACCCTTATCCACCTACCAAACTCATGTTCCACCCCGCAACCCATTCCTCCCTCCAGAAAACATCCTCCGACCTCCTCGCCACCTCCGGCGACTATCTCCGTCTCTGGGAAGTTCGTGAGAATTCCGTCGAGGCTCTTTCTCTCTTCAACAACAGCAAAACCAGTGAGTTTTGTGCTCCGTTAACCTCCTTCGACTGGAACGAAATTGAGCCGAAACGCATCGGAACTTCCAGTATCGACACTACTTGTACTATCTGGGACATTGAAAGAGGGGTTGTTGAAACTCAGCTTATTGCACACGATAAAGAGGTTTACGATATCGCTTGGGGGGAATCCAGAGTTTTCGCTTCTGTTTCTGCTGATGGGTCTGTTAGGATCTTTGATCTAAGAGACAAAGAGCATTCTACAATTATCTATGAGAGTCCTCAACCAGATACTCCTTTGCTTCGTTTGGCTTGGAACAAGAAGGATTTGAGATACATGGCAACTATTTTGATGGATAGTAATAAAGTTGTCATTTTGGATATTCGATCACCAACCACGCCTGTCGCGGAATTGGAGAGGCATCGTGCTGGTGTTAATGCGATTGCTTGGGCTCCAAGAAGCTCTAAGCATATTTGTTCTGCTGGAGATGATACGCAGGCTCTTATGTGGGAGTTACCTACGGTGGCTGGTCCAAATGGAATTGATCCAATGTCTATGTATTCTTCTGGTTATGAGATTAATCAGCTTCAGTGGTCTGCTGCTCAGCCGGATTGGATTGCAATTGCTTTTGCAAACAAGATGCAGCTTTTGAGGGTTTGAATTTCAGGTCAGGGAATAGTTTACTTGTAGTTTTGGAAAACCAAATTACTCATTGCAGTGTTGTGAGTTGTGACTGATATGTATTGAGTAGTCTAGTTTAACTTGGTCATGCATTAATTAGAGACGACTCGATGATTCTTATGCTTGCCTTATACTTTAGTACTGTCTAATGTATGCAATGGCTTCTTTTGGTGGCCTTAAACTACCACTGTCTCCCATATGTAAGAGTTATAGTCGGGGCATACTAGTTTACCTTCATGTTTTACTTATAGCTAAAATTGATGTTGCATTTGCTTGTTGAATTGAAGATGGAATTTACCAGTTTAATATTGTAGTTGCTGCTCTTCTAGATGATCCTTGTTAAATTTCGAAGTTGATTCTTTTTTGTATTGTTATTGAGCACCTTTGTATGTATGTCTTAGTAATAATTTTAATCACAGTTCGACACTTCATTAGTTTTTGAGAAAGATGGTTTATATGTCGGAGTCGTGACAATGTAATGAATGCTTGTTTATTAAACTTTGCTAAAGCCTTCATTCATGCCATTTATGTAGATATTTAGTCAATGAAGTATACTTGTATTCCTCGGTTATAAGAGCTGCAGTGTCGCATTGGATTGGATTGATTATTTTTTCAGTAAAAAATAAGAAGTATACTTGGTACTGCAGAAATGAGAATATTACAATGCAATAGTAATTACAGATGATTATGTAAGATTTTGAAAAAGAGAAAATTGTGTAGCCCTCAGTAAAGAAAACACAGTATAGTATTGTTTTTGGTGATTTGAGTATGTGTGGATAAGTTTTGTAGAGCTAAGAAATGTTGACTGGATGGTGGATGGTTCGGTAGTTAGAGTTGAAAGAAGGCTGAGGAAAGTTATATGCCAATAAGAGAGATTTATGACAGGATTTTTTCAAGCATTAATGGTACGGCCCTACATGCCACGGCTGCCAGAACATACTACGAATAGAGCAAGATCTTTTTTCTAGTGCCGTCGTGGTCAAGATCGAGATCTTCAAGGGGGATAGTAAAGGAAAAATCGTATTGGCTTCTGATTTTTGTTGGGCCTTTCTTAACCAGGTCATATTTTGAAAAAAAAAACCGGTTGTGCCTTTCTGATTGTTCGGTCTTTCTTAATCGGGTCAATATTTGATAAAAAACTGAACTGGTTAAGAAAGACCCAACACAAATCAGAAGCCCAGTTTACTTACAATTAAAAGCAGAGTTCCCTCCCCTTTCTAAACCCCAAAACACAACAGCTTCCCATCCCTCTATGTTCTATGCTACTGCAACGCCTCCCCCTTACCATTTGTTCTCGGCAGTCCTCCTCTCATCACTACGACCACGACGGTGTCCTCTGCAACGCCATCCTTTATCTTCCCTGTTTTTGGTCTGTTGCACATTTTCTTACAACCCTGTTTCCTCTTTTATTTCTTTCACAACTTATTTTGTAATTAGTCTTTTGAGGTTAATGATTAAGTCTTGTGAGTACTTATGAACTTAGTTTTTTGTGTTACTTTATGAACTTAGTACTTGGTTGTTATTAACTTCTTACATAATGATGGTTATGAACTATTAACTAAATTGTTTGAATGTTGTGATTTATTGGTTATTTTGTCCATGATGCTTTTATGTGTGTTCGGTAGGATTTTACATGTCGGGTTACAATCTTTCACTGGCATATTGATCCTACTAAGATCTCGCCTTTGACTACATTGATATTTCCTCAAATAACATGGTCTGTTATTCTTAGTATTACTATTAATCTTAGCTCTGAAGTATCCTATACTATTGCAATTTTTTACTAACTAGTGTAAATTGAAGACTAGCTACAACAATTGCATATTAACTTTTGAAGGTCTGCCCAAACTCTGGTGCCCTCATAAAGAATTTGCAACTTATTGAGGTCCATTTGGTATTGCTTTTCTACAAGCTGTTCTGCATTTCAATGAAAAATAATGTGCACTGATGAATATTGAATATACTTTTCAACATCATCTCCTGTCTGTAAGTGACTGGATCAATTAGATTTAACTGTGAAGCTCGTGGCTCTAATTCATTTGAAGTTTTCTGTAATCAATTTTAGGATTGGATGTGTGGTATATACTCATATAAGTTTGCTTGCTTAATGCATTTACCATTTCAGAAACAAACTTATAAACATATTCATAAACACCCTACTAACAGAGTCTTGTAACTAACTGATTAGTCATAGTTAAAACATACTATCTAACAATTTGTAACTAATTGACCGACAAGGGTTAGTCGGTCCTAAATCTTACCTGCTACAGCAGGTTACCAACTAGATCTATAAATAGATAGTATAATCTAGTGTAGTTAACAATCAATCAAATACAATTTAGATTTCTCTAGATTCCAAGAGAATCATGGCTAATATTCAACATTTCTAACATGGTATCAGTTGAGACTAGCAACGATCCGATCGTATCGCCCAGTGTGAACAACCTTGCCCACCACAGACCAGCCACAAACGTCGTTGCTCAAAATTATTTTCTTTTGATTCAACAAGTTGAACCGTTATCAAAGCTCACACGCTTCATCAATATCTGGCCAGTCCAAAAATTCCCCTATAACTGTAATAGTTGCAGATTCTGGATCCAATTTCATAGTAAAAGGAATTTGAAGTCTAGGAGCAACAAGATCAACTCCTGCTTGATTGGTTTCAATCAACAATTTTCAAAGAGATGTTAAGACGTGTCATTGGTTGCAAGAACTCATGACAACTATGTGGGGGTAAAAGTCACAGTTACTTTCAACAAGTTAATGCTAAACTATGTCAATTAAGGTCTGAACTCAAAAACACAAAATTAGAAGCATGCTTAGTTTCATAATTCCTCGTGAAATTTGATTCTCTCATCACTTGAATTCATGAAATAGATGATTCAATTTTTTACCACGTGAACACTTAGATGTAATTCCTGAAGGACTCCCTCAAGAACCTCAGTCCACTATTTCTCTTATCAGAGAAAATTTTGGTTTTATTTCCATTGAAGAAATGGTAACTTTTCTCCTTAGTTATGAAGTTCATCTTGAGAGACTAAAAAAAAACTCTTTCTACCTTCAATCAACATAGTATCCTGATGGTCTGTAATTTCTACTTGGGAAAAAGTCAATTAAATATTACATTGGGAAAATGTTAAGTGTTGGTATTGATTGACACAAGTTGAGAGGAACAAATACGTCGACTGAAACATTTCGATTAGCATCTTGAAATATGATTTGGAAGATTCTCAAGAGCAGATCTTGAAACATACTTTGGAGGAGTCTCATAAATAGATCTAATTGATCACTCGACATTGTGACGAAATCGAAGCGATCGACGGGCTTCAAAGACTTAGAGGATTTTCGAAAACCAAATACTTGAGAGGGGTCTTAGCACTTTCAGCAACCACCTTCGACGAACAAACAATTATTAGTCGCTAAGAGTAGTTACGAACGTGGGATAATGATTTTCACCAATTTATAAGTTCTGACAACATGACAGTGCTTAAGAAGACTAAGTTTCATGTTCTTTCTACGTGTCTATTTTTTAGGAATAAACTGTCGGAGATGGCTATCGTTAGTTTAGTATAAATAGAAGATTCATACATTATAGTCAAGGTCGCAAAATTCATATACTTCTCTATAGAACTGTGGAGTCCCCGAGTCAAAGAGTGAAGCCGTTTATGAGTAAAATGTGAGTAGGCGTCCCTTTTCTTTATTATCTTTATGTTTTCTTAATTGAAACACTTTTCCAGTCTTATCATTTACTGTTATTTTCATTTACTGCGTTTCGTTTAATGTCATTTATTGCAGTTTACTTTTGCTTTAGTTCAAGTTTTTGCGTCGTTAAAGTTTGTCTTCACTTTGTCTGCATACAAACATTCACAATCACTTCACACACATACTTTCTTGTACACGCATTTTATACAAATTGCTTTCGAGATTTTTCGAGTTAATCTCACAGACTATTTAAACTCGTGATTATTCGTTAAAACCACACGCGATCAAATTGGCACATCCAGTGAGGCCTTTTGTGCAAAATTTTCTTGTCTTTTACGAGAAGTCATTGTATTAGACATTTCTGCTTTACATAAAATATTTTCAATGTCCGGAGTTATATGCGCTTGAGAAGAGGTAGGATTTTTGCGGAAATGATTAATCCAAAAAATACTTCCTGTGCTCGAAATAATGCTCTAGGCCTAAAACCACCAGTCACTACGACAATTGGTACTGCAAGGACATCGAATCATCTTGAAGTTACATGCACAATCCTGACTCCAATTGTGACTTCGACGTCAATATCAGTAGTGGTAGTTTCTTTACCGCCGGTAACAAATATCCCAACTACCCCCAGACATACTTCAGCAGTTGTAAAGGACCACACACCTCCTTATGTCTCAATCCTGACTCCAATTGTGACTTCGACGTCAATATCAGGAGTGGTAGTTTCTTTATCGCCGATAACAAATATCCCAACTACCCCCAGGCATACTTCAGTAGTTGTACATGACCCTATGCCTCCTTATGTCTCAAGTTTTACCCTACCTTTAATTAATAGGGATTACTCATATGGTATGTCAACTGCTATGATGGCAAGCTTACAAAGTCATACTTCGACATTTGCAGATAATGTTGCGACGATAGCGTCACCCCTAAATCTACATTTGGCGCTAGGATATTCCATAAGCACCCATTGTCGGATGACACAATCACAAGGAGGATTCAGATATGTTCCTTCACGATTACCAGTCTTAACTACAAATTTCCTAGTGCCCATGAGCCAAACAATGGATGAGAGTAACCAAGAAATTGTGAACATGGTGACACAACAGATAAGTCCCTTGTTTCATCTGTTAATTCAGAACACAACCTAGAGTTACTGGCAGTTAGTCCACTAGATGAGTAAAATTGTTGATTTTGTTTGGGCGCCTCCAGCGCCAGTTATGCCGATACCTAGTAATCAAATGTCTGTCGAACAACCCCCACCGAGGATATTCGAAGGGAACCAAGGCCAAAATGGCTCCGAAATAGTTATGGTACAAAGAGACCAGGATGTCAACTAAGTACTTAAGAATGTCCAACGAAACAACTTTGAGGGAAAAATAATATAACTAATGTGGTCGAACAGATTTTGGCCCAAAATGGCCTTAATGTTGGCCTTAATATGCCTAATTACGTACCTTCTCTGCCGGAATATGCGCAGCAAACCGAACTTCCCAGGAGATGGAAAGTCCCCAAATTCACCAAATTTGCTGGTGACACCAATGAGTTCACAATCAAACATATTGCTAGGTATTAGACTGATGCTGGTGATATAACCAATAATGAAATTTTAAAAATGAAATATTTTCCCAATTCTTTGACAAAGAACTCTTTTACATGGTCACCAAATTTCCTCCACATTCCACATTTAATTGGAACCAACTAGAAATGGCGTTCCATGAGCAGTTTTATATGGGGCCGTCTAAGATTAGTCTAAAAGAATTGACCGACGTGAGTCAGAAGTGGATGAAACCATAGATGATCACCTAAATAGGTTTAGGATAATGAAATCAAGGTACTTCATCCAAGTGTCTGAGCATGAATGAGTAGAATTGGTTCCAGGGGTCTCGATTATTCCATAAGGAAAAAGCTATACACCCAATACTTAAGAGATATGACCCAACTAGTAGACAGGGTTCGACAGGTCGAACGTCTGAAGGCTGAAAAGGCCATGTCGAATAAGTATCATAAAAAAGAGAAAATGGCCTACGTCGAATTAGACAAAATAGAAAGCTTGTCCTTCATAGATTTTGAATATACTGAGGAAAGTGAGGTTAATGTGACAAAGTTAAAGCCATGGCCTCCTTATGTATGTAAACTACTAAAACCTTCGAATGGAAAAATCTTGTAGAACCAAAAAATGAGAAATTTATCACGAAAACTTATACATTTATGTAACTGAGTGTGATAAATTTTTTTATCTTTTAGTCTCTGATGGTCATATTGTAATCCCTAAAGGGCTCAAGACTCCTCCATTAGAGTAGAGAAAGAAAGAGGATTTTTGTAAATTTAAAACTTCTCAATGTGTGCTTTTTAAGGATCTGGTTCAAAACACATTGAAAGATGAGAGGTTGAAATTTGTTGACAAGCAAAAGCCTCGACCCGAGGAAGAGGTTGATCCCAAAGGTGAGGAGGCTCTTCTTGTTGAGCTTGTTGATATGTTGATGGTTGATATGACCGATGGCACAAAGGAAGTCAAATATAGTTATGAGGAGTATATGAAAGTGGTTTTTCCCAAAGCTGAGGAAGAACTCATTAATTTTTTTGAATGTGCAAGCTTAAGGACTCTAAGGTCATCTTGTGCTCGTGTTGCAACACCATTTTTTATAAAGAGGTTGCAAAAGAGTTATAAAAAATCAATCCCTAACAGTTAAAGAAAGTTGGTCGATAAGACCAACACAAAGAGTCATTTTTCAACAAGAGGGGAGTACCTCAAAAAACTCGGATACCTAAGTCATATCTCCCTCCTTCTAATGTTCCTCTGAGGGAATGGTTTGGACCTGCAGGAAGGTCGGCTTTCGATAAGGGGAAGTGGAAGCTGATAGAGGTTGGTGCACGATCTTCCTATCTCGAAGCTCTCAAACATCTAAGAAATACTCATATGTTTCTAAAAACTACATGGTTAAGAATTCCATGACTCGAACCCAGTGGATGAGGCGTCATAAAAATAAAAAAGTTGTCTTCGAAGTAGGGAGCACAAGCAAGAATAGTAGTGTTCAAGCTACGATTGGTGGACAAATGACAAGAAAGCCTGTCAAACAGAAGTTGTTTCCCCCACTGCCATCGGTGTTGGAAAAATAACTAAAGATCTATGTCGATGAAGAGGAAGAGATGGCAAGCAATGAATTCATCTCAAGGTCGGAGGATGATTTGGATATTATATATAATGATATTTGTGATGGCATTAGAATACTATACAATTATAGAAGTAACTGAAGAGGAGGATGGGTCGGCTGAAGAAATGACTACTCATAAGCCTTTATGTTACTATGTTATGAATGATGGCTCTATTAATGAATACAAAACCATATTTGAGAGACCCGACATATCCATGCAGCAACATTTAAAGCCGTTGTGTATAAGGGCTAAGGGGAGGGTGTTAGGATAAACAAGGTTCTGATAGATTGTGGAACCTACATCAATCTGATGTCACATTACTTACTTAGGAAGATTGGCAAATATGATATGGATTTGAAATCCAATAATATGGTATTTTCAAACTACGAGGGGAAAACTAGCAGGCCATTATGAGTCATTCAAGTTGACGTGGTTGTAGGAACCACCACTCGACCTACCTTATTCACTGTAATTCCGACTAAGGAAAATTATAATTTGCTATTGGGTCGAGAATGGATACATGGAGTATGATGTGTGCCTTCTTCCATGCACCAAAGAATCTCAATCTAGAAGCCCGATGGGATTGTGGAACACATAGAAGCAAATCAAAGTTTCTTCCATGTAGAGGTAAACGATGTGGACATGAGGAATTTTTATTGTTAGTTGGCGAATATTTTTCCATGTGCCCCAACAGGGTTAGGTTTTGACTTCAAAGGGGTTGCTATGTATTACTCATAAAGATTCACCTAATGCACGACTTTATATGGGAATACGGGACCATCAGGGGATACAACAAATGGTCTAGATCAAATGAGGACGATGTCTGAGTTGAGTACTTTGGCTCAAATTTCAGCCTATGTGACTGAAAGAAAATTGATAGCAACCTTAGAGGCCAAATATCAAGAAATGATGTATGTTAAAGCCACAATGTTTGAAGTTCGAAAGTAAATTGGCCAGAATGGCCAAGAAACAAATTTAGAAAGCCGCAGGCTTGATTGTATATACGATGACGAGCCTTTGGGGTGTGAGAAAGACCCATTAACCTCGACCAAAAAGATGCAGGCTCAAGATCCTTTGGAAGAGCTAGATTTAGGAGACAAGACAACTAAGAGGCCAACTTACATAAGTGCCAAGCTCGACCCAAGCCTGAAAAAAAATTGGGATCTTGAAGGAGTTGAAGGACTGCTTTGCCTTGGATTACCACGAGATGTCGGGCCTTAGTCGAGATTTGGTGGAGTTGAAACTACTAATCAAGCCTCACAAGAGGCCTATAAAGCAAACACCAAGGAGATTTGCACCTGAGGTCAATATCGAAGATTAAGGCAGTAATCGAAAGACAACTCAAAAACAGATTTATAAGACCTGCCAATTATGTCTAATGGCTAACAAATATTTTCTTACTAATTAAAAAGAATGTCACTCTCAAATTTTTGTTGCATAGAAAGATGTGGCTAAAACGTCATTTCGATGCACTGAGGTCTTAGGCACATACGTGTGGGTGGTGATGCCCTTTGGCCTGAAAAATGCTGGCGCAACCTACTAGAGGGTAATGAACTATATGTTTCATGACTTTATTGAAACATCGATGTAGGTTTATGTAGGTGACATAGTCATCAAATCCTCATCAGAAAATGGTCATTTAGATCACCTTCGAGAGTCCTTTGAAAGGATGAGGAAATATGGATTGAAGATGAATCCATTAAAGTGTGATTTTTGTGTCAATGCGGGGGATTTTTTGGCTTTGTATTCCATAAGAAAGATATCAAAATAAATCTGAACAAGACGAAGGCCATACTTAACACAAAGCCTCCGACGAATAAAAAGCAACTTCAATCTCTACTTGAGAAAATAATTTTTCTGAGAAGATTTATATCGAATCTAAATGGCAAGACGAAGGTTTTCTCACCATTACTATAATTGAAGAAGGAGGGAGGCTTTAGATGAGAGCCAGAACATCAAAAGGCATTTGATGATATCAAGGCATATTTATCGAAGCCTCTCATATTGTTACCTCCCATGAGAGACAAAAATATGAAATTGTATATTTCTGCATCAGATTTGACAATATGCAGTATGTTAGCCCATAAAGATGATGATGGTGTCGAAAGGGCCATATATCATGTCAGTCAATTGTAAAATGATGTAGAAACTAGGTGTATCTTAATAGAGAAGTTGTTCCTTTCTTTGTAGTTCTCTTATATGAAATTGAAGTGTTATATCAAATCAACATATGTGTTTGCCTATTCGCATTTTGATGTTATCAAACATATGTTGTCAAAACCAATTCTGCATAATAGAATAGGAAAATAGACTTCATCCTTAACAAAGTATGCTCAAACTTACGCGCCGTTAAAGGCCATAAAAGGCCAAATTGTCGTTGCTTTCATAGTAAATCACGCAATAATGGAAGTAGCACAAGACGATGTCAAGAAATCAACATGGAAGTTGTACTTTGATGGTGTTAGCTCAAATTTTCGACGCCCACTTCAAATTACCAAAATTGGAAAACATGTACAAATGGCTTCAACTAAGAGGTGATTCAACCAGCTGAAGGTAGACTGGCTTAGCTGATTAAATAAAGATCAAGCTTATAGCTGAAACTTTGGAGCGGTTCCTTAAGGAGCGGTTAAAAAACGATTTCGATCAAAGATTTAAAATTTAAATAAAGGAGGGAAGAGTATCTTCGGTAGAAATCGTAGGGATACACGTGGAAGCAGAGTGAGCGAGCATACACATGTAGGACGCCACGTGTATCGACGTGATTGAAGCACCCTCAGAGAGGTTATTTTGATTCAGTATAAATATAGGGTCTTAGAGTTAGAAAAATGTGTGTCAAATTGTGTATAAAAACCTGCAAATTTACTAAGTATTCGTGTGAAGAAGAATTGTAAAACGCAGAATGTACGTTGTCTACACCATTGTTTAATAATTTTAAAGCATTACAAAGTTATCTTTACTTTCTCTTCAGAAATATCGTTCCTTGCTTTTTACTTTCAAACACTTTATTTCTTACTTCGTCATTTACAAATTAAAGATCTTTAGTTCCTTTCGTTACTTTGAACTTTTACCTTACGTTCTTAAAGATTCCAGCACTTACCAACCTTTTCGATTGCTTTCAATCCTTCTACAATTCCCGTCATTTACTTCTTCTTTAATAGTTCTAAATACTGATTTAAGATTGTTCTTTTGCTCAAGCCAATCTTTTGTCTTTAATTTTTATTTAACGCTTTGATTCGACGTTTAGTTTGATCATTTATCAACGTTACGCTTACTAGAAATTTAGCACATGTCCTAGGATCAATCTGATCGATCCTGTAAGTGAGCAAATTTAGAAATTTGGAAGATCAGCGGTTGTTTACCATTTTTCAAGGTAAACAAATTGGCACACCCGGTGGGACAAGTGTTAACGTTCTGTTTGATTACTAAGTTTTTTTTAAGAAAAGAATTGTTGTATGCTTTTAAGAAGTGGTAAAGTAGCCATAAACGACGAACGACGAACGGGGATAGAACCACAGACGGGGATGGCGAATATGAATCCGCCAGAAACTCAGAATTCTCAAAACCCATCAACTAGCAGCATAGTGCCTCCTTCTTCTTCGATGAGGGCAAATACGGGCACGAAAATAGTTTTGTCTATGGTGAGTTCGATGGCTACGTATTCGATCTCCCACTCTGAACCAATTCTGACTTATGTTGGACCTAGGGGACCTCCCCATACTCCTTCACCGATTAGGGACATCCTAAGCAGACTGTTGGTACCCCCTGGTTTTTTAATACCATTTAGCAGTCGAGAACAGTCGTATGGAATGCCAACTTCAATGATGGCCAATCTACATAATGTGGGTTCTACTTTTTCGGAACCGGCAGCTAACACAAATTCACCAGTACAAGGGTCCGGGATCAACGTGGGTCGAACCAATCAGGCGTTAGGTTTAAGACACCCAATACAACTACCCACTCTTACCAATAATTCTGCGGCGGTATAGAGGCAACAAATGGACGAAAGCAATCATGAAATGGTCCAGATGTTGACTCAAACTTTGGCCACTGTGCTAAATCCTTTGATTCAGAATACAACTCGGTCGAATCAACAGATGACAGCACAAGTGGCTCGAATGTCTGAGTTTCTTGGTATACCTCAGCACCAGCGACCCCTGCCCAGGGATTGGGTAAGAGAGAATCAAGAGCCCACGCTTGAGGAAGACCTCACCATTAACCAGATCCCACAAAATCAAGGAGGAATAGTAGTACCGTCTAGGATTGAACCACACGTGCACAGGGAACCAAGTGTGTTAATGGTAAACAAATATTAGAATGCCGATGATATCATACGGCAAGTTCGACATGATGATGTGGCAACAAATAATAATCTAGCCGCTATAGTCGAGAGAATTATGGTTCGAAATGGGGTAAATTTTGGTCTCGGAAGACCCAATTATACGTCACCTTTGGCAGAATATGTCTTACAGACATATGCGCCCCTGAGGACCAAAATCCCCAAATTCACCAAGTTTGCTGGGGATACTACTAAGTCTACTGTCGAACACGTGGCAAGATACCTAATTGAAGCTGGAGATATGTCAAATAACGAGAATCTTCGAATGAAATTTTTTCCAAGTTCTCTTACCAAGAATGCTTTTACATGGTTCATAACTTTGCCCCATAATTCGATCCATTCATGGAACCAACTCGAAAGAATGTTCCATGAGCAGTTCTACATGGGGAAAATGAAGATAAGTTTGAAAGTGTTGGCTAGTGTTAGACGAAAATTCACTGAGCCAATTGACGACTACCTGAATAGATTTTGACTACTCAAAGCCAGGTGTTTTACGCAAGTGCCAGAGCATGAGTTAGTCGAAATGGCCGCTAGGGGCCTTGATTACTCGATTAGAAAGAAGTTGGATACTCAATACCTAAGGGATATGACCCAGTTGGCTGACAGAGTTTGACAGGTAGAACGTTTAAAAGAGGAAAAGGCTAGAACAAACAAAGGTAAAAGGGTAGCCTATGTCGATTTTAGGAAAGATCATGAAGAGTCAGGCCTTGAAGTTCCAGACTTCGACGATACTGAGATCGATCTTGCTGAGTTGACACAGGGGCCACCATATGCATGCAAAGTTTTGGCCCCTTCGAACGGGAGAAACTCTGTCGAACCTAAAAAGAATGGCAGGTTTCATAAGAAAACATATACTTTCAAAGTTACAAAATGTGATGAAATCTTCGACTTACTGGTCAAAGATGGTCAAATGATAGTACCTCCGGTTGCTAAAGTACCTCCTTTAGAACAAAGAAAGAAACGAGGGTTTTGTAAATACCATAGTTTTTTGGGTCATAAGACGTCTAAATGTTTTCTTTTCAGGGATCTGGTTCAGAATGCAATCCAGGAGGGAAGACTCAAGTTCGATGATAATCCACGGAGCCAGATGAAAATCGACTCTGACCCTTTACAAATTGTTGAAGCTCATTATACTGAGCCAGAGGAGGTGAATTTCATTGAAACTGCTGATGATTTCTATATGATCGAAGTTACTGAAGACTTCGTCCATGAGCCTGTCATGGTTAAAATACATGAGCACTTCGAGCAGGCACCTCGTGATGGTTTGGGCTTAGGGGTACAAAGAACATCAAGAAGGAAAATGTTGAAGCCTCAAATATTAAGGATGCTAGAGACTCAAAGTTAGTAATGATCACTAAAGAGACTGCTGATACTTTCGTTCAGTTGGACAAGGCTACTGACAACCTTCAAAAACAATTCCAAAAGCTGGCTATTACTGAGGATATCCACATGGAAGTTAATATGGTGGAGGTATCTCGAGAAGTTTCAATGAAAGTCGATGATAAAGACAGACAAGAGGAATACAATAAGGTCGCCTTTCCTCAAGAAGAAGAAATATTGTCAGATTTCCTTCAAAGGTGCCCAAAGAAGAAATCAGAGGTGATGCTATGCCCCAGGTGCAGTGCTGTCTTCAACAAAAAGGCAGCTCAGAATCTTGAGGGGGTTAGGAGAGTGCACCACCAAAATGGCCATAAATCCATCCACAACAATCAAGCGGGTAAGCCAGAAAAGTTCTTCGACCCTAGAAGATATCCTGATCCTAGGCTCCCTATGGTGAAGATGAATGAAACCAAACAAGCTGGGTGAAACTCCCAACCCATGACCTTTAAACCAAACATCGAAGGGTCAGAGGGGAAGTGGGTCAAGCAGGCTGAGGGGAGAAAACATGGTCATGGCAAGTGGCAGAAGTTTGAGGTGAAAGAGGTTCATCGTTGGCCTATCGCCAGGAATTCCGATCCGACAAAGGACCGCGTATGTGTCCGAAAACTATAAAGGAAAGAATCCCATGATGAGGTCCCAGTGGAGAAGAGAGTAGAGAAGGCGAAAAGCTAAAAGAGAAGTTGGCGAAATGGACCAGGCTGAATCAAGTACCAACGTGATGGTAAAGGAAAAGGATGGCCCTAACCTCACCAAAAGAGATTCCAATATTTTAAATAAGACGGCCGGAGAAAATCAGATGGCTGCCGAAGACGAGTTATTAACTGACAACTTCGACTCTAGTTCAGAGGATTCCTTAGATATTCTGGTCGGAGTGGTATCCGTGATGCCCAGAGAATTCGATCGGATCACCGAAGTCGATGATAATGGCAGTATCACCAAAAGGGAAATGGCCGCCCACAAACCGGTCTGTTACTATATAATGAATAATGGCTGTGTCGAAGAGCAGAATGCTTTTTTCGAAAGACCTAGTGACACCAAGAAGAGTCGTTTGAAACCCCTTTTCATCACCGGAAAAGTTGAAAACATCCCAGTTAACAAAATACTGGTAGATTGTGGGGCGACTGTGAATCTGATGCCCCACCGCATGTTGGCGAAAATTGGCAAATATGACACTGATGCCAAACCTCATAATATGGTGTTGACCAATCATGAAGGCAAAGTAGGCTCCACCCTAGGGGCTATCCAAGTTGAATTGACGGTAGGAACGGTTACTAGGTACACAATGTTCATGATTGTGGAAACAAAGGCAAATTACAACATGTTGCTGGGAAGGGAATAAATTCATGGAGTCGGAGCAGTCCCGTCTTCGATGCACCAGAGGAGTATAATTTGGCGTCCAGATGGCATTGTTGAAAATATAGAGATGGATCAGGGATATTTCAAAACCCCTATTAATCATGTCGGCAAGCGCCAATTCGACAAGCACTTAGCTACTATAGCCCCTTGTGATTCAGCTGAGTTTTCGTTCACTCCTGATGACAACGCCTATTGTTCCTTATCGCTCCACCCCCGCTATGGTTTCCGGTGGGATAGAGAGGTAGTGGGCGAAGACAACTTCAGATATTTAGGAGTAGCCGGAATTGACCCCATAGGGTGGGGAAGTGAATTCAGTGATGATGACTGAGTTTGCAGCGCTAAAGAGGATTTTGGCCTACATAGCCGAAAACAAGCAGCAATTGGCCTTAGAGGCCGAAATAAAAAACATTGTTGTCGAAGCCAGTGAAGTTTCACCACCAGAAGGTCCTAGAAAAGATTTTGACCCAAGACCACCTGACGAAGGTCAAGAAGATCGAGACCAGAGGCTTGACGCGATCTATGATGACGAGCCTTTGGGTTTCGAGAAGGACCCGCTAGCAACCAATGTTAAGATGTTGGTGTAGCACCTCAAATTTGCACCTATCATTGTACATACATTCTCATATTAGGTCATAACATAACATGGTCCACTGCATAGCATTGCATTGTCCCTTTGCCTCAAGTGCAAGCCAATCAGAAGATTTAGGTCAAACTGGTCAGGAGATCAGTCAATCAAGCAAGCAAGCACAATTCTCATTGAGCCAAGGCCCTAGGGTTGGTCCAACATGTTCACATGACTTGGGGATCCATTTGAAGTGTTTTGGTCAAGGATTGGATGTTTAGAAGTCTCCAGTCAATGCACAGTTTGCCAGAAACCCTAAAAAGTCAACCTTGGTCAACTGGGCCTGATTTTATGGTTTTGATGGATGGATTTGGTTTGAGAGGGCTCCTTCATGTTCATATAGGCCTCATATATCATGTCAAACATCATCATGGAAGAATTTGAAGCCAGACAAGAAATTTCCAAAAATAGAAACTTGACCTGTAACTGAAACTTGCCAAAAATGGAAACTTCTTGATCCCAAACTTACATCATGATACAAGCTTCAAATGAATTTTTTCCCAACATGAAAGTTGAAGATCTTGTTCTCCAATTTCCAAAAAGTCCAAGAACACCCAATTCCCATGTATGGTTGGCAAGTTATGATCAATTCATTTTCAAAAATTCTTGAACTTCAAAAGGCCATATCTCTCAAACCATTTGGCCAATTTGGGTGGGGTTTTTTGCAACAAGTCACATTTGACCTCCTCTTTCCAAATATGTAACCATCATTCACCAAAACATCATAGATCAAAATGACATTTTTTGACTTACTTGAATTAATTTTAAGTGAAGTGAAAATTTGATTTTTTGAATTAACCAATTCCAATCCTTTTGGCCATTCAAATATGTTCTGAAATTGCATTTGTGACATGTTACCAAGCCCATTTTCGTGCTACAGCTCTTGCACCTCACCCCTTGAGCAAAAGTGACCAATTAGCAAATTTCTCATTAAAACCAAATTGTGATTAACATACACTTAGTAAACCATAAACAGAAGTATATATTGTTGTTTTTCTGCCAAATGAAGCCCTAGCAGCCAACAATCACACAGAATTTTCTCACTCTCTCTCAATTTGACATTTTTGCATTTTGAGCTTTTCCTTGGAAACTTGTAAACCACACGACCTGGCCTTGCTTGCTTCATCATTTCTCTTCATTATGAGCATATTTCCATCATCTTTTCCCAGCTGTAACAACCATTCCACGACTGTTTCTTCAAGAACATCATCAATGGAAGATCTCGAGCTGGACCAAATCAAGCTTTCTTGAGCCAAGCATACATCACCAGTCATCTTTTGGAAGCTGTTGGAGCAACTGTTTCGAGCTAAAACATCCAAACAACAACTGTTTCTCCAATTTCTTCAAAATCAAGTAAGAACTCGAATCTCATTATTTGCCGAACTATAACCTGCTTATGATAGGTCTTCTTACCATGATTCTAATGAACTTTGAATGGTTGAAAATGATTGCATATTGGCTGAGAAATCTAGCTTTTAAGTTTGTTGTTGAAATTTGTTTTGGCTTGATTCGTGTTGTTTAAGTTGATTCAATGGAAAATATGTTTGGATTATGCATGTTGGATGTTTGCTGGTCATGAGGATGTGCTCAATTCGATTTTCTGGGCACTTTTAATTTTTCACGAATTGGGAAGATGAAGATGATAGTACTGTTCATATGAAACCCTATTTTTTTTTGCCTTTGCCCAGATTTCCTCATGTATGTGCATGCGCGTTACTGTTCTATTGGCATGAGCCAATCAGAACATTTCATTTGTTCTCCCTGTACGCTGCGTTTTGGATAAGTTGGCCCTTATTTACAAGTTTGCCATCAGCCGTGCCCTTGTCTCATTAAACTCATGTCATTTTCATTATTTATTTCATTTTTGATCATCATTTTGCAAAATTCATAAGTTCATCATGCTTGATCCAAAATTAATGGGAATTTTTGCATTTGATTCATCATGATCTCTAGTTAATTGTCATATTTTTTCCTGATTTTTTTGATGAGTGGATTTTATTTGGTATTAGGGTTTGTGACATGTGACAATATTTTGTACCTTTTACCAAATCATTTGTGAAATAGTGACACTTTATCCATTGGCCTTGAAATTTTTTGTGCATAGACTAGACACATCCATGGTGATTTTGGTATAGAGTTCATGAATTTATCATCTCTGGTCTTTGAGTTATGATTTTCTGAAGTAGGGTTTGACAATTTGTGTCACACCATTGATGTGCAACTTGATGATTTTCATAGCCATGCCTCTTGACCTCAAAATGCTTTGATTTTTTGCATGAATTCACTTGAGTATGTCTAGTTTACATGTGATTTTTTGTGGATTTGTTTATGACATTTTCCAATTGATTGAGATTTTTGTCCCCTGTTTGGTCTTATGTTGACTTTTTGTGACACATGTTCCCATTTCATTTGTAAAATCCTCATACTTTATTAAATGGACATGAAATTTGGTATGTGATTACTAGACATCTTAAGCTTTGCCATGGTTTTAGTCCCATTCATTTCTCATATGCTATCACTGATTTATGATTTTTTCAAGTTGATGTATGTTTGGTTGACTTCTTTGAGCATGTCTAAAATTGCCTTGCCTTTCTGATTTTCATTGACTACCTTCTACTTGTCCAAATGAGTTGAAATTTAACATGCTTACCATGCTGTGGGTTGTGATTGATCATGATTTATTTGATGATTTTTGGAAATGTTTAAGATTGCTTTTGTTTCAAGTCTTGCTGTTGACTTCTATGGGCTTCTAAATGCCATGCTTTGACTTCTTTTGCTTATAAAATGATGATAATGATTGATATGAATGTGAAACCAATTGGGTTTATTTCTTGATTGTTTGAACATGATTTTGGACACTTGCCATTTGCTGTTTTGACTTTCTCATTCTCTTTTGACCCTAGGCTTGCCCTAGTGGTCCTTTTACTCACATTTGAGCTCATTCTTTCAGGTTGACCAACAATTGTCCAATGAGACCAATACAAATTGGTTGTGTGTGTTTGTTTATCATGACTAATACATTTGTTTTGTAGGTTGCTTGGCTCACATGCCTTGAGCTCTGTGCATTGCACACTTAGCTTGTTTGTGTTGACTGGTTGATATCTGTTTCCTTTTGCTTTAATTTTGAAGTTGTATACTAATGTCTGTTTGACTGTTTCAGGTACTTTTAGTTGCTCAGTTCCTTGTGAACTTTTGCTTTGCTTTGCTTGATAAGCAATTTGCATTGAGGTATACTTCTAACCTTCATGTAGTCTGGAAGATCTGGCCTGTTACTTGGCCAGGCAACTGTCTGAAGTCCTCCTTAAGAGGCAATGTTTTTGATTGTTTAAAATTGTCCTTGTACATATGCAAAGACCTCCTAAGTGAAGAGGCAATTGGCAGAACCCAAGGGATAAGCAATCTATCCCCTGCTAGTCCGTGTGTCACTCACCTTGCTCACACTACCTGTGTTGATGCATAGTGAGTAAAAGCCCAAGATCTATAGAGTCTAACTTGTGGAAAGAGTTCCAACTTTCTGAACTCCCACACCTTCTGATATTCAAATGCTCTCCCTGACCAGGGATAAGAGTAATGAGGCACACCCCTCATCTCCTTTCATCTGCTTCACCTTGGCTCTCAATGTTAAGGTTAAGAGCAACATTTACCCAGTTCCAGAGGTTTGTTTGTTGAGGTTGATATGACCCCTCGACTAAAACCTAGCCTTGTTTGAGCCCCTTGCTTGTGTATAGTGTGTGCTACCTGTGCTTGTATGTTTGTTTGACTTGCTTCCTGTGCAAGTTAGGGTTAGTTTAGACTTGCTTCCTGTGCAAGTTAGGTTTTGCTTGGCTTGCTTCCTGTGCAAGTTAAGTGTGTGTGTGGCTTGCTTCCTGTGCGAGTCATGATTAGGATAGGCTGGCTCCCTGTGCCAGTTAGCTAGAAACCTTAACTTAGGGATGATTTGCATGATAACATCTAGGCTCGAGTCGTAGTCTCCCTAGTTGTGTCTCCCTCTGTTATCTGGTTAGGCTAGTCCTTTTTCCCTGCGTAGGGGAACTACGTCGCCCTGATCCTCATACCAGATGAGGTACGTAGGCAGGAGATGAGCTGATCTCTCCGGGCGCCTTTTTGTTCTTTTCGCCCTTTTGTTCTTTTCGCCCTTTTGTTCTTTTCGCCCTTTTGTTTTGTTTGTGTGAGTTTGTTTCTCCTTTTCTGGTTGGAGTCCGACGTAAGTCCAGCGATTGGCAGTTGGTTTCCTGTGTGTGTTTGTTGGTTCGGGTGCTGATGTAAGCCCAGTGATTGGCATTCAGGCTCCACGTTTGCCTTCTTGTGTGCGTTTTGGTTCGGATGCTGATGTAAGTCCAGTGATTGGCATTCAGGCTCCACGTTTGCCTTTGCCTGTTTTTGTTTGTGTGTGTGTCAGCCGAGCTACGAATGCTCTGATTCTCCTTCGTCCAAGGAGATACGTATGCATAGGATGCGATATCCTAGCGAGCATGTGTCGTTTCCCCAGTCCGAACTACTTTGACTCTGATGTCTATGCCTGATAGACTAAGTAGGCCCAGGATGCGGTATCCTGCCGAGTCAGTTTCAGTCTGTTTTCTTGTGTCTCTTTCAGCCAGTGTGTGTGTGTGTTTGAGCAGTGTTTTAGCAACCATTTTCCTTTCTATTGTGCGTGGATCCCGTCGAGTACGACGGATGCGTAGGGGTGCTAATACCTTCCCTTCGCATAACCGACTCCCGATCCCATTCTCTTTGGTCGCGAGACCATGTTCTTTCCTAGGTTTACTTCGAGCGTTTCCTTTCCCTCTTTTGGGATAAATAACGCACGGTGGCGGCTCTGTTGTTCTTGTTTTCCCGCCGGTTTTTCGCGTAATGCGACAGCTGGCGACTCTGCTGGGGACTACAGAGAAGTTGACCTGTGCTGGTCCATCTTCCCTAAGCGAGTCTCTCCTAGTGCTCTCTAGGTTAGGGTTTTGGTTGCTTTGTGCTGTGTTTATTTATTGCATTCATTATTTACTGTTTGCATTCATTGTTTATTGTTTGCATTTATGTTTGTAATTATGTTTGCATTCATTCATTATTCATCTGCCTGGCTGGTTGTCTGTTTTTCTTTGTTGGGGTGGGAGTCACTTGAGGTAAAAGGTCCAATACCCAGACCATGAGTGAAATCTAGGATGATTAGGAATAGAGTGATTCATGGGAAGCGGGTGGTATTGCGCCACTTAGCGGAACATTGATATCACGAGCAGTTCAGACCCTGGTGGGGTATCGTCGTTACATACTTCGGGTGTGTATATGATGGTATTCTGCGAAAGGTTATTTATGCTGCGTTTCTCTCGACCTTACCCTGGCCTAGACTACACCCGTGAGTGGGGAAGGGGTCATTGTTACAGGTACCGTTGGTGACTTATGGTTCTGTTGGTGACTTTGAGGTTCAGACAACCGTGTATTCAGTTGACCTTGGGTTTTCAAGTTGGATTTGGGTTCCGAGTTTAGACTGAAGCTTCGACCTTGTGATCAGAGATTGCACAACCAGCCAGTCCAGTCTGCATCATTTGCATCATAGCATATTTATTTTTCAAAAGAAACGCAATAAAAAAGACACAAAAAAAAAGAAAAGAGAAAAAAAAGAAACTAATCTCTGCATGCATATCATTTCTCAGGTACATTCTAGAGCTTGGTTCACTGATAGAGATGGCAACAGTCCCAGAGCCGAAGCGGAAGACCTGTTCCTACAGCTTTCATCGTGAGCCGTTGACTTCATTGACCGAGTTGGGTAGTCTTGTGACTAGTGATCAGCTGAAGGGTTTTGTTGGGCAGTTTGGGGATATTTTGACAGTGTTGAAGACGGTAGTTGATTCGGTGCCTCTGCAGACACTTCTTCAGTTCTATGACCCGGAGCTCAGATGCTTCACTTTTCAAGACTATCAGTTGGCACCTACTCTCGAGGAGTATTCTATCCTGATGAGCATCCCGATTCAGCATCAGATTCCCTTTTTGGACGTCCCAAAAGAGGTTGACTTCAGAGTTATTGCCAGAGCTCTCCGGTTGAATGTCAAGGAAGTCTGTGATAATTGGAAGCCCAGTGGGGAAGTTGTGGGTTTACCATTGAAGTTTCTGTTGAGGGTTGCTAGAGATGAAGCAGAGAAGGGGAATTGGGAAGTTTTTCACGCCCAGCTCGCTGCCATGATCTATGGGATCGTCTTATTCCCAAGCATGCCTAATTTCATTGACCATGCTGCTATCAGTATCTTCATTGGAGGGAATCCGGTCCCCACCTTACTAGCTGATACTTATTATTCCATTCACAGTAGGCATGGTAAGGGTGGAGCCATTAGGTGCTGTCTACCCCTCCTGTTCAGATGGTTTATGTCACTCCTGCCTGTCAGTGGACCCTTTGTGGATACCCAGAGCACTCTTAAGTGGACTCAGAGGGTCATGTCGCTTACCTCCTACGACATTAGATGGCAATCTTACCGGATGGACGTACGGAATGTTATCATGAGTTGTGGAGAATTCCGGAACGTGCCACTCGTGGGAACCAAGGGTTGTATAAATTATAATCCAGTTCTTTCTCTCCGTCAATTAGGGTTTGTTATGAGTAGAAGACCACTTGAAGCTGAGATAGCTGAGAGTGTATGTTTTGAGAAGAAAGATGACCCTGTTAGGTTGGAGCAGATAGGAAGAGCTTGGAGATCTGTTGGAGTGAAGGATGGATCCGTCTTAGGGAAGAAGTTTGCCATTGCAATGCCCGATTACACTGATTGGGTAAAGAAGAGAGTGGAAACTTTATTGCTACCCTACGATAGGATGGAGCCGTTGCAAGAGCAACCACCCTTGATTCTTGCTGATAGTGTGCCTGCTGAGCACTATAAGCAAGCTCTGATGGAAAGTCGCCGTTTGAGGGAGAAGGAGCAAGACACCCAGATGGAGTTGTACAAAGCCAAAGCTGATAGGTTGCACTTGGCCCATCAACTCAGGGAAGTGCAAGGAGAGGATGCTAGCAGAGCAAGGAGCAAGAAGAGATCTTACGAGGAGATGGAATCCATGCTAGATGCAGAGCGTAGGGAGTGTTTGAGACTGCAGAGAGCAGAAGTCAACTATCAGAAGAAGATCAGAGATCTAGAGAAGCAACTCAAAGACAAAGACATTCAGTTAAAGAAAGAAGTTGATCTGAGACAGACATCAGAGGACTATCTTGGAGGAGAAGTCTTAGAGCTTAGAAGACAGTTGAAGGAGAAGATCACTCCTTTACCAGAATGTTCAGAATGCACACTGTTGATAGACCAGTGCCATTACCTGAAGACCCTCATTCCGGAAGACCGTCTGTCTTAGTTCGTATCTTTGGTGTATTTGTTGAGAATCACCTCCAGGCTTGTTGGATGGGATTCATTTGCTTGTACTCCGTCTTTTGGATCTTTGTTGTTGAGAATCACCTCCAGGCTTGTTGGATGGGATTCATTTCTTTGTACTCTGTTCATTAGAATATTCTGTTGACTTGGTTGTATGACCTTTTTACCCTTATTTTTAGATAAGGTTGTTAGTATTTCCCTGTTGTTCTCTTTTTTCCTTGTACCTGTCGTTCTCTTGTTGCTGCAGGTTGCCATCTTTTGGGGATGGATCAGGCTCTTTGAATGCCTGAGAAATGAGCATATCATGTGCATCATACATCATTAAACATCATACTCATCTCATTTGCATAACAGGTGTTCTTGTGCCGTCTTCTCACTTTGACTCCTGTGTCCAGGCAGGATAGCTGATCAAAGACCGCACCGCTACTCAACGAGACTCAACCATCAACGGAATATGGATCAAGTACAAGCTGAGTTAGCTGAGATGAGGGCTAACATGGCCCAATTTATTCACATGATGCAAGGCGTTGCGCAAGGACAAGAAGAACTCCGAGCTCTGGTTCAGAGGCAAGAAGTTGCATTGCCACCAGTCAATCCACCTCTGCAAGAAGGAAACCCAGTCCCTGACACTCCTGCTGCTGCTATTCCCGTCAACAACTATGCTGTAGGTGAAGAGTTGAGGGGTATTCGAGTTGATGGTCAACCTATTGCTCCAGATGCTGCTAATGCCAGAGTCATCCATGCTCCGGCCCGTAACAGAATTCCGATTGTTGACAGACAAGAGGATATGTTTACCTTACTCAGTGAAGACGAAGATATTTTGGGCAGAAATGATGCGAGAGATCGTAAAGTTGAGGCCCTTGCTGAGAAAATCCGGGCAATGGAATGTCAGAACTCCCTCGGTTTTGATGTTACGAACATGGGATTAGTTGAAGGTCTGAGAATCCCGCACAAATTCAAGGCACCGTCATTTGACAAATACAACGGTACTTCCTGCCCTCGCACTCATGTGCAGGCGTACTACAGAAAGATATCCGCATACACTGATGATGAGAAGATGTGGATGTACTTTTTCCAAGACAGCCTATCTGGGGCGTCTTTGGACTGGTATATGGAGTTGAAGCGGGATTCAATCAGATGCTGGAGGGACTTGGGTGAAGCATTCCTCAGACAGTACAAGCATAATATGGATATGGCTCCGACCCGGACTCAGCTGCAGAGTCTGTGTCAGAAAAACACTGAAAGCTTTAAAGAGTACGCCCAGAGATGGCGCGAGCTTGCTGCGAGAGTTCAACCCCCTATGCTGGAAAGGGAGTTGACCGACATGTTTATCAGCACTCTTCAAGGTGTGTATATGGACCGGATGGGAAGCTGCCCATTCGGAAGTTTTTCTGATGTCGTCATCTGTGGCGAGAGAACCGAAAGTCTGATCAAGGCCGGTAGGATTCATGATGCGGGTTCTTCTTCGAAGAAACCCTTCTCTGGGGCACCTCGCCGTAGAGAAGGAGAGACTAATGCTGTACAACACAGAGGGAATGTATATAGAGGAAGTGTAAACAGAGATCCATATCGTCCGGTTGCTGCAGTGACCATTCCTGCACCTCAACCTCGTCAACAACAACAACAACAAAGAGTTCAACAACCGCAACAACAACAACAACAACAACAGCAACGTCCTTATCAGCCCAGACAGAGGTTGCAGCCTGACAGAAGGTTTGACCCGCTGCCAATGTCGTACGCCGAATTATTACCCGAACTACTCCGGTTAGGGTTTGTTGAATTGCGTACCATGGCTACACCAACAGTATTGCCGCCTGGTTATGATGCGAACGTCCGTTGTGACTTTCATTCTGGGGCACCAGGCCACCATACTGAGAGATGCCGGGCTCTCCAGCACAAGGTACAAGACTTGATCGATGCCAAGGCGATAAACTTTGCTCCGGTACCGAATGTAGTGAACAATCCTATGCCTCAGCATGGTGGGCATAGGGTGAATAATATTGAAGAGGGAGAAGTTGAAAATCTGGTTGATAATATTGAAGATGTTCAGACTTCTTTATCAGTTGTGAAGGACCGTCTGTTGAAAGGGGGTGTCTACCCGGGTTGTGACGAAGGATGTTTGGGCTGTGCTGAAGCTGTTAATGGGTGTGACCAGTTGAAGACTGGTATTCAAAAATTGATTGATGAAGGCTGTCAAAGATAATGGGTCGGTGTCGACTGTCACCATCTACTTCAAGCTGGCTGAAGGACGAGGACAAGGGGTCGTAAGTTCATCTGCAGCAAGTGGTACCCCAGTTACCATTTCCACTCCAGTTACTATCCCCGCTCCGGTAACTATCGGTGCTCCAACTACTATCGTTGCGTCTGGCAGAAGACCGGTTGAGAATAGTAGGGTTGTTCCTTGGAGGTATGACAATGCCTACCGCAGCAATCGGAGGGCTGACAATCAGATAAGGCCAGCAAATCAAGCGCCTGTGACGATCAGTGCACCGGTAAGAACTCCTGTGGTTGCAAGTCCTGTGGTAGACAACGTTGGAGGACCAGGAGGTTTTACCCGGAGTGGACGACTGTTTGCTCCTCAGCCATTGAGAGATGCTAATGCTGAGGCATCTGCTAGGGCTAAGGGTAAACAGGTTGTGGTTGACGAGGAACCGGCTCAGAAGGAGACTGAGGGTTCTTTTGAAAAAGACGTCGAGGAATTCATGAAGATTATCAAGAAGAGTGACTACAAGATAGTAGATCAGCTCAACCAGACTCCGTCTAAAATTTCAATACTCTCTTTGCTGTTGTGCTCAGAGGCACATCGTGATGCCTTGCTGAAGATGTTAAACATGGCATACGTACCGCAAGAGATCTCCGTCAACCAACTGGAGGGTGTACTAGCCAACGTGAGCACCAGGCATGGTGTAGGTTTCACTGACCTAGACTTGACGCCTGAGGGTCGTAATCATAACAAAGCCTTGCACATCACTATGGAGTGCAAAGGTGCTGTTCTGTCTCACGTACTGGTAGACACCGGGTCGTCACTGAATGTCCTACCAAAGCAAATTCTGAAGAAGATTGATGTTGAGGGAGTCGTGCTCACTCCCAGTGACCTCATTGTGCGTGCATTTGACGGATCCAAACGGTCTATGTTTGGTGAAGTTACCTTGCCGGTGAAGATAGGTCCGGAGGTATTTGATATAATCTTCTATGTGATGGACATTCAGCTCGCTTATAGCTGCTTGTTGGGGCGTCCGTGGATACACGCAGCAGGGGCAGTCTCGTCGACTCTCCACCAAAAGCTTAAATATGTCTGGAATGGTCAGATTGTGACCGTGTGTGGCGAAGAAGAAATTCTGGTGAGTCACCTATCCTCGTTCAAGTACGTCGAGGTGGATGGCGAGATCCATGAAACATTGTGCCAGGCATTTGAGACCGTGGCGCTTGAGAGGGTAACTTGTGCTGAGCAAAGGAAGTCAGGTGCTTCGATTGCATCCTATAAGCAGGCTAAGGAGGTGGTTGACTCCGTAAGAGCTGAGGGCTGGGGCAAGATGGTTGACTTGCCTATCAAGGAAGACAAGTTCGGTATCGGTTATGAGCCTCTCCAGGCAGAACAGAATGCGGGTCCGAGCACCTTTACCAGCGCTGGGCTGATGAACCATGGAGATGTCTTTGCTACTGATGGTGAAGACTGTGACAGTGATTGTGATGTAGACGTCTGGGTCCGCCCTTGTGCACCATGGGAGTCTATTAACAATTGGACGGCTGAAGAAGTGGTCCAAGTTACTCTTCTGACAGAGTAATTTTCCTTTGTTTTTTTTTCATTTTGCATGAAAACCCTACATTCTGCCCAAGACGTAGTGGTTCATTGTAGGGCCTCATCATGTTTAAATGATTATCATAAATAAAGGACGTTTTGCAATCAAATTTTGAGATCTTTGTCTTTCTATTTTTGTTTTCACTTTTTCTAAAAACAATAAAAATGGCAATGTTTTTGTTTTTTGTGACTTTATTGAAATCTTTTTCTAAAAACAAAACATTAAACATGCAGAAGTGATATTTTGGCATCCACTGTGAACGACTCTGTTACGGCTCAGTATGATTTTGATAATCCCATCTACCAAGCTGAAGAGGAGAGTGAGGAAGACTGTGAACTCCCTGCAGAATTGGTCAGATTGCTGAAGCAGGAGGAAAGGGTCATCCAACCTCATCAGGAGGAGTTGGAGATTGTTAATCTGGGTACTGAGGACGCCAGAAGAGAGATCAAGATTGGGGCTGCTTTAGAGGACTCTGTCAAGAGGAGGCTGATTGAGATGCTAAGAGAATATGTGGAAATATTCGCCTGGACATATCAAGACATGCCTGGGTTGGATACAGACATTGTGGTGCATCGGTTACCTCTTAGAGAAGAGTGTCCGTCGGTCAAGCAGAAGCTTCGCAGAACAAGTCCTGATATGGCTGTCAAGATCAAGGAAGAGGTTCAGAAGCAGTGGGATGCAGGTTTTCTGGCTGTTACCAGTTATCCACCGTGGGTGGCCAACATTGTTCCTGTGCCGAAGAAGGATGGCAAAGTCAGAATGTGTGTCGACTACCGGGATTTGAACAGAGCGAGTCCGAAAGATGATTTCCCATTACCTCACATTGATGTATTGGTGGATAATACGGCTCAATCCTCGGTATTCTCTTTCATGGACGGTTTCTCAGGCTATAATCAGATCAAGATGGCGCCAGAGGACATGGAAAAGACGACATTCATTACACCTTGGGGCACGTTCTGCTACAAAGTGATGCCATTTGGGCTGAAGAATGCCGGTGCTACCTATCAGAGGGCAATGACGACTCTCTTTCATGACATGATGCACAAAGAAATTGAAGTGTACGTGGATGATATGATTGCGAAGTCGCAGACAGAAGAGGAGCACTTGGTAAATCTACAGAAGTTGTTCGACAGATTGGTCAAGTTCAAACTGAGGCTGAATCCGAACAAGTGTACGTTTGGGGTGAGATCAGGGAAGCTGTTAGGCTTCATTGTCAGCGAAAAAGGGATTGAGGTTGATCCAGCAAAAGTCAGAGCTATTCAAGAGATGCCTGAACCGAAAACGGAGAAGCAAGTCCGTGGGTTTTTAGGGAGGTTGAACTACATTGCAAGGTTCATATCTCACTTAACTGCCACATGTGAACCTATTTTCAAACTGTTAAGAAAGAATCAGGCGATCAAGTGGAATGATGATTGTCAGAAAGCTTTTGACAAAATCAAAGAGTATTTACAGAACCCTCCAATCCTGATTCCTCCAGTTCCAGGGAGACCATTGATAATGTACCTATCAGTTACCGAGGCTTCAATGGGGTGTGTATTGGGGCAGCATGACGAGTCTGGTCGAAAAGAGCATGCCATATACTACCTTAGCAAAAAGTTTACCGACTGTGAAACAAGATATTCACTGCTCGAGAAAACTTGCTGTGCTTTGGCCTGGGCTGCTCGCCGACTAAGACAGTATATGTTGAACCATACTACTCTGTTGATTTCTAAGATGGATCCAGTAAAGTACATCTTTGAGAAGCCGGCTCTCACTAGACGTGTTGCCCGTTGGCAGATGATTTTAACAGAATATGACATTCAGTACACGTCACAGAAGGCCATCAAAGGTAGTATTCTGTCAGACTACCTTGCCGAGCAACCGATCGACGATTATTAGCCTATGATGTTTGAATTCCCTGATGAAGACATCATGTATCTGAAGACGAAAGATTGTGAGGAGCCACCCGTCGAGGAAGGACCGGATCCTGATGACAAGTGGACACTGATGTTTGATGGGGCTGTGAATATGAACGGTAATGGTGTTGGGGCAGTGTTGATCAATCCCAAAGGTGCTCATATACCTTTCTCTGCCAGATTGACGTTTGATGTCACCAACAATGAAGCGGAGTATGAGGCTTGTATCATGGGGATAGAAGAAGCCATTGATCTGAGGATCAAAACACTTGACATATTTGGAGATTCAGCTCTAGTGATCAATCAGGTCAATGGAGATTGGAATACGAACCAGCCGCATTTGATTCCGTATAGAGATTACACCAGAAGAATACTGACGTTCTTCAAGAAGGTGAAGTTATATCATGTCCCCCGGGATGAGAATCAAATGGCTGATGCTCTGGCTACTTTATCGTCCATGATAAAGGTTCATTGGTGGAATCATGTGCCACATGTTGCGGTGAATCGACTCGAGAGGCCTGCGTATGTGTTTGCAGCCGAGTCTGTTGTTGCGATTGATGAGAAACCGTGGTATTATGATATCAAGAACTTCCTCAAGACTCAAGAGTATCCTGAAGGTGTGTCGAAGAATGATAAGAAGACCTTGAGAAGGCTAGCTGGAAGCTTTTATTTGAATCAGGATGACGTGTTGTATAAGCGGAACTTTGACATGGTCTTGCTCAGATGCGTGGATAGACACGAAGCAGACATGTTGATGCAGGAAGTGCACGAGGGTTCGTTTGGTACCCACGCTGGTGGACATGCAATGTCGAAGAAATTGCTGAGAGTCGGATATTACTAGATGACTATGGAATCTGACTGTTTCAAATATGCTCGGAAATGCCATAAATGTTAGATCTATGCTGATAAGGTGCATGTACCACCAAGCCCGTTGAATGTCATGAACTCGCCCTGGCCGTTCGCCATGTGGGGCATTGACATGATTGGGAAGATAGAGCCTACTGCTTCGAATGGACATCGTTTCATCCTGGTTGCGATTGATTACTTCACCAAGTGGGTGGAAGCAGCTTCATATGCCAACGTCACCAAACAAGTGGTTGCCCGTTTCATCAAGAAAGAAATTATCTGTCGTTATGGAGTCCCTGAGAGAATCATCACTGACAATGGCTCAAATCTCAACAACAAGATGATGAAAGAACTGTGCAGAGATTTCAAGATTGAACATCACAATTCTTCTCCTTACAGACCGAAGATGAATGGTGCTGTAGAGGCAGCTAATAAGAATATCAAGAAGATTGTGCAGAAGATGGTCGTAACGTACAAGGATTGGCATGAGATGTTGCCTTTCGCTTTGCATGGGTACCGTACTTCAGTGCGTACGTCGACCGGGGCAACCCCCTACTCCCTTGTGTATGGTATGGAAGCAGTCCTACCTGTTGAAGTGGAGATCCCTTCTCTGAGAGTATTATTGGATGTCAAGCTGGACGAAGCCGAGTGGATTCGTACAAGGTTTAATGAGTTAAGCCTTATCGAAGAAAGACGGTTAGCAGCTGTGTGCCACGGGCAGTTATATCAGAGAAGAATGAAGCGAGCCTTTGATCAGAAAGTGCGTCCTCGGACATTTCAAACTGGTGATTTAGTTTTGAAGAGGATCCTTCCTCCCGGTACAGATAACAGGGGCAAGTGGACTCCTAATTATGAAGGTCCATATGTTGTGAAGAAGGTCTTCTCCGATGGAGCCTTGATGCTTACAACTATGGATGGTGAAGATTTTCCTTCCCCTGTTAACTCAGATGTAGTCAAAAAATACTTCGCATAAATTGACCCGCTGGACAAAAAGAATAAATAGTCCAGGCAAAAATGGGCATCCCGGCGAACCAAAAAACAGAAAGAAAAGGTTCGGGCAAAAGTTAGGGATAAAATGAAAAAAAAAACTGTACACCCGGTAAGTCAAAAACCCGCAAGGGCGACTTAGGCAAAAATGGGTATCCCGGTGGATTGAAAACCCGAAAGGGCGATCCAGCCAAAAGAGGGATTAAAGCGAAGACTACAGTCTGAGTTGTCTGTACTTCATCATGCTTCGTCAGCTGCCATCTCGAAAGATGTGATCGGTCCAGTCAGTCTTCTCAGAAAGCAAGGAGTTGGGAGGAACACTGATGATCTATGAGTTATAACAGAGTTGGGAAACAGTGAATGCCGTGTTCACATTGCCATTAGGATAGTTTATTTTCCTTTTGTGTGCAATTACCTCTTTCTAGGGATTGCTTCCCAATGTATTTGCCTTTTCAGGCACATTTTCAATCAATAAAAGTCGTTATTCAGATAAATTGCTCCCTTGTTTTTACTTTTACTGTTTTGTTTGCAAAAACGTCCGAATTTTTGATAAACATTGCGTATAAAAACATGAAGGCTAAAACAATAACGTGCAAAAGATTAAAACATTTGAAAATCATTTTGAATGTTGAGGACACTTGAGCGTATCTTGTCCATATATCCCCTGGGGGCATCTGTTGTTCCGTTGTGCAGGTCGTCACCTGTGACCATCCTCCAGCAGTTTATTTCCCAGAACGAAGCTATTTCTCCTAGCTACAGATTGGTTAAGTCTTCCCCAGCGAAGCAGTTATCTCTCCAGCAGCGTTCATCCTACCAGTGGATTCGACAGATTTCAGTAGCAGGTCGATACCTGCATCCCCAGCTGAGTTGATTCTACTTGTGAATTATGTGGGTCGTCCCCGGTGGAGTAACAGTTATTTCCCAAAGCAGAGTTTATCGTGTTTGAGGTTTGTATGAGCCTTATCCCCAAAGAGTTGCCTGGTTTATCTTCCCCAACGGAGCAGTTATTTCCCCAAGCGGAGTTCTTGTGAATTGATTGGGATATCCCCAGCAATTTACTCTTGTCTTTAGCAAGTGGTGTGCTTACTCCCCAGCGAGTTGCTTTGTCTTCCCCTAGCGGAGTTGTATGGATGATTCCCCGGCAGTTGCCTTGTTTTCCCCTAGCGGAATTGTATTGAAGCTTTTCTCAGCACAGTCGTCCTGTGTATTCCCCGGCGGAGTTTATATCATTTTGCATTGCATGTAGTGATCATTGCATCCTCAAAACTGCGTAGCATTTCCATCTCCATATGGAGCATTACGCCATAGAAAAATTCAAACATATCCATTCATGTGTTCGAAACCCAACCAAACTGTACCCCCGGCAGAGGCGGATCATTTTGTTCAACATCAGCACAGCACGTCTGCTACAATTGCTCCTGACAGTATTCAGGATTGATATCCCCACAGAGGTTTATTTCCTCACCCGTTGGTGACAGAAAGTTTGTTTCTCCTCAGTGAGACTCCCCAGCAAATGATCAGTCTTGCCTTGACATATCTAAGATGTCGTTCTTGTGACACCAGTAAGTGTCATGTCAGCACCCGTGTGTGTTTTCTTTGTTTGGTGTCGGTAAACACCATTGTGTCGGTGTCAGTAAACATCGAGTCTCACCCCAGTCATCGGTAAATGTCTGGTCATTTTTGGTGTCGGTAAATACCATTGTTTCGGTGTCGGTAAACATCGAGTCTCACCCCAGTCATCGGTAAATGTCTGGTCATTTTTTGATGTCGGTAAACATCATCTTTCGATGTCGGTAAACATCATCTTTCGATGTCGGTAAACATCGAGTCTCATCTTAGTCATCGGTAAATGTCTGATAATTCCCCAGCTAGATCCCCAGTAGAGTCATCTGTAAATGTCCTATCTGGTTTCCGGTTGCGAATATTTGTTTGTCTCTCCAATAAATTTATCATCCCCAGTCATCGGTAAATGTCTGGTCATTTTTTGGATGTCGGTAAACATCATCTTTCGATGTCGGTAAACATCGAGTCTCATCCCAGTCATCAGTAAATGTCTGGTCATGCTTTGTTGCCTTGTTAATAAAATCAAGACCCCCAGAAGTCGTCGGTAAACGTCTTGTCTGGTTCCACCACAAAGATTTTGTTCCTCCCCAAGCAGAGATGCCATCGGTAAATGGCCCAGTTTTCTTCGATATCGGTAAATATCGAATTCCCAGTTGCAGCAGCCATCGGTAAATGGCCTTGTTGAAGTTGATATCGGTAAATATCAAGTTGCTCTGAAGCCACCATCGGTAAATGGTTTTGCTCCCCTCTTACATCAAAGTTATTTTCCCAGCAGCCATCGGTAAATGGTCTTGCTGAAGTTGATATCGGTAAATATCAAGTTCCAAGTTTTTAACCATCGGTAAATGGTTTCACTCTTCAGAAGTTGTTTTTCCCAGCAGCCATCGGTAAATGGTCTTGCTGAAGTTGATATCGGTAAATATCAAGTTTCAAGTTTTTTCAACCATCGGTAAATGGTTTTGCTTTTCAGAATTTGTTTCCCAGCAGCCATCGGTAAATGGTCTTGCTGAAGTTGATATCGGTAAATATCAAGTTTCCAGTTTTTTTTTAACCATCGGTAAATGGTTTCGCTTTTCTGAAGTTGTCGTGCAGTTGTCATCGGTAAATGACATGGTTCTCCCTGTATCATATCCAGTCGGTGCAAATTTCTACGGTTCTTTGGTATTCAATCCCTGTTTACCCTGAAAGTCTGACAGCCATTGCTATCATCCGTTCGGGTTCCCAGCTGATTGAATAGGGGCAGCTGTAGCACCTCAAATTTGCACCTATCATTGTACATACATTCTCATATTAGGTCATAACATAACATGGTCCACTGCATAGCATTGCATTGTCCCTTTGCCTCAAGTGCAAGCCAATCAGAAGATTTAGGTCAAACTGGTCAGGAGATCAGTCAATCAAGCAAGCAAGCACAATTCTCATTGAGCCAAGGCCCTAGGGTTGGTCCAACATGTTCACATGACTTGGGGATCCATTTGAAGTGTTTTGGTCAAGGATTGGATGTTTAGAAGTCTCCAGTCGATGCACAGTTTGCCAGAAACCCTAAAAAGTCAACCTTGGTCAACTGGGCCTGATTTTATGGTTTTGATGGATGGATTTGGTTTGAGAGGGCTCCTTCATGTTCATATAGGCCTCATATATCATGTCAAACATCATCATGGAAGAATTTGAAGCCAGACAAGAAATTTCCAAAAATAGAAACTTGACCTGTAACTGAAACTTGCCAAAAATGGAAACTTCTTGATCCCAAACTTACATCATGATACAAGCTTCAAATGAATTTTTGCCCAACATGAAAGTTGAAGATCTTGTTCTCCCATTTCCAAAAAGTCCAAGAACACTCAATTCCCATGTATGGTTGGCAAGTTATGATCAATTCATTTTCAAATATTCTTGAACTTCAAAAGGCCATATCTCTCAAACCATTTGGCCAATTTGGGTGGGGTTTTTTGCAACAAGTCACATTTGACCTCCTCTTTCCAAATATGTAACCATCATTCACCAAAACATCATAGATCAAAATGGCATTTTTTGACTTACTTGAATTAATTTTAAGTGAAGTGAAAATTTGATTTTTTGAATTAACCAATTCCAATCCTTTTGGCCATTCAAATATGTTCTGAAATTGCATTTGTGACATGTTACCAAGCCCATTTTCGTGCTACAGCTCTTGCACCTCACCCCTTGAGCAAAAGTGACCAATTAGCAAATTTCTCATTAAAACCAAATTGTGATTAACATACACTTAAGTAAACCATAAACAGAAGTATATATTGTTGTTTTTCTGCCAAATGAAGCCCTAGCAGCCAACAATCACACAGAATTTTCTCACTCTCTCTCAATTTGACATTTTTGCATTTTGAGCTTTTCCTTGGAAACTTGTAAACCACACGACCTGGCCTTGCTTGCTTCATCATTTCTCTTCATTATGAGCACATTTCCATCATCTTTTCCCAGCTGTAACAACCATTCCACGACTGTTTCTTCAAGAACATCATCAATGGCAGATCTCGAGCTGGACCAAACCAAGCTTTCTTGAGCCAAGCATACATCACCAGTCATCTTTTGGAAGCTGTTGGAGCAACTATTTCGAGCTAAAACATCCAAACAACAACTGTTTCTCCAATTTCTTCAAAATCAAGTAAGAACTCGAATCTCATTATTTGCCGAACTATAACCTGCTTATGATAGGTCTTCTTACCATGATTCTAATGAACTTTGAATGGTTGAAAATGATTGCATATTGGCTGAGAAATCTAGCTTTTAAGTTTGTTGTTGAAATTTATTTTGGCTTGATTCGTGTTGTTTAAGTTGATTCAATGGAAAATATGTTTGGATTATGCATGTTGGATGTTTGCTGGTCATGAGGATGTGCTCAATTCGATTTTCTGGGCACTTTTAATTTTTCACGAATTGGGAAGATGAAGATGATAGTACTGTTCATATGAAACCTATTTTTTTTTTGCCTTTGCCCAGATTTCCTCATGTATGTGCATGCGCGTTACTGTTCTATTGGCATGAGCCAATCAGAACATTTCATTTGTTCTCCCTGTACGCTGCGTTTTGGATAAGTTGGCCCTTATTTACAAGTTTGCCATCAGCCGTGCCCTTGTCTCATTAAACTCATGTCATTTTCATTATTTATTTCATTTTTGATCATCATTTTGCAAAATTCATAAGTTCATCATGCTTGATCCAAAATTAATGGGAATTTTTGCATTTGATTCATCATGATCTCTAGTTAATTGTCATATTTTTTCCTGATTTTTTTGATGAGTGGATTTTATTTGGTATTAGGGTTTGTGACATGTGACAATATTTTGTACCTTTTACCAAATCATTTGTGAAATAGTGACACTTTATCCATTGGCCTTGAAATTTTTTGTGCATAGACTAGACACATCCATGGTGATTTTGGTATAGAGTTCATGAATTTATCATCTCTGGTCTTTGAGTTATGATTTTCTGAAGTAGGGTGTGACAATTTATGTCACACCATTGATGTGCAACTTGATGATTTTCATAGCCATGCCTCTTGACCTCAAAATGCTTTGATTTTTTGCATGAATTCACTTGAGTATGTCTAGTTTACATGTGATTTTTTGTGGATTTGTTTATGACATTTTCCAATTGATTGAGATTTTTGTCCCCTGTTTGGTCTTATGTTGACTTTTTGTGACACATGTTCCCATTTCATTTGTAAAATCCTCATACTTTATTAGATGGACATGAAATTTGGTATGTGATTACTAGACATCTTAAGCTTTGCCATGGTTTTAGTCCCATTCATTTCTCATATGCTATCACTGATTTATGATTTTTTCAAGTTGATGTATGTTTGGTTGACTTCTTTGAGCATGTCTAAAATTGCCTTGCCTTTCTGATTTTCATTGACTACCTTCTACTTGTCCAAATGAGTTGAAATTTAATATGCTTACCATGCTGTGGGTTGTGATTGATCATGATTTATTTGATGATTTTTGGAAATGTTTAAGATTGCTTTTGTTTCAAGTCTTGCTGTTGACTTCTATGGGCTTCTAAATGCCATGCTTTGACTTCTTTTGCTTATAAAATGATGATAATGATTGATATGAATGTGAGACCAATTGGGTTTATTTCTTGATTGTTTGAACATGATTTTGGACACTTGCCATTTGCTGTTTTGACTTTCTCATTCTCTTTTGACCCTAGGCTTGCCCTAGTGGTCCTTTTACTCACATTTGAGCTCATTCTTTCAGGTTGACCAACAATTGTCCAATGAGACCAATACAAATTGGTTGTGTGTGTTTGTTTATCATGACTAATACATTTGTTTTGTAGGTTGCTTGGCTCACATGCCTTGAGCTCTGTGCATTGCACACTTAGCTTGTTTGTGTTGACTGGTTGATATCTGTTTCCTTTTACTTTAATTTTGAAGTTGTATACTAATGTCTGTTTGACTGTTTCAGGTACTTTTAGTTGCTCAGTTCCTTGTGAACTTTTGCTTTGCTTTGCTTGATAAGCAATTTGCATTGAGGTATACTTCTAACCTTCATGTAGTCTGGAAGACCTGGCCTGTTACTTGGCCAGGCAACTGTCTGAAGTCCTCCTTAAGAGGCAATGTTTTTGATTGTTTAAAATTATCCTTGTACATATGCAAAGACCTCCTAAGTGAAGAGGCAATTGGCAGAACCCAAGGGATAAGCAATCTATCCCCTGCTAGTCTGTGTGTCACTCACCTTGCTCACACTACCTGTGTTGATGCATAGTGAGTAAAAGCCCAAGATCTATAGAGTCTAACTTGTGGAAAGAGTTCCAACTTTCTGAACTCCCACACCTTCTGATATTCAAATGCTCTCCCTGACCAGGGATAAGAGTAATGAGGCACACCCCTCATCTCCTTTCATCTGCTTCACCTTGGCTCTCAATGTCAAGGTTAAGAGCAACATTTACCCAGTTCCAGAGGTTTGTTTGTTGAGGTTGATATGACCCCTCGACTAAAACCTAGCCTTGTTTGAGCCCCTTGCTTGTGTATAGTGTGTGCTACCTGTGCTTGTATGTTTGTTTGACTTGCTTCCTGTGCAAGTTAGGGTTAGTTTAGACTTGCTTCCTGTGCAAGTTAGGTTGTGCTTGGCTTGCTTCTTGTGCAAGTTAAGTGTGTGTGTGGCTTGCTTCCTGTGCGAGTCATGATTAGGATAGGCTGGCTCCCTGTGCCAATTAGCTAGAAACCTTAACTTAGGGATGATTTGCATGATAACATCTAGGCTCGAGTCGTAGTCTCCCTAGTTGTGTCTCCCTCTGTTATCTGGTTAGGCTAGTCCTTTTTCCCTGCGTAGGGGAACTACGTCGCCCTGATCCTCATACCAGATGAGGTACGTAGGCAGGAGATGAGCTGATCTCTCCGGGCGCCCTTTTGTTCTTTTCGCCCTTTTGTTCTTTTCGCCCTTTTGTTCTTTTCGCCCTTTTGTTTTGTTTGTGTGAGTTTGTTTCTCCTTTTCTGGTTGGAGTCTGACGTAAGTCCAGCGATTGGCAGTTGGTTTCCTGTGTGCGTTTGTTGGTTCGGGTGCTGATGTAAGCCCAGTGATTGGCATTCAGGCTCCACGTTTGCCTTCTTGTGTGCGTTTTGGTTCGGATGTTGATGTAAGTCCAGTGATTGGCATTCAGGCTCCACGTTTGCCTTTGCCTGTTTTTGTTTGTGTGTGTGTCAGCCGAGCTACGAATGCTCTGATTCTCCTTCGTCCAAGGAGATACGTATGCATAGGATGCGATATCCTAGCGAGCATGTGTCGTTTCCCCAGTCCGAACTACTTTGACTCTGATGTCTATGCCTGATAGACTAAGTAGGCCCAGGATGCGGTATCCTGCCGAGTCAGTTTCAGTCTGTTTTCTTGTGTCTCTTTCAGCCAGTGTGTGTGTGTGTTTGAGCAGTGTTTTAGCAACCATTTTCCTTTCTATTGTGCGTGGATCCCGTCGAGTACGACGGATGCGTAGGGGTGCTAATACCTTCCCTTCGCATAACCGACTCCCGATCCCATTCTCTTTGGTCGCGAGACCATGTTCTTTCCTAGGTTTACTTCGAGCGTTTCCTTTCCCTCTTTTGGGATAAATAACGCACGGTGGCGGCTCTGTTGTTCTTGTTTTCCCGCCGGTTTTTCGCGTAATGCGACAGTTGGCTCAAGATCCACTCGAAGAAGTAGACTTGGGAGAGTGGGTAATAAAAAGGCCAACTTACATCAGTGTCAACATCCATCCTCAACTCAAGATCGAAGTGGTCTAGTTGTAGAGAGAGTTTAAAGACTGTTTCACATGGGACTATGACGAAATGCCTGGTTTAAGCAGGGAGTTGGTCGAATTAAAACTGCCGATCAAGCCTGGGAAGAAGCCGGTGAAGCAAAATCCAAGACGATTTGCCCCAGCAATATTGAGTGATACCTTTGTGTCACACAAAACACCTCCATCTCCATTTCAGCAACCCATCTTAAATTCGATGTTTACAACCCCTACGATTTCTCCATTGTTTTGTATTACAAACCCAATATATTAAAACTGTATGACTTGAGGGATGATATTATCTCCAACTTTCACCTCTAGGTTAGAAACACTTCTTTTTTTATGTGTAGAAATTAGACTCCATATACTCCGTCTTACTTCTACTTAGACGAAAACTATGTGTTCCTAAAGCTCGTCGCTAAGTCTCCAATCTCATTTAAATCCTCATTCGACTCTTCGAGTAGTACTATATCATCTACAAAAAGCATGTATCTCGATGCTATATCTTATATTTGTTTCGTGAGTACCTCAAAAATTAAGGTAGGGGCTTAAGGTTGAATCTTGATACAAACCTATTGTAATGGGGAAATCGCGTGTCTCTCCGCATTATATTCACACACTAGTCGATACCCCTTCATACATATCTTAGATAACTTGAATATATGCAATCCTAACCCCTTTCTTCTCTAGGGATTTTCACAAAATCTCTCTAGGAACTCTATCATACGCCTTCTCCAAATCAACAAAAATAAGTGTATGTCTTGTTGGTCCATCTAATACTACACCATCACACATCGTAGTAGATAGGTCACTTCCATGGTCGACCTTCCAATCATAAAACCAAATTAATTCTCGGTGACTTGAGTCTCTTTTCTTAATCTCCATTCAATCACTATTTCCTATAACTTTATGGTATGACTTATAAGTTTAACCCCTATAATTTGCATAATTTTGTATATTCCCCTTGTTCTTATAGATTGAGACTAAAGTGTTTCTTATTCATTCATCCATGTGCTTTGACGTCATAATTTTATTAAAGAGTTTGGTAAATCATTCAATACATCTATCTAAAAAAAATTCCACATTTCAAAATTATGTTGTCTGGTTGAACCGCATTACTATTACTCATAATATTCAACGTCACTTTTACCTTTTGTTTATGGATTTAGCAATAGTAATTTAAAAAAAAATTTATTGTGAATATTCAAAATATATAGTTCAGAACTTCCAATTTTATTTTAAATAAAATTACTTTTATTTTATTTTTATGTTTCTTTTTTGTGGTATATGATTTGTAACCAGAAATAGTTATTTTTAATTTCTAAATGTTAAGGGTATTTGAATAGGTCATATATTTGGAGGGTGGGGTATAGGTATAATTGTATCATTGTATGAGTACACAGCTAAGATTTCCCTCATTTCAAAGGGTCAATTTGCGGGCTCTGTTGTACATCTATAAACGCCACTGCATACGTCATATGCCTACGTAAAATCAATGACATAATACAATGCATATATATATATATATATATAATATATATATATATATATATATATAAAAGATTGGGATCAAATGATACAATATGTTAAATTTAATAAGATATGTTAAATTTAATAAGATGATCCGATAATTTTTCTTATAATAAAATTTAATAATGGATTAAAAACTTTTATCATATTGATCACGCCTATAAAATTTTACATTAATCAAAAAATATTTGATATGTTAAAAAGAATAAGAAAAATTAACAGTTTTCATAAAATTTAATAAAAGATTAGTTTTTATGTATCTCGTTAACGTATCAAATGATTTTTATTTGATATAACATTTTATAAATATATATGATAATAGTTTTCAATCTAACGATGAATTTTATTATTCAAATATGTGTTAAATATCTATCAAATTTGTCATATTATTAAGTTTTACATATATATATAATATATATATATATATATATATATATATATATATATATATATATATATATATATATATATATATATATATATATATATATATATATTGAGATTAATTACTATGGACGTGTAAAAAGTTGTACACTATCAATTCATCACCATCACCCATTTGTATTATTTTATAGATTTTTAAAATAAAAGTCAAATTTGTTTTAATATCCAACATCTATTATTAACGGATGGTGTAAAATCTTTTTACACTGTAAATATATTTCAATTAAATCCATATAATTTTACTATACAAATATACGATAAAGAGTTAACGAATATGTCATTTTATTAAGTTTGATATATATATATATATATATATATATATATATATATATATATATATATATTATTATATATATATATAATATATATATATATAATTATATATTATATATATATATATATATATATATATATATATATATATAATATATATATATATATATATTATATATATATATATAAAATATTTTACTTTGATAGAAAGAGCAAGTGCTTTCAACGTTGTTTTTAAATTAAAAAATTGGTCAGGAAATACAAGTTGTGCATCTACTTAGTCTTTTTATTTGTTTAATAACTATGGACTTAGTCTATTTATTTAATAACTATGAACTTGGTCTACGCTATAATATTTAGAAACTATTCACACAATTTTAGTGGCAGTTACCCTTGTTAAGTAGTTTTCATTCATTAAGATAATAGTTATATTTATGCTATAATTTCTTTTAGTACGATAATATTTCATTGCAAAAATAAATAAAATATAATTATAATATTGAATGTTGTTAGCTTAGTTATTTATAAATTATTATAACTATATTATATCCATTTCATAAAGACGGTTCTTTAAGGTTTTTGTATATAGATAAAAAAATATGATTATATTATTATAAAATATTACACTCTTATTAAATTAATTCTATTAATGTATTAGAAGTAGTCTAAAGAGTAATAATTAAAAACATCACAGAAAAACTAACAATTATTTCTATATTAAAAAGTGAGAATAAGAGTCATTATGAAATAAATTATTTTGAAACTAAAAGAGTAATATTTAATGGTCTATTTTTATATTGATGAGTTGTTAATTAGGTATTATTTTTGAATGAACTGTGCAAGAGATGTAGTTAATTCTGTTAGTTAAGTCTTATCGTAAATTCTGTTATATTGGTAGTTAGACGATTGACTGATTGACTAAGACGGCGGTTAATAAGGTTAGTGTTCAGGTAGTATAAAACATGTACCGTTGTAAAACTCTTTACTAATAATACACAGATTTTAACATCACTTTCAATTCTTTCTCTCTCATCTTGCTTCACTGAGAGAAAAGACGAACTGTGATATTCATCTTTAACATGGTATCATTCGTCTTTTCCGATTCTCCGCACTTCCTAATTCTGCATCTTGAATGCATCCCTTTCTTTACTACATGTACGATTGATTTTCACAAAATCGGCACCTAAAGGTTCATCAATGGATTCCGCAGAAAAATCAAGAATCTATGATCAAGGATCCAGTGCAATCGCAAGAAATTTCTATAATCTTTGCCTCATATAAATCCAACAACTCCTATGGTCTGAAAATTTCGATCAAGCTGCAAGCAAACAACTATTTACTTTGGAATCAACATGTTGAAGGAGTGATTCTAACTCAAAAGACGCACAAGATGATGGTTAATCCTCATATTCCTCAGAAATTCAAGTCAGCTCAAGATCGTCTCACAAGTATGATCTCTGATGAGTATGAATTGAGATAATGGGTACGTCTGCTTTCAATTCGAATGCGAATGTAATATATCTTAATTTGCAAATGTATGAATACAAGAGAGATGTAGCAATATAATCCTACAAACCCTAGGCTTGATGTTGATTCTACCACCTTATCTTCCCTTGATCAAAAAGATTGATCAAGTAACCAACAATTCCGCTTCAATTCACTGTCTCATGCTACTTCTTTGAACGAAACCCCTTGTTCTTCAAAGCTTTCACTCGGTCGGATTAATTCCAAGCGCACACTTGTTGAAACCCAAGATTTACCAATGTGATCCACTGTCCCACGCTACTCCTTTGCCAAGAACCTCTCACTCTTCAAAGACTTCACTCGGTCGGATGCAGATTGCGTAATCTTGTCCAAAACCTTCAAACCCTAAATGATCTTGAAGGAAAACCCCACCTTGGTTTTCAGATTGAAATCCTCAAAGTTCTCAACCCAATATTACGGTACAGTCAACCTAAATTGGACATTATCAACCCTAATCTAGATGGCACCCAATCAAAAAATGATTTTGTGTATGCATAGAAGAGAGATTGAAAATGATGAGAATGCTTTGAAATCCCGACTTCGTATAGGTTTTACTCACTAGAAACCTTACTAGTAAATAATGCATGTATGAAGTATTTATATGCATACATGTTTGGAGGCAAAAGGAATGCAAAAGATTTGAGAAAATTGTGAAATTTTAGAAATTTTCATTGCATAGGTCGACCTATGAAAGTCATGTGTCAACTCGTTCGACGCATACATAGGTCGACCTGTATAAGTTCATGCGTCGACCTGTGAAGGTCATGATGTGTCGACCTGAAAAGGAGGCACATGGAATAGAACCTACATACTTTAATAGTGCAACATGGGTGTTGACCTACGGAATGGATGTGTCGACCTATAGCAAATTTTTTTTTCTGTAGGTTGACTTGTAGTCGTATGTGCCAACCAATAATGCAATTTTTCACAATAAATATTTTTCATACATTTTTTATGCATGAGACCTTTTGCAACTTGTTTCCAAATGCTTTTATGCTTCCTAATGCTAAGGCACACATAGAGAATCAGGGGATAACATCCAATATACATTAACGCTAAAGTATCATAGTTTTGATATCATACAAAATACATCTAACGGAAGTTTCACTCACATAATCCCCTTTTTTTATGATGGAAAAACTTGAGACGATGCGTTTCGTGTTTTCAATGAAAGGCTCCCCCTGAATATATGCATCACAACATCATCTTGCTTTTCCCCATTTGACAACATCAAAAGTAAACGAAGCAATCCATGAGAAGTATCTTAAATCACGCATAAACCAATATAACACGCAGAGGCGGTTTGCAAAGATAAGAACATCAATATGATAACACTTACATAGAATGATTTTCATATTGAAAAAGAATGCCTAAACATAAATAAAAGCAAATAAAGCAAAAATATAACATGGTTGCCACAACTTATACCAAATAACATAACACATACATGAAAGATGAAGGATACAATGTAATAAAAAGCTCTTGAGTTGCTACAAAAGTGACACGATTACGTGACATATGCCTTTGGTGCTCCCGAAATGTTGCACACGTATGTGCTCTAGCAAGGTGATATATAGATTTACCACCACTCAAACAAAAAACAAAGATGTTATCATAGCAATGGCACACAACAAGAATTTTGCTAACATTATAACATCTTCAACCATATATCATGCAAGAATAGAAACAAGCCAATGCACCAAGAGCATATTTCAAGCATGAAGAAAGAATGACACAAAGTCACTATAAGCATATAAGTTGGCATACATCAATAGAACTTTTTGGAAGTGAAGATTTATGAATTATTTCATACATAAAGAATATCAATCATTTGGAACATTAAGCAACATGCAAAAGTAAAAGCTTACTTACAAAAGGGAAAAAGAAAAAAATGGAACAATGTTACCTCTCTTATTAATTGATGAAGGATACACTTTGATTTGATTGAAATTTCAAGGAAAGTTAGAGCAAACGTATATAAAGTGCATGCAACAAATCATATGTAGTCAAGATTTAAGATATCAAGTATCCCTAGTTCCCTTCGAATGTTGAAAAACGGTTCGGTCGCAAGAGGTTTTGTAAAGATATCCGCAAGTTGATTTTTTCTATCAACATGCTCAAATACAAGATCTCCTTTCTCAACATGGTCACGTAGTAAGTGGTGACGGATCTCAATATGCTTAGTGCATGAGTGTATCATCGTATTTTTGGTTAGATTAACAGCACTAGTGTTACCACACATAATAGGAATACATTGTAGTTTAATATCAAAATCAAGTAGTTGTTATTTGAGCCACAAAATTTGAGCATAACAACTACCGACTGCTACGTATTCCGCCTCGGCAGTCGACAAAGCAACTAAAACTTGTTTATTGCTATGCTAGCTTACTAAGGAACTTGAAAGTTCAACTAGTACTCTTCCTATCCAATTTGCAACCGGAAAAACCGGAATCGGTATAACCAACCAAATTAAAATCGACTCCCTTAGAATACCAAAGCCCATACTTAGAAGTGCCATGAATATATCTAATAATGCATTTTGCAACTTTTAAATGAGATTCCTTAGGAGTCGATTGATAACAAGCACACATACACACATTAAACATAATATTCGATCTAGATGCAGTGAGATATAGAAGAGAACCAATCATACCTCTATACTTCTTCATGTCAACATCCTTACCATTTTCATTCCTCTTCAAGTTTTTATTTGTAGGCATTGGAGTGTCAATCGACTTTGCATCTTCCATAGTAAATCTCTTTAGTAATTCTTTGCAATATTTGGTTTGACACACGAATGTCCCTTCATTAAGTTGCTTGATTTGAAGCCTATGGAAGTAACTCAACTCCCCCATGAGACTCATCTCAAAATCACCCTGTATAAGCTTATAAAACTCTTTGAAAAGTTGCATGTTAGTGGATCAAAAAATGACATCGTCGACATAAACTTGAACTAGAAGAGTATTCTTTCCTTGATGCTTAATGAAAAGTGTAATATCTACCTTTCCCGTAAAGTACCCTTGATTAGTCAAAAACTTACTAAGTCGCTCATACCAAGCCGTTAGTGCTTGTTTGAGACCATATAAGGCTTGCGTTAGTTTGTAAACATGATTAGGATACTCGTGATTTTCTAAACCGAGAGGTTGAGCTACATACACTTCCTCATTAATATGGTCATTAAGGAATTCACTTTTCACGTGCATTTGAAATAACTTGAAATCTTTAGCAGGCATAAGCTATTAGAAGGCGTATAGCCTCAAGGAGAGCAATCAGATCTTAAGTCTCTTCATAGTCAATACCCTCTTCATGGTTATAACCTTGAGCCACTAGCCAAGCTTTATTCCTAGTTATCACTCCTTTTTCATTGATGTTGTTTCTAAAAACCCATCTAGTTCCAATTACTCAATGATTTTTGGGATGAGGGACAATGTCCCAAACATCATTCCTTTTAAATTAGTTTAGTCCATCTTCCATGGTCATAAGCCAATGCTCATCAAGTAATGCATCTTTAGCGTTTTTAGATTCAACTTGTGAAATAAACGTAAAGTGATAACAAAAATTACTTATCTTGGAGCGTGTTGTGACACCTTTTACGATGTCTCCAAGAATGTTGTCGATAAGATGATCTTTGTATGTTCTCCAAGCCAAAGGCAGTTCATCCACTGCAACTGGACTTTCAACATTTTCTTTTCACAATCGTTATCTTCTTATTTCTCATGTTCCACCGTTTTAGGCTGATCAATTCCTTGTCCGGGTTCCTTGAGAATATCTTATGAAGATACACCTACATCATGAAAAGAAAACCTTTCCCGACATTTTTCGGGTAAGACTCATCAAAAGTAACATGAACCGACTCTTCAATAATAAGTAATCTTTTGTTATAAACCCTATAAGGTTTGCTAGATTGTGAGTATCTGAGGAAGATACCCTTCGTTGAATTTCACGTCAAACTTACCTAGATTATCCTTTCATTGTTCAAAACAAAACATTTGCAACCAAAAACATTAAGGCGTGGCAAATTAGGTTTTCTACCCTAAAGCAATTTATAGGGAGTTTTGTCTAAAATAGGACGTATTAGTATCCTATTCAAGACATAACATGTCGTGCTAATGGTATCGGCCCAAAAATACTTAGGTAGATTTCCTTCATTGAGCATAGTCCTAGCCAACTCCTCTAAAACAGGATTTTTCCGCTCCACAACACCGTTTTGTTGTGGAGTTCTAGGAGTGGAGAAGTTATACCCAATGCCATGTTTTTCACAATACTCCTCAAGGATATAATTTTCAAACTTACCTTCATGGTCTCTTAGGATAACAACAATTTTAAATTCATTTTATTTTGGAATAATCTAGCGAAATGTTTGAAATCCGACAAAGTCCGTGTAGCGGTAAATTCATGATCATCAAGCTATGGATAAGCTAGAGATCAAATAACAAGAGTCGCCACCACGCTTTTATTGTTTCCAAGGGAAAAAGGAAAAAGTACGAACAAAACCAAAAAGTAAGAAGTTTTCAAATCAAAACTAATAAAATGTCAGAGATTACAGGTAAGGGGGTTGGTTACACAGAGAGAAGGTGTTAGCACCCAAAGTATCCTAGGTACTCCTAGGGAGCCCTTTTTGTGTGCATATGTATTTGATACAAAATGATGTTTACAAACAAATAGAATGGAGGGATGAGAAAAGAATTCATTAATTATATTTTTGTGTTTGGCAAGACCTTCGGTCTTGTGCCTATGTACCAACATAAAAATGAGGGATCAAAACCTCGTAGTTCGTGATACAAATTTCAAAATGGATGCATTGCTTTTAATAAAAATTAAGTTTGAAAGGAACAAAGGCCTAAAAATGGTTTGAATGAGTTAGTTCTTTTTTGAACTTTTGAAAGTTTAAGTCAAGTATATTTAAGTTTATTTACAAGTTTGATTTAAGAAAAGAAGATTGAAAATGCAATGGCATAAGGCCAAAGTTTCTATCTTTTTTCAAAGTGGTCAAAGTTTAGAAAAAATAAGTTCAATCAAAGAAGATTTTGAAAAGTGAGGGAGATATTTTGAAATTAAAGAAATGGGGAGAAGATGAAGGGACTATCCTATGTACAAAATTTAAAAGTTAAGAGTTGAAAAGATCTGACCAAATGGGTAGCAATCCAATAGACAAAAATGTCAATAGAAACCCAAAATTTCCTTGGACTTTTAGAATCAAGCAACACATAAATGCATACTTATACTATCTTGAAGAGCAAAGACATCAAATAAAGATAGCCACATCCAAGCTTTAGCCATTCCATGATCTTCTCCAAAATAGCCCATGAATTCCACAAGTCACAGGTTCAAAATAACAACTTCACAATGATCATGTTGCAGATGAACTCAGAGGGATCTTGAATGATGTGACAAATGAAGTTTACAATTGCAAGCACTTGGTTTCTCAACAAGTTGGCATTGGCCAAGTCCTTTAGCCTAAGAATGTTGCCTAAGTTCTAAGTCCATTTGTCCAGGATCAATCCAACAGTCCAGACAAAAGTTTTTTAGGGTTTTTGTTGTTATTATGTACATTAATGGTCAAAGACCATACAAACAAGCAAAGTATATACAAACAAGGAATATCACACAATATGGTCCAAGTGGATAAAGTGAAAATTGCATTAACATAAACAATTAGAATGATATGAACAATGGCAAATGAATAAAGATAAGAATTAAATGACATTAAAATAAATAGCTTGAAATTAAAAGTTAGTTGTTAATAGATTAGAAGTTAGTATTGTTTTGCTTTTGCTTTTCATTCTTAGACATTCTTTGAAGAACACTCAACCCACTTATCACAAGCATGGGTCCTTAAACCAAGACATCTTCCTAAGGAAGGAAAAAAGGCCAAGTTTCCACACAATATCATGAAAGAGGGGAGACTTACAATCTCACTAACTAGAATGCTATGCCTTTTATGTCACAAATTTAGCGCTATGTTAAGCAATCGTAATTGGACTTATGTAGATGTCACAACTATTTAAGGTCGGGCAATAGAATTTTGGTGCTAATGCATGTTAGAGACATAGTATTATGGACTATGCTCATGAAACATACCACACACAAAAAGAATATGCAAAAGGTGTGGCCTAATCTCATCCATACTCATGTTAACTTTTCAATCAACTAGCATTAGGAGTTTGAGATATCATAGGCCAAATGAGATGAATGCATAAAGAAAGGGAATGAGATGAAGCGGGAGGGGAATAGATGAAAACTCAAATTGATCCCCTAAATTAATATCATCCATTCATTTTGGGAGATGGAATGTACATTGCATCAATCCCCTAAATCCAATGATATTAATTTGACAAAGTCAAATCAACCTTGACCAAGGCCCAACAACAAGAGTCAAACACAAACAAGTCATCACAATTGGTCAACAAAATTATTTGGCATTTATTCAAATTAAAAATACTAAAATAATACATTTAAATTAAATATGGTTTGTCAAATTCCTAAAACCTCATCAAAACACCAAATAAATGGCCATGAGATTTATCATAGGTCAAACAAGGTCAAAGGACCTTGGAGAATTTTTTTAAGAATTTTTAAAGACTTAATAGTATTTTTAAACAAAATAAAAACAAATGAAAAATCAATTAAATCATGAAAAATATTAATAATGATCCAAAAAATAATTTTAATTCAGAATATGAAAGAGAAAATTATTTGAATTTTTTTGGTGAAACTCTCATATTTGTTGGATCAATATTAAAAGTAATACGAATTAATGAAAATAAAGCAATTAAAATGAAATTCAAATAATCAGAAAAAAACGTGGACCACTTGGTCTCCCTCATTAATTGAGGTGGCAGATCAAGTGGCTACCAGCGCGCGTTCCATGGTAGACTTGAGTCAACGCGGCACAGGCATGTTAATTAAAAACAACACATGAGATTAAAACAATTAAAAAGGGATCAATGGCTCTGAACCGTGACAACACATCACCGACGTCCAAAGGTCGGTCATCTTCTCCGGTGACCCTGGCCAGACTGGTTCACTCATCACCATCAAAAAAATGAAAAAGGAGGACATGATCTGAAATAAAAAATGGCGTAGAGCACGAATCTGACCTCAATTTTAACTAACTCCTCACATATAGAAAGATATGAGGAGTTGAATTTTGAGCGTGTCAACTAAGTTGCTTCGATTTGATCTCTAAGCAACTCAATCTTCTTGCCTACATTGGTAGGACTTCAGACAACCAAAGAAACAAGAGAATTGAGCAAGATGGAGAGAGAATCAAAGAGATGAAATTTTATGGAAAATACCTTCAATGCAGGTCTGGATTCAACCGTTCTTGCCTTGGCTCGTGCTTGATCTCACTCAGAATGCTTGCAGAAGTAGAATTAAATGCACAAAAAGTCTTGGATCCCTGGAGTTTTGAATCTAAAGACAGTGAGATTCAAACTCAATTTCAAGATGAAATTCTCAGGATTATCCTCTCAAATGGAAGGGTTAGGGGTCTAGGATCAAAGCTGGCGCGAATGTGTATTGAATTCTGAGCATATGGAGCTCTATTTATAGCTGGATCATGTGATATTTGCACCTTCCAAATGACTTTCCAAAATTGGCAATGGATGATGCATGGGTGCATGGGCGTGTACAGGCCCATGAGATTATTTCTTTAGGTCTACAAATGAGTGTGAGAGAGTCTGAAATCAACTTGGATTGCAAGGCAAGTGTACATGGAAACTTGAAGTTTGATCTTTGCCAAATGATGATGCAATGTTCAAGCCATGCGCAGCCTATTCAATTCTGCTCCAAAATGGATGAACTTGGACTTTTTGGAAAGGTGAGATCAAGATGAACAACTTTCATGTTCAACACTTTTACATTTGAAGCTTTTATCATGATGAATTTTGAGGTGGAAGTTTGGAAATTTCAACATGTTGAAATTTTTTCTAAGTGTCTTCATCAAAGTTGTATCTCTTTAAAAGACCTTCAAAATGGTCACCAATTTCATGTAATTTGGATTTGAAATGATAGAGTGGTACATTTTTGAAGTTTGGAAAAATCACTTGTTCAATGGTATAGGTCAAAAGTGACCTATAATGTAGCCTCATATCACATGCTCATAAAAGTTTAATTAACTCCCACTCTAAACATCAAAGTTGAATTAGACATCTTGAATTTGATTGTGCAACTTAGAAATCTATCATCTCATAAAAATTGAACAAGTTATGGCCTTGGGAACTTGACATTCAAATTAGGGTTTAGACAAAATAACCTACAATGTTTCAACATAGAAAATGATTTTCCAAGAAAAACTAGCTCTAGGTCTCAACATGAAAATTGTTTGGAATGTCATTTAGAGTAACGTTTCTCTTGGAATCATTTTCATATGGTGAAAATTGTAGGAGATAGGGTCTAGGGAGACCTAGTTTTGGTCAGATGAATTCATCTGGCCAACCACCATCAACCAACTTGCTAATCTTCAATTCTCTTGACTTTATAGGCTCATGGTAGATCATATATGCATAAGATGATGAATTTTGATGCGTCCCTTGAGAAATTTGATCAATCAGTGAGATAGCTTATTGGAGAAGTTACTTAAGATACCCAATTAAACTAGGGTTTCCAAGGCAAATCACCCTCAAACTCTTGAAGAATGTTTGATCAAAATAACATGTAGGAATCAATGGAACTCATATATGATGCTCATAACCATTCTTGGATCAATTCATGGTTGTGTTCTTTGTTCATGAAGGTCTCAAACCCTAGATATAAACTTGATAGATCAATGGAGATCATGCCTTACCTACAAAAGAGTTAGGCAAATACAAAGACATATTTTTAGTATTTTGGTTAGTGAAAATGATAAAATACAAGTATGATACAATCATATAGTGCTTGGTGATCTCTCCCAAAACAAATCCAATGAAAAGGGGTAAGGAGGATGCCAAGGTATGATCCCAATGCTAATGCTTATGATGAAATTGCATGAGGGATCTTAGGGTCAAAATTAGGGTCTTACAGTCCCATCTTTACTATACAAAAACATGACCCAACAAAATCTTGATTAACAATCTACTATCACAAAACCATAATAGTTACCACCTATGCTTTTGGTCCTTGAGGGACCAAATAGATCAATATGAATAAGCTCAAGAGGTCTTAAAGTGGAAACACTGTTTTTTATTTATTTAAATGAGACTCTCGTTTGCTTTCCCATTTTGCATGCATCGCATAAATGGCCTTTTGAAAACATTATTTTTAGTAGACCGATTACTAAATATTTTTAAGCCACTTTGTTTAGTAAATCAAAGTTGACATGAGCTAGGCGTTTATGCCACAACCAAGAGTTCTCACTCATGGTAGCTAGACGCTTAGTTCCAACCAAGGATACATCATCTAAGTTAAGCATATATGTGTTATTAACCCTCAAGCCTTTAAACATACAATCCTTCTTTTCATTATGTTCAAACAAGCAACAAGAGTTTTTAAAAGTAACTTTAAATCCCTTGTCGCATAGTTAACTACTGCTAAGAAGGTTATATTTAATACATTTAACTAACATAACATCCGAGATAGTAGTAGATGAGGGATTACCTACACTACCTTTTCCAATTATTGCTCTCGTGTTGTTATCTCCATAAGTAATATAACCCTTCTACTTTGGCACAAAGTCAATGGATAGAGATATGTCATCCATCATATGTCTGAAGCATCCATTATCGAGAAGCCACATCTTCTTAGTAGAGTCAAGACATTCAACCTGTAGAATCAAACAAGGGAAATAGGTAATGTAGAGGTAAATTCATGATCATCAAACCATGGATAAGCTAGAAATCAAATAACAAGACTCGCCACCGCGCTTTTATTGTTTCCAAGGGAAAATGGAAAAGTATGAACAAAACCCAAAAGTAAGAAGTTTTCAAATCAAAACTAATAAAATGCCAGAGATTACAGGTAAGGGGGTTGGTTACACAGAGGGAAGGTGTTAGCACCCAAAGTGTCCTAGGTACTCCTAGGGATCCCTTTTTGTGTGCATATGTATTTTGTACAAAGAGATGTTTACAAACAAATAGAGTGGGGGGATGAGAAAAGAATTCATTAATTATATTTTTGTGTTTGGCAAGACCTTCGGTCTTGTGCCTACGTACCAACATAAAAATGAGGGATCAAAACCTCATAGTTTGTGATACAAATTTCAAAGTGGATGCATTGCTTTTAACAAAAATTAAGTTTGAAAGGCACAAAGGCCTAAAAATGGTTTGAATGAGTTAGTTATTTTTGGCTTTTTGAAAGTTTAAGTCAAGTATAGTTAAGTTTATTTACAAGTTTGATTTAAGAAAAGAAGTTTGAAAATGCAATGGCATAAGGCCAAAGTTTCTATCTTTTTTACAAAGTGGTCAAAGTTTAGAACAAAATAAGTTCAATCAAAGAAGGTTTTGAAAAAGAGAGGGGGAGATTTTGAAATTAAAGAAGTGGGGAGAAGATGAAGAGACTATCCTATGTACAAAATTAAAAGTTTAGAGTTGAAAATATCTGACCAAATGGGTAGCAATCCTATAGACAATAATGTCAATAGAAACCCAGAATTCCCTTGGACTTTTAGAATCAAGCAACACACAAATGCATAATTATATTATCTTGAAGAGAAAGGCATCAAATAAAGATGGCCACATCTAATCTTATCCATTCCATGATCTTTTCAAGGTAGCTCATACATCAGATGAATTTCACAAGTCAAAGGTTCAAAACAATAGCTCCACATTGATCATGTTGCAGATGAACTCAGAAGGATCTAGAATGATGTATCAGATGAAGTTTCAAATTGCAAGCACTTGATTTCTCAATAAGTTGGCATTGGCCAAGTCCTTTATCATAGGAATGTTGCCTAAGTTCTAAGTCCATTTGTCCAAGATCAAGCCAACAGTCCACACAATTTTTTTTAGGGTTTTTGTTGTTATTATGTATATTAATGGTCAAAGACCACACAAACAAGCAAAACACAAACAAAATATATCACACAATATGGTCCAAGTGGACAAAGTGAAAATTGCATTAACATAAACAATTAGAATGATATGAACAATGGCAAATATATAAAAGCTAGAATTAAATGACATTAAAGTAAAGGGCTTGAAATTAAAAGTTAGTAGTTAATAGGTTAAAAGTTAGTATTGTTTTATTTTTCCTTTTTCATTCTTAGACATTATTTGGAGAACACTCAACCCACTTATCACTAGCATGGATCCTTGAACCAAGACATCTTCCAAAGGAAGGAAAAAAGGTCAAGTTTCCACACAATACCATGAAAGAGGGGAGACTTACAATCTCACTAACTTGAATGTTATACCTTTTATGTCACAAATTTAGCGCTATGTTAAGCAATTTTAATTGGACTTATATAGAAGTCACAAGTATTTGAGGTTGGGCAATAGAATTTTGGTGTAAATTCATGTTAGAGACATAATATTATGAACTTTGCTCATGAAACATACCACACACAAAAAAGAATATGCAAAAGGTGTGACCTAATCTCATCCATACTCATGTTAATTTTTCAACCAACTAGCTTTAGGACTTTGAGATATCATATGCCAAATGAGATGAATGCATAAAGAAGGGGAATAAGATGAAGTGGGAGGGGAATAAATGAAATCTCAAATTGATCAAAGGAGGACTTTTCCCAAATTAATATCATTCATTCATTTTGGGAGATGGAATGTACATTCCATCAATCCCCTAAATCCAATGACATTAATTTGACAAAGTCAAATCAACCTTGACCAAGACCCAACAACAAGAGTCAAACACCAACAAGTCATCACAATTGGTCAACAAAATTATTTGGCATTTATTCCAATTAAAAATATTAAAATAATGCATTTAAATTAAATATGGTTTGCCAAATTCCTAACACCTCATCAAAACACCAAATAAATGGCCATGAGATTTATCATAGGTCAAACAAGGTCAAAGGACCTTGGAGAAATTTTTTCAGAATTTTAAAAGACTTTAAAGTATTTTTAAACTATTAAAAACAAATGAAAAATAAATTAAATTATGAAAAATATTAATAATGATCCAAAAAATGATTTTAATTCAGAATATGAAAGAGGAAAATATTTGAATTTTTTTGGTGAAACTCTCATATTTTTTTGGATCAATATTAAAATTAATATGAATTAATGAAAATAAAGCAATTTTTAAAATAAAATTCAAATAATTAGAAAAAAATGTGGACCACTTGATCTCCCTCATTAATTGAGATGACAGATCAAGTGGCCTACCAGCGCGCGTGTCATGGTGTGCCTAAGTCAAACGTCCACACGCTTGGTAATTAAAACATACGTTCATGATTAAAACAAATTGAACTCATCTAATGGCTCAGGACCACGCCACATCATTGCCGGAGCAAAGCGCCTGTCGTCTTCTCAGGCGACCTTGGCCGGACTGGTCCATTCATCACCACATCATAAATGAAAAAGGAGGACATGATCTGAAAGGAAAAAGGGTGTAGATCACGAATAACACCTCAATTTTAACTAACTCCTCACATATAGAAAGATATGAGGAGTTGAAATTTGAGGTATGTCAACTGAGTTGCTTCAATTTGACCTCTAAGCAACTCAACCTTCTTGCCTACATTGGTAGGACTTCAAACAACCAAAGAATCAAGAGAATTGAGCAAGATTGACAGAGAATCAAAGAGATGAATTTTTTCTGGAAAATACCTTCAATGCAGGTCTGGATTCAATTGTTCTTGCCTTGGCTCGTGCTTGATCTCACTCATAATGCTTGCAGGAGTAGAATGAAATGCAAAAAAGGTCTTGGATCCCTGGAGTTTTGAATCTCAAAACAGTGAGATTCAAACTCAATTTCAAGATGAAATTCTCAGGTTTATCCTCTCAAATGGAAGGGTTAGGGGTTTAGGATCAAAGCTGGCGCGAATGTGTGTTTAATTCTGATGCTAGAGGGCTCTATTTATAGCTGCAACTCATGATATTTGCACCTTCAGATTCACTTTCCAAAATTGGAAAATGATGATGCATGGGTGCATGGGCGTGTACATGCCCATGAGATCATTTCTTAAGGTCCACAAATGAATGTGAGAGAGTCTGAAATCAACTTGGATTGCAAGGCAAGTGTGTCTGAAGATTTGATGTTTGATCTTTGCCACATGATGATACCATGCGTAGACCTAGCAATTCTTGTCCAATATGGATAAACTTAGACTTTTTGGAAAGGTTAGATCAAGAGGAACAACTTTCTTGTTTAACACTTTTCCATTTGGAGCTTTTATCATGATAATTTTTTAGGTGGAAGTTTGGAAATTTCAACATGTTGAAATTTTTTCTAAGTGTCAAGCCATATATCTCAATATTCCACCTTGCTTAACTTTTTATGTGAGCTTCAAATGAGAAAGGTGTCTTCATCAATGTTGTAACTCTTTAAAAGACCTTCAAAATAGTCACCAAATTTATGTCATTTGGATTTTAAGTGATAGAGTTATGCAATTTTGAAGTTTGGAAAAATCACTTGTTCAATGGTATAGGTCAAAAGTGACCTATAATGTAGCCTCATATCACATGCTCATAAAAATTGAACTAGCTCTAACTCCAAACATAAAAGTTGAATTAGACATCATGAATTTGACTATGAAACTTGGAAACCTTTCATCTCATTAAAATTGAGCAAGTTATGGCTTTGGGAAGTTGACTTTCGAATTATGGTTTAGACAAAATGACCTATAATGTTTCAACATAGAAAATGATTTTCCAAGCAAAACTATCTCTAGGTCTCAACATGAAAGTTGTTTGGAATTTCATTTAGATTAAGTTTTCTCTTGAAATCATTTTAATATGGTGAAGATTTTAGGAGATAGGGTCTAGGGAGACCTAGTTTTGATCAGATGAATTCATCTGGCCAACCACCATCAACCAACTTGCTAACCTTCAATTCTCTTGACTTTATAGGCTCATGGTAGATCATATATGCATAAGATGATGAAATTTGAAGTTCCCTTTGAGAAATTTGATCAATTGGTGAGATAGCTTGTTGGAGAAGTTACTCAAAATACCTAGTCAAACTAGGGCTTCTAAGGCAAATTACCCTCAAAATCTTGAAGAAAACTTGATCAATATAACATGTAGGAATCAATGGAACTCATATATGATGCCCATAACCATTCTTGTATCAATTCAATGGTTGTGCTCTTTGTCATGGGGGTCTCAAACCCTAGATATGAACTTGATAGATCAATGGAGATCATGCCCTACCTACAAAAGAGTTAGGCAAATGCAAAGACATATTTTTGGTATTTTGGTCAGTAAAATGATAATATACAAGTATGATACAATCACAAAGTACTTGGTGATCTCTCTGAAAACAAACCTAATGAATGAGGGGTAAGGAGGATGCCAAGGTATGATCCCAATGCTAATGCTTATGATGAAATTGCATGAGGGATCTTAGGGTCAAAATTAGGGTCTTACAGCTGCCTCTATTTAAGGACATTCTAACTGAGGAGGCAAAGGTTAAAATCTTCATGTCAACTCAGTAGAATGGGCTTAAATAACAACATATAGAAACAAATTTTGGTCCCTAAGAGACCTCATGATGCATATGATATGAAATGCAAAAGTAAATTCTTTGTGGGGAAATATTGACACAAAGGAAAAGAAATCGGAGAGACCGAAATTCCGCAGGAGTATAATACATTCCGTAAGGGAAACTCACTGGGGAGACAGAGACTTTGGGGGATAAAGGGTTATGCGCAGGCCAGGCTACGACTTAAAACTACTGGAAAAGACTCAGTCGGGGAACTAACAACATCTGCAAGGGATACGAGTAAGTCAGGATAAAACTGAAATACTTGAATCATGCAGGGAAAAACGATTTCACTAAGGAAATGCACACTCAACTCAACTGAGGAGAAATAAACTTCAACACAGGAGGAGCATAAATCTACCATCTTCTACCTGTTACTAGGTGAGGATATAATAAAGATCTGACAGAGAGGACATCCATCATCGGTGAGGATGAACATATCGAGGATGACTTGCTGAGAAAAGCCAAGAGGGAGTATTCATTACCAGTTACTGGGTAAGAATAGCCTTGTTGGGGAAAAATGCAGAAAATAGGATTTACAACTATCAGTTACTGGGTAGAAGACCAAAGGTGAGAGTATCCGTCATCGGTTAGGATGGACATATCAAGGATAAACTCAACAAGGAAGAAAATACATCATCGGTTAGGATGAACATATCAAGGATATACTTACCTGGGAAATGTCAAGGAGGATATCCGTCATCAGTTAAGATGAACATATCAAGGATAAACCAACTGAACAAAAAGTAGGAATTACATCTATCGAATGCTGGATAGAATACCGTCAAAGAGAAAATCCGTTACCAGTTAAGATGAACATATCAAGGATAAACTCTGAGAGAGGAGAAAATAGGAATTACATCTATCAGTTACTGGATAGAATACCAAGAGAGAAAATCCGTCACTGGTTAAAGTGAACATATCAAGGATCAACTCTGCGGAGGGGACAAAAGCAGGATCTACCACTACCGGTTACTGGGTAGAAGACCGCAAAGAGAAGGAAACCTGTCATCGGTTAGGATGAACATATCAAAGATTAACTCTCTGGGAAACAAGAATAGGGATTACAACTACCTTTTTACTGGGTAAAATACCAAAGGTGAGAATATCCATCATCGATCAGGATGAACATATCAAGGATAAACTCAAGCAGGGGAGAGGAAGATATCCATCACCAGTTAGGGTAAACATATCAAGGATATACTTCCTGGGGAATCAGATCCACTAGGGACTCTACTACTGGGAAAACTGGGATACTCTTGCCGGGTAATGGGCAAGAAGTAACAAACTGCAAACTAAGAAGAATATTACCAGTTACTGGGCAATAAACTCTTAAGAGACTCGAAGCATCTATCTAGATAGGAGCTAGAAAGAAACAAGCAAACAAGACTCAACCCAATGAGGACATAACTCAAGGGGAGTGGTTCCATCCAGATGAACAACTGGGGAGGAAACTGAAATAATAATCATCCACGAGGAAACAACTCAGTGGGGAATAGGAGAAAGGTTAAAGTATTTCTACCTAAGGGGATGACACTATACAATTGAGGGAGGACAGACACCGGAATTTATATGGGGATAAAGTACCGCCATACAGGGAATGAGAATCTCAAACCAACAAGTTAATCAGATATGCAAATATGCAATTATGAAATTATATGAATGTATATATATGTGATGATTATGCTGACAAGAATGATCACAAAGGATACAAAGATGTTGCGAAGAAATTGAATCATCGGTACAATCCTTGGTCAATCCACAAAATATGGAGACAACTGCTGGAGAACAGAGAGATCCACGATCCAAAAGGATCAACCCTAACTGGGGAAGGAGGAGATCTGCTGAGGAAAAAGAAATATCATTGAATAAGTGGGGAATTTTAGGTCAACGCCATAAAAATGAGAGACAACCCTACAGGGAAATAAACTACTTAGAAACCAGGAGGAAACTTTGATTGGGGAGCAAGTCGAATGGCGATTGGCGGGGAAACCAATGCGATCTACTGGGGAGATCAACCACTTATGCTAAAGGAACACAAACTCCACCGGGGAGGGCAGAAACTCTGTCGGGGGAGACAAGCCGCAGAGTACCTGATTCAACCAACTCAGCTAGGGAAAAGGAACGAAGCTCCACTGGGGAATCAAAAACTCCGCCAAGGAACTGAATCAACACAATCGTCTAGGGATACCCGAAGGGTTAACTGCTTGGGGAACCTTTGATGTTTCGGATTTAAGGACTTGTTATCCATCGAAATGCTGTTGATATTCCTTTTCAATTGCTTTGGAAAATTCTTTCTTTTATATGTTTTAAGAAAAAGAGATTTTGATTAAAAAAATTAATTTTAAAAATGATCATAATAAAATTTAAACTATTGGCTGAAATAAATAAGAGCAAAAACAATTGGATAAAAGCTCAACTTTATTTGATAGAATGGTAGTCTATAAATGACAAGACTCCATAGATTTTTACAAAGCTGAAAATGGTAATTTACATGGAAAAGGGTTACATTTAATACAAATGATCCTTAATCCTTCTACCAACTCTTGATATCCGTTGTGCTCTTGACCGCTGTCGGGGTAATGAATTGATGTTAACCCTTGTGCTCATTCAAGTCTTCAAAACACCAAAGATCAGCAGAATCAGTTACTTGCCATAATCCCTAATTTTTGCATAAGTTGCCCTAAGGTGGGGTACTCAACTTATCGGGAAATTCTTTCTGTTTTATGTCTCTAATTTTTGCCTGGATCGCCCTTTCGGGTTTTCAATCCACCGAGACGCTCATTTTTGCCTAAGTTGCCCTTTCGGGTTTTCAACTTAGCGAGCCGTTATTTTTCCTTTTAGGCGAAGTATTTCTTGACTACATCTGCGTTCACAGGACGAGTGAACTCTTCACCATCCATAGTTGTAAGTATCAATGCGGCGCCTGAAAAGGCTCTTTTAACAACATATGAGCCTTCATAATTAGGGGCCCACTTCCCTCTTGAATCTGGTTTAAACGTCAAAATCTTATTGAGCACAAGATCACCTTCTCTAAACACACGAGGTTTGACCTTCTTATCAAAAGCTTTCTTCATCCTCTGCTGATACAACTGACCATGACATATGGCAGTTAATCTTTTCTCTTCAATCAAATTCAACTGGTCAAACCTGGTCTGACACCATTCAGCCTCAGTCAACTTAGCTTCCATAAGCACATGCAATGAAGGAATCTCAACCTCTATGGGGAGCACAACTTCCATACCATACACAAGAGAGAAAGGGGTTGCCCCTGTTAAAGTGCGGATGGATGTACGATACCCGTGCAAAGAAATGAGAGCATCTCATGCCAATCCTTGTACGTGACAACCATCTTTTGAATAATCTTCTTGATGTTCTTGTTTGCAGCTTCAACGGCCCCATTCATCTTGGGTATGTAGGGAGAAGAATTATGATGTGCAATCTTGAAGTCTTTACAAAGAGCTTATCAGTAATGATCTTTCTTGGCACACCATAACGACATATAATCTGATTCTTGATAAACCTTACAACAACTTGCTTGGTTACATTTGCATACGATGCCGCTTCAACCCATTTTATGAAATAGTCAATTGCCACCAAAATGAAATGATGTCCATTTGAAGCTTTGGGTTCAATCATCCCAATCATATCAATTCCCCACATGGAGAAGGGTCATGGGGAAGATATAACATTCAATAGTTTCGGAGGAACATGAATCTTATCAGCATAAATTTGACACTTGTGGCATTTCTTCAGAAACTTGCAACAGTCAGATTCCATTGTCAGCCAATAGTAACCTGCTCGCAACATCTTCTTTGCCATTGCATGTCCATTGGAATGGGTACCAAAGGAACCTTCATGCACTTCAGTCATTCACAAGTCTGCTTCGTGTCTATCCACACATCTGAGTAAAACCATGTCGAAATTTCTCTGGTACAGTATATCACCATTCAAGTAGAAATTGTCGGCTAACCTTCTCAAAGTCTTCTTATCTTTCAAAGATTCCCCAGGCGGGTAAATCTGACTTTGGAAGAAACATTTGATGTCATGATACCACGGCTTCTCGTCTTTGATCTCTTCAACAACAAACACATGAGTTGCCCTATCAAGACGCATCACAGACAAATTGGGAACTTCATTCCAATACTTTACCATAATCATTGCTGCCAACGTTGCAAGAGCATCTGCCATCCGATTTTCATCTCGAGGGATATGATGAAACTCAACCTTTATAAAGAAAGTTGGAATCCTCCTCACATAATCTCTATATGGTACTAAGCCAGGTTGCTTTGTCTCCCATTCTCCTTTGATTTGATTCACAACCAAAGCTGAATCACCGAAGACATCAAAATACTTGATTCTGAGATTCATGGCCTCTTTAAGCCCCATAATGCAAGCTTCATATTCTGCCATATTGTTTGTACACTTGAAAGTCAATCTAGCTGTAAATGGTAGATGCGTGCCTTGAGGAGTAATAATCACTTCCCCAATGCCATTTCCATATTGATTAACAGCTCCATCAAATATCATGCCCCAACGGGAACCAGGTTCTGGCCCTTCTTCAAGCAATGGTTCATCACAATCTTTCATTTTCAAGTACAAAACCTCTTCATCCGGAAAATCATACTGCACTAACTGATAATCTTCAATCGGTTGGTGAGCCATATGGTCAGCCAAGATACTACCTTTGATCGCTTTCTAAGATCGGTATTCGATATCATATTTTGATAACAACATCTGCCAACGGGCAATCCTCCCAGTTAAAGCAGGCTTCTCAAATATATACTTGATTGGATCCATTTTGGATATCAACCAAGTGGTATGATTCAACATATACTGGCGTAGATGCTTAGCAGCCCAAGCAATGTGCAATAAGTTTTCTCAAGCATAGAATACCGAGTCTCACAGTCGGTGAAGTTCTTACTGAGTTAGTAGATCACAAATTCTTTCTTTCCAGTCTCGTCTTGCTGACCAAGAACACAACCCATACTATCTTTGAGCACAATCAAATACATGATCAACGGTCTCCTTTCAACAGACGGAGACAAAATCGGAGACGCAAGCAGATATTCCTTGATACTGCTAAAAGCTTTCTGGCAATCTTCGGTCCACTCACAAGACTGATCTTTCTGAAGGAGCTTGAATATAGGCGCACATGTAGCAGTCATGTGGGAAATGAATCTGGAAATATAATTCAAGCGACCGAGAAAACCTCTGACTTGCTTCTCAGTTTTGGGCGCAAGCATCTCTTGTATTGCTTTGACCTTGGCAGGATCAACTCCAATACCCTTCTCACGGACAATAAAGTCCAACAGCTTACCAGAACGAACACTAAAAGGACACTTATTGGGATTCAAGCGGAGTTTATATTTCCCCAAACGCTGGAATATCTTCAACAAATGCTTAACATGTTCCTCCTCATCAATTGATTTAGCAATCATGTCATTGACATATACTTCGATCTCTTTATGCATCATATCATAAAAGAGAGTAGTCATTGCTCTTTGATAAGTTGCACCGGCATTCTTTAGACCGAAAGGAATCACTCTATAACAGAATGTTCCCCAAGGTGTAATAAATATGGTCTTCTCCATATCTTCGGGTGCCATCTTGATCTGATTATACCCGAAAAATCCATCCATAAACGAAAAGACTTTGAATTTAGCCGTATTGTCTACCAACATATAAATGTGTGGCAGAGGGAAATCATCTTCCGAACTGGATTTATTCAAATCTCTATAGTCAACACACATGCAGAATTTTCCATCTTTCTTCGGCACATTCACAATATTGGCCACCCATTGTGGATACTCATCAGTTACAAGGAAACTAACATAAATTTTCTTCTGCACTTCCTCTTTGATCTTCACAGCCATATCAGGATGCATTCTTCTTAACTTCTGCTTGACCGGCGGGCATTTTGGCTTCAACGACAATCTATGCTCCACAATCTCAAAATCCAAACCAGACATGTCTTGATAGGACCAAGCAAACACATCTGAATACTCTCGAAGAAGATCAATCAACCCTTTCTTGACTTCTGGACACAATCGAGGCCCAATCTTGACTTCCTTTACATCATCCTTGGAGCGCAAATTGACTAACTCGACCTGCTCTTCGAACGACTGAATGGTCTTTTCATCTTTCTCAAGAAGACGAGATAATTCATCACTCACTTCTACATCACTTTCCTCCTCGGCTTCAAACACAAGGAATTGAAAATTTGGAGAAGGAGAAGGATCATTGTATTCAATGGGGTTAGGAACCAACCTACATAATGATTTGATATTTTGATTTTAGAGAAGTGAATTTGTGACCAAATATTATGCAGATGGACAATTATATTATTTATTTATGTTTTTTGTGATTTCCATTTTCAGAATAAAGCAAAAAGTAAAAACAGAACATCATAGATATGGATGAATATAATTATTTTTATTGATGATCAATTTGAAAATGCCCAAACAATGCTCACTTCTCCCTTAGGCACAGGAGAAGGATTTTAAAACATGTAAAAGCGATTACTTAGATCGATGCAAAGTAACAGGAATATCAACAGCAGTCCAATTGTTGCACGTCTTTCCACGCGTCACAAAATTGATGCAGTCTTCCTCTTCGTCATCCTCTAACACATCAGCTAAGTGTTATTTATTGCCATGAATGAACCCTCCGCTATGGAAGCTAAGTTGCATATATTCAGACCTTGCAGTTGTTGAATCTTTCTAGAACCCCAAACCAGTTCTGCCTTTATTGTCGGAGACCTCTACCATGCGCCCCTACTGATCAACATTGCCTTCTTCCACAATCTTATGAGCATCTTTTAATGAGGACATAGGTGCCCCAACCCTCTTTTCAGCAGCAACAGATAAGGCTTGGAACGGAGTTCCAACCTCAACCTCAACTTCAACGTAAGAGAAAGATGACAGGTGGCTAACCAACAACGCCTTCTCTCCACCAACAATCACCAGCTTGCCATTCTTCACAAATTTGAGCTTCTGGTGCAAAGTTGAAGTAACAGCTCCCGCCTCATCGATCCATGGCCTTCCCAACAAGCAATTGTAGACCGGGTGGATATCCATTACTTGGAAAGTAATTTGAAAATCACTCGGACCTATCTTGACTGGAAGGTCCACTTCGCCAATAACCGTCTTGCGTGAACCATCAAAAGCTTTGACGATTACGCCACTATATCTCATATGCGCTCCTTGGTAAGATAACTTTGACAAAGTTGACTTCGGAAGCACATTTAGTGACGAACTAGTGTCAACAAGCATATTTGACAAAGCATCCTCTTTGTAATTCATTGAGATGTGCAAAGCCAAATTATGATTTCTACCCTCCTCAGGGAGCTCTTCATCACAGAAACTGAGATTATTGCAAGAAGTGATGTTAGCCACAATATGATCGAATTGATCCAATGTAACATCATGTTCTACAAAAGCTTGCTCTAGAACTTTCTGCAGTGCTTCTTTGTGCGCTTCAGAATTCATGAGTGAAATTCTGGTATCAGATATGAGATGTCGAAGGTAATGTCACAACACTAACATCTGAACAATATAAATAGGATAAAAGATAAAGAACAGTAATACAAGTGACACAAGCAATTATTAACCCAGTTTGGTGCAAACTCACCTACGTCTGGGGGCTACCAAGCCAGGAAGGAAATCCACTAACCAGAATTAGTTCAAAGACTCTCAGTAAACAACTTCAAGTTATAGTCTTTTCACCTAATCTCTACCCGTGTGACTTCTATCTAAGAACTCTTAGATATGAGATCCTACTCACTCCCCCTCAATCACAGCAGTGATGTAAAAACAAATAGTACAATGAAAGAAGACACTTTTCAAGAACACATACTTGATCTTGCTTAAAAGCTTTAACCAAGTAAACACACACTCATGCTTCAAAGCTTAGAGTGGACAAATTATAACTCAAAAGTCAGTCCAATTCAATCATCTATGGATGAATGAATGGCTCACAATACACACGACCACATAAGACTAAAACCCTTATTCTCTCTCAATATTTCGTTCGTTATTTCTTGTGTATTAAAACCAGGTTTTCCATGCCCTTTATATAGAAGTGTTTGGTTGGGCTTGGACATCATAAAACCCTAAAACTATTTTCCATTCATATCTTCTCATGACAACTGATTATATCTTGTTGGAAAATAAGTCAATTTGGTTTTAATTACTTATTGAATGGCGCGTTCAATCATCACATCAATCACACATAGATTAGGATAAAAAGCACAATCACACAATACATAACATTCAGAATGAATGTTCTGTATAGAGATGTCTTGACATCGGGTCTGACATCTCAGCAAAATCCTACACAACCACATTTTAAACACCCTGCAGGAACATGTTATCTCATGTCAAGACAACACTTGTGACAACTTATGAACACTCTAGGTTTTACCAAAATTGAACACTCTAGGTTTTCCCTACAGACCTTATTGTTTGTGGCTTCCAGTTCACATGCACCTTCTGTTCCTCTTCCAAAAAACTTGTTAATCACAGTTGGAGAAAAATTGACACACTTCCCTCTTACAAACACCTTACAAAATTCCTTGTTGTTTTTGTCAACAATGTCCTCAGGAATGTTGACCACAAATTCTTTCACCAGTCCTTCATAACACTGAGATAACCCATCAACAGTTTTCATTAATCCAGCAATTTTAATCAGGTCCATGACCTCTTTGACCTCCATAACATCCTTTCCCAATTCTCTCTCCACATCCACCCTTCTTCGGATTACAAACTTCCATTTTGCTGCTCCATCTTCAAGATGGAAAGAGATGTTGTCCAGGTGTACAACAACAACTTTTATAGGGGATTTCCTAACAGTTGTCCTCTTGACAGGGGAGATGTCAGGGACATCTTCTTCAACATCTTCATCTGAGTCAGAACTCTCTCTCACTTTCCTCTTCTTCACCTCAAACTTGCTCCAAGACTTTGAGGGCCCTACACCAGTAGCCTTCTTCGCAGTTTTGGCTGACATCATTTCAGCCACAGACCTACCCTTTATAGTCTTCATCCTCTTAGCCACACTAGGCTTCAAGTGATGAAGCAAGCTGCCATCTTGATCCTCCGATCTATCAACTTATAGGTCAATCACCTTCTTTGTAGAATCATGCTTCTTAAACTGTGAAACATTGGTAGTAAGTGATGCCATAAATTTCTTACTAGACAAAGTTTTCCCTAAAGAGCATAATCCTTTAGCAACTATATCTTTTTCAGACCTAGAGGAATCATCCTCATTCTCATTGTGAGGTCCAACCTCAGGAGAGGGGTCCCTTCTTGATAGAGGAGTAGAAACTCCCTTTACAGAGTGTCCTTCATTGAGGATTCTCGTGACAAGGTTCCTTATAATGCGATCAGTGTGATGCATGTCGTCCTTAGAACTAGGAGTATGAGTAGAGCTGGAGGGGATATTAGAATGGTTACCTTGGGTAGGGCATGCAGAGACAGATGATCCAGGAGCTTCGCCTGGGATGACAGACAGGGGAAACACGTCTAACATATCTTCATCAAGAAAGTCCATATTGGGCATTCTATCCTTGTGAGTAGGTTTGATAGTTTTAGAACCAGATGGTGTTGGTTGTTGTGGCATCTTGTTGTTCTTGTGGAAAGGTTTCTGTTGCCCTAGAAGAGAAGTTTGATGAAGTCGAAGGAAGGTGGAAATTTTTTAGTAGAGGTTGCGTGTGAAAGGGAAATAGATGGAAGTTCCAATACTAGGTGATGATTTACCATAAATGGGGCACTTTATTTTAAGTGGGCAGACAATATTTTTATTACCTTTTCCATTCCAACTTAATTGCTACAAATTATCATAGATACAAATCCCTAATTTCCCTCTTAGACATTCAAATTGATTAGCATCCAAAGCCTTTGTAAATATATCAGCTAACTGCATTTCAGTAGCAACATGCTCCAAGGCTATGATTTTATCTTCCACTAGTTCTCTAATGAAATGATGACGAATATCAATATGTTTTGTCCTGCTGTGCTGAATAGGATTCTTAGAAATATTTATAGCACTCAGGTTGTCATAGTACAATATCATGACATCTTGTATGACATTGTATCCAGTTAGCATCTGTTTCATCCAAGCCAGTTGAGAACAACTACTTCCAGCTGCTATGTATTCAGCTTCAACAGTGGACAGAGAGACATAATTTTGTTTCTTACTAAACCATGATATTAAGTTGTTCCCTAAGAAAAAGCATCCTCCTGATGTGCTTTTCCTATCATTAAAACTTCCAGCCCAATCAGCATCATAGTATCCAGTCAACATAGATCCAGATCCATGAGTGTACAATATCCCATAGTCACTGGTGACATTGACATATTTCAGTATCCTTTTCACTTGGTTTATGTGACTGACTTTTGGTTCAGCTTGATATCTAGCACAAACACCTACAACAAAAGCAATGCCAGGTCTGCTTGCTGTGAGATATAGCAGACTCCCTATCATGCTTATGTAGAGACTTTGATCTATACTAACACCATTTTCATCTTTGGAGACTTTCAGATGAGTAGGAGCAGGTGTCTTTTTATGACTTGCATTCTCCATGCCAAACTTCTTATCAATGTTTTTGGCATATTTGCTTTGAGATAGAAAGATAGAATCTTCCATCTGCTTGACTTGTAGCCCAAGAAAATAGGTCAGCTCTCCAACAAGGCTCATTTCAAATTCAGACTGCATTTGTTTAACAAAATGTTCGACCATCTTATTTGACATCTCACCAAACACAATATCATCAACATATATTTGAGCCACCATGAGTTTCCCTCCTTCATTCTTAACAAATAAGGTCTTATCAATGCCTCCCTTCCTGTATCCATTGCCAATGAGAAACACTGTGAGTCTATCATACCAAGCCCTAGGAGCTTGTTTCAAACCATAGAGGGCTTTCCTCAACTTATACACATGCTTTGGAAGATTTGGATTTGTAAACCCTTTAGGTTGTTCAACATACAATTCCTCATTTAAGTAACCATTCAAGAAAGCACTTTTTACATCCATTTGGAATAGTTTAAACTTCAGAATACATGCCACTCCAAGCAATAGTCTAATGGACTCAAGGCGAGCTACAGGGGCAAATGTTTCATCAAAGTTAACTCATTCAACTTGAGTGTATCCTTGTGCTACTAATCTTGCTTTATTTTTAGTAACCACCCCTTGTTGTAGCACCTCAAATTTGCACCTCCCATTTTGTACATTCATTTCATATTAAGTCATTAACATAACATAGTCCACTGCATAGCATTGCATTGTCCTTTGCCCAAGTGCAATTCATCAGACAAGATTAGGTCAAGATGATCAGGAGATCAGTCAAGCAAGCAAGCAAGTGCATTTCTCAAAGAAGCAAAGCCCTAAGGTTGATTCAACAAGTTCATATGACCTAGGGATCATTTTGAAGTGGGTTGGCCAAGGATTGGATGATCAAAGCTCAACAGTCAAGCTGAATTTCATCTGAAACCCTAGAAAGTCAACTGTGGTCAACTGTGCCTGAATTCATGGATTTGAAGGTGGGAGATGGTTTGAAAGGCTTCATTCATGTCCATACAAGTCTCATTTGACATTTCAAAGATCAAGATTGAAGAATTTGAGGTCAGATTGAAAAGTTTCCAAAAATAGTAAGTGACCTGTAATTGGAAATTGCCAAAAATAGAAAGTTCTTCTCCTCAAATTTACATCATCATACAAGCTTCAAATGAAATTTTGTCCAACATGAAAGTTGAAGATCTTGCTCTCACCTTTCCAAAAAGTCCAAGAACATGAATTTCTCATTTGTGGTTGGCAAGTTATGGTCAAATCATTGTCAAGAATTTTTGAACTTCAACAAGGGATAACTTTCATACCATTTGGCCAAATTGAGTGGGGTTTCTTGCTACAAGTCACATTTGACATGTTCTATCCAAATCCTTCACCATATTTCATCAAAAGTCATCACATCAAAATGGCATTTTTCAAGTGACTTGAATTTAAAAAGGGAGAGTTAAAAAAGTCACTTTTAAAATATGCATTTGCTACACTTTTAAGCTTCACATTTGGTCTTAAATCAACATTTGGAGTGTGTTTGGAAAGGATTTCGTGCACTGTAGCAAGGCATTGCATACATGAGGTTATTTTGGCCAATTGCACATAAAAATGCATTTTCACTAATCCTTTTGATTTTGGCTAAGCTTGATTAGCAAAGTGATTAAACAGCTCATATATATTCTTAATCATAACAGAAAACACATGAACATTCATTTCTACTCAGATCTAGATCCAAAAGTGAAAAATCTCCAAAACTTTCTCTCCATTTTTCTGCAAGTTTCTTCCATTTCCTTGCCTAGTTCTTCATTGTGCCATCATCCACAAGCAATCTTGAGGGTTCTGCAAGCAAGGATTCGAGGATTCCTAGCTGTTTCAAGCACTGTTACATAGAGCTCCATTAATGGCAACTGTAGATTTGAGCACGATTAAGCAAGATTGAGCAACATTCCTTCTTCCATTCACCAACTTAAGCACCATAGAACTTCTGTTTCGTGTTTACAAGTCCTGGAAACCTCAAATCCATTTTTGCTCTTCAAATCAGGTTGGAATTCGAATCTTGCAAATGTTGAAATGTTGATATGCTTATCATAGATCTTGCCACGCTGATTGAAATGAGCTTTGAACCGCGAATTTTCATGCACAAATGAGTTAGTTACATGCATTTAAAGTCTTGATGTTGATTTGTATTTCTGTCGATTTGCACATGTTTGGTGGTTTCTTGATGAATTGTTGATGTATTCTGGATGTACGATGAACGAGCTACATGATTATGTGATCAATTCCGAAAACTGGAAATTTTGTTCTTCGTGTTCTTGCTTGCATTACTGTTCATCCATGGCTGTGCATTGGAGGAGACGATCTGTTTTTTGCCACGGTTTCAGATCCCGCGCACCACACAAACCCGTCACTTTAAGTGTTAGCCTAGGGTTTAATTTGATTGGTTGCATTAAAACCTCATGCGCGTGTTCCCATTGGTCGGCTTATGATGATCACGTGCTTGACTGCCAGCACATTAAGTGGGAACGACAGCGTTTCACCACTCAGCCCTCACCATTTCCAATTTAATTAAATTCAAATTTAATCCATTAAATCATTATTACATTTGCTTCAATTTTATTCCATTTTATTTTGCATCTTTGAAAATTCATAACAAATTCAATAATGGTCCAAATAATATGGGGATTTTTGCCATGGTTTTGTCTCTTCCTATAGTTTTTTATCAGCATGATAGTCAAAATTGTGCACGGATGGAAAATATTTTGGCCTAGGGAATGTTTACACATGCCATTTGTTGCACCATGCTTACTATTTTGATCATGAAATGATGATGCTTAATTGGAAATTCTTGAAATTTTACATGTGTAATCTAGACTCATTCCTGGTCATTTTGGTATGTGGTTTGTGATTTTTGAGTTCCTGGATTGTGAAATATGACCTGATCAATAGAGGTGTGACAATTTGTGTCACACCATTCTTGTCTAATTTGATGATTTTTGTTACCATGCCTATTGAACTCCAAATGACCTGAATTTTTGCATGTTGATACTTATGAATGTTGAGCATGCTTGTGAATTTTCCTGGAAGTTTTGAATGCATTTTCTATTTGTTTGATAATTTCTCCCCTGCTTGACCAATTGTTGACTTCTTGTGAGACATGATTTTATATGATTTGTGAAATTCTTGTTGTTAATTGGATGGACTTGAAATCTGGCATGAGTATTATAGACATCTTGAAGTTTACCATGGTTTTGGTCTCATTCATTTATCATGTTTGGTTTCTGTTTTATGATGGCTTGAAGTGGATGCATGTTTTGATGCTTTGTATGGGCTTGTTTGAGTATGCTTTGACTTGTTGAATTTCATTGACTTGCTTCCCTTGGTCCAAATGAGTTGAAATTTGGTGTGTAGGTCATGTTATGAATTCTGTTTGATCATGAATTTTTTGGTGATTTATTGAAATGTTTGTGAGTTGATTTGATTTGAATCATTCTGTTTTGTTCTATGAGCTTCAAATTGCATGTCTTGCACTCTTTGCTTCATAAAATGATAACGGTTGATGATATGAACATGAGACCACTTGGATTTGTTTCTTATTTGGTTGATCTTGATTTTTGATAAGTTTCATGTTCTGTTTTGACTTTTTGCTCTCATTTTGACCCTAGGCCTTGTCCTAGTGGTTAGGGATTAACGTTTGAGCTTTGTTTCAGGTCAAAGAGCACAAGTGCTTATGCTTGATGATGCTTATCCAATTGAAGTTGGTTTATTGCTTGTTTATGACTAACTTTGAGTTTGTTTTGTAGGTTTTGAAACTTGAGTTTGTGCCATGTGGCTTGCACCTTTGTGCATTGACTGTTGTTTGACTGTGTAGTTAACTGTAGACCATTGTCTGTTTGCTTTTTGTTTGAGCTGAGTACTGATTATATTGGATTGATTTCAGGTACCTTAGTTGTTATAGTTCCTTTGTGAACTTGTTTGTGCTTTGCTTAAGAGCTTGAGCATTGAGGTATAATGATCTCTTCTCCATGTAGTCTGGAAGACCTGGCCTGTTACTTGGCCAGGCACCTGTCTGAAGTCCTCCTTAAGAGGCAATGTTTGTGCTTGTTTATTTTTGTCCCCAAGCCGGTAAAGACCTTTGATAAAGCAATTGGCAGATACAAGAGATGTGCAATCTATCTCCTGCTATTCTGTTGAGTCATCCCTCTGCTCACACAACTGGTGTTGATGCATTGGGATAGTAACCCAAGATCCTTGTACAGTTGTACAGTTGAGTCAGTGTCATAAGTGTAGAAGGGTTCCCACTTTCTGAACCCACACTTCATTGTCTTAAGCTCTCCCGAGCCAGGGATAAGAGTTGTGAAGTCTCATCTTCACTCACCTTTCATCTGCTTCACCTTAACTCTCAATGTTAAGGTTAAGAGCTAACATCACCCTGATACAGTTGGCTTGCTCTTGCAGCCTAACCCTTGTTTGAGCCCCACTTGTGTGTATATAGTGTGTGCTATCTGTGATTGTTTGCTTTGCTGTTGCCTGTGCTTTAGGATAGCTTGCTCCATGTGCAAGTTAGCTAGAAACCTTAACTTAGGGATGATTTTGCATGATAACATCTAGGCTCGAGTCGTAGTCTCCCTAGTTGTGTCTCCCTTTGTTATCTGGTTAGGCTAGTCCTTTGTCCCTGCGTAGGGGAACTACGTCGCCCTGATCCTCATACCAGATGAGGTACGTAGGCAGGAGATGAGCAGATCTCTCCGGGCGCCCTTTTGTTTTGTCTTTGTGTGAGTTAGGAGATGGATGTAAGCCCAACGATTGGCATTCCTTATCCTCTTGTTGTGTGCTTGGAGTCCGGTATAAGTCCATCAAGTGGCATCTGGTTTCCAGTGTGGGTGTGTTTGGTTCGGAAGCTGATGTAAGTCCAGCGATTGGCATTCGGGTTCCATGTTTGCCCGTGTTTGTGTGGTTTTGTTTGGCGTGTGTTAGCCAAGCTACGAATGCTCTGATTCTTCTTAGTCCAAGAAGATACGTATGCATAGGATGCGACATCCTAGCGAGCATGTTTTTCCCCCAGTCCGAACTACTTTGACTCTGATGTCTATGCTTGATAGACTAAGTAGGCCCAGGATGCGATATCCTGTCGAGTCCGTCTTGTTTGTTTTCTTGTGTCTCTTTCAGCCAGTGTTTGATGTGTGGTTGAGCAGTGTTTTAGCAACCATTTTCCTTCCTATTGTGCGTGGATCCCGTCGAGTACGACGGATGCGTAGGGGTGCTAATACCTTCCCTTCGCATAACCGACTCCCGATCCCATTCTCTTTGGTCGCGAGACCATGCTTTTTCCAGGTTTACTCTGAGCGTTTCCTTTCCCTCTTTTGGGATAAATAACACACGGTGGCGGCTCTGTTGTTTTCTTTTCCCGCCGGTTTTTTCGCGTAATGCGACACTTGTTCATCAGATTTATTCTTGTAAACCCACTTTGTTCCAATAACATTTATTCCTTCAGGTCTTGGAACCAGTTCCCATACTTCATTTCTCTTGAATTGGCCTAAGTCTTCCTGCATGGCATTGATCTAGAATTCATCAGTCAAGGCTTCCTTGACATTTCTAGGCTCAATCTTGGACACAAAACAGCCATGTGAGATCACTTCCCTTGATCTAGTTGTGACCCCTTTATTTGGGTCTCCTATAATGAGATCTTTAGGATGATCCTTCTGAATTCTGATAGAGGGTCCCTTATTAATTTTGTCAGCTTCAGGTTCAGCTTGAGTGAGTTCACTCTCATTACTTTTGTTTGAGAAATCAGCTGGGGCATCATTTAGAGATGTCTTAACATCGTCTGTGACATCAGTTTGTTGATCATCAACCACAACATTGATAGATTCCATCATTACTTTTGTTCTGGAATTAAAGACTCTAAATGCTCTGCTATTTGTTGAGTACCCCAGAAATATTCCTTCATCACTCTTGGGATCCATCTTCCTTCTTTGTTCACGATTAGTCAAGATATAACATTTACTACCAAACACATGGAAGTATTTAACAGTAGGTCTTCTTCCTTTCCAGACTTCATATAAAGTAGTAGGAGTCCCTTTCATCAAGGTTACTCTGTTGTGAACATAGCAGGCCGTGTTCATAGCTTTAGCCCAGAAGTGGTAGGGCAATTTCTTAGCATGAATCATAGCTCTGGAAGATTCCTGGAGAGTTCTATTTTTCCTTTCTACCACACCATTTTGCTGAGGGGTAATGGGAGATGAGAACTCATGACTAATTCCTTCAGATGCACAGGATCCAGCAAATTTGTTGTTCTCAAATTCTTTCCCATGATCACTTCTGATTCTGATAACTTGACTTTCTTTTTCTCTTTGAAGTCTTAGGCAAAGATCTTTGAATACCTTAAATACATCAGATTTTTCCCTTATAAAATTGACCCAGGTGTATCTGGAGAAGTCATCCACCACCACATAAGCATACTTTTTCCCACCAAGACTTTCCACCTGCATAGGTCTCATTAAGTCCATGTGGAGAAGTTTCAGCACTCTGGAAGTGGTGTCATGTCTGAGCTTCTGATGTGACATCTTTGTCTGTTTTCCAATCTGACACTCCCCACAAACTCTTCCTTCATCAATCTTTAAGTTTGGGATTCCTCTAATAGCTTCAACAGATATAATCCTCTTCATTCCTTTAAGATGCAGATGGCCCAATTTTTGATGCCATAACTTCACTTCTTCTTCTTTGGCTAGAGTACACATTGATGAATAACCACTTTCTTGAGAACTCCACATATAGCAATTGTCCTTAGACCTGACTCCTTTCATGATCACTTCATTTTCTTTATTAGTAATCAAACATTCAGTTTTTGTGAAGTTTACAGTTAGACCTTGGTCACATAGTTGACTGATGCTGATTAGGTTTGCAGTCAGTCCTTTAACAAGTAGGACATTGTCAAGGTTAGGGACTCCAGGGCAGTTTAGCTTTCCAATCCCCTTGATTTCACCCTTTGCTCCATCACCAAAGGTTACATAGCTGGTGGCATGAGGATGAAGGTCAATTAGCCGGTTTTTGCTTCCAGTCATGTGTCTGGAGCATCCACTGTCAAAATACCAGTCTTCTTTGGCTAAAACTCTGAAGGAAGTGTGAGTTATCAGGTTAGTAACACCAGTCCTAGGAACCCATTATTTTCTGTTGACAGGGATGTGATGTTTGGGTCTAGGTTGATGATGAGAAGGACTAGGATAGCCATACAACTTAAAGCAGAATGGTTTTATGTGACCAAATTTTCCACAGTAATGACATCTCCATCTTTGGTGTTTTCCTTTTTGTTGTCTTTCCTTATGATGTTGTGACACATGATGTGACATCTTTGGTTTGCTACCAGTGTGACTACACTCAGGTTTGGATTCATTGAACCCAAGGCCAGACTTGTCTCCTTCCATTTTTCCAGTCTAGAGAATTTTGTCTAAGGTGTCAGATCCATTGTTTAGCATTCTGACATACTTTGTCATCTCATCCAGTTTGGAGTTCAAGAACACTACTTCAGTCTTCAACTTAGAGATGGTTTCCAAGTGTTCTGTCTTCTCATTCTCCAGTTGTGTTATCAATTTCGTCTGACTTTCCACTTGTTGACACACTTCTTCACTTCTATGACACAACTTTCTGTAGGTAGTGGCTAACTCATCAAAGGTTACTTTATCATCACTTGAGTCTTCATCAGAACCCCATCTTCTAGTCAAGGCAGTCACAAGATTTGCAGACTCTCCTTTTGTTTCACTTCCGTCAGACCAAGTAGCAGCAGGACTCTTCTTCTATTTCTTGAGCTAGGTTCCACATTCAGCTCTAATGTGTCCATACCCATCACATTCATGGCACTGAACTCCTTTTCCTTCTTTGGACTTTTCATCAGATCTTGTTCTTCTTCCAGCATTATTGGACCTACTGATATCAGATGAGATGTTCTTGACATTAGACTTAGACCTTACATCCATCTTTTTTAGAAGTTTGTGGAACTGTCTCCCAAGTAATGCTACATCATTTGCCAGATCTTCATCAGTATCTTGACCACTTTCTTCCTCTTTCTCTTCAGTGTTTGACATGAAGGCTATGCTTTTGACTTTCTTTTCAGATCCATCACACATTCCTAACTCAAATGTTTGGAGGGATCCAATTAGCTTATCCACTCTCATATTACAAATATCTTGAGATTCTTCTATGGCTGTCACTTTCATGGCAAATCTCTTGGGAAGTGACCTGAGTATTTTCCTCACTAGTTTTTCATCTGACATCTTCTTACCCAGGCCTCATGAGGCATTAGCAATTTCAAGGATATTCATATGAAAGTCATGAATATTTTCATCTTCTTTCATCCTCAAATTTTCAAACTTGGTAGTGAGCAGTTTCAATGTAGACATCTTCACTCTAGAGGTGCCTTCATGAGTGGTTTTGAGAATATTCCAAGCATCTTTAGCCACCTCACAGTTGTTCACCAGTCTGAAGATGTTCTTATCAACCCCATTGAATATAACATTCAATGCTTTAGAGTTTCCAAGGGCTAGTTCATCCTCCTCCTTGGTTCATTGTCCCTCATCCTTCTTATCAGTTGTAACTTCTCCTTCCTTAGTAATAAATGGATGTTCCCAGCCTGTTAGAACAGCCTTCCAAGCCTTATTATCCAACGATTTCAGGAAGGCTACCATTCGAGGTTTCCAGTAGTCATAGTTAGATCCATCCAGAATTGGTGGTCTGTGAACATATCCTCTATCTCTATCCATATACCAGAAAGTAACGTCCCTAAATCTCACCCAGAACCAGAGCAGGATGCCTGCTCTGATACCAATTGAAATTCTAGTATCAGATATGAGATGTCGAAGGTAATGTCACGACACTAATATCTGAACAATATAAACATGATAAAAGATAAAGAACAATAATACAAGTGACACAATGTAACACCTCAAAATTTGCCCTCCTCTCTTGGGACTAGCTTAACATATTGCATATCAGTTTTAGGACATTAGTCATTGCATATTGCATATCATGTGGTTACATTGAACAAGTCATCCTCCTAATTCTTGGTCAGAAGATAAGAGGTTGAGATTCAGCCTGAGGGTTTTCATTGAATGGATTGATCATTAATCATCTGAGGGTTTGTGATACAAATTAGGGTTTCATGATTTCTCAAGGGGGTTGAGCTTGATCTTGGTTGAAATGATACATCATCATCATCATGGTTTTTTCATCACCAAGAGATTGATCAGATACCTTGGGATTAGGGTTTTGACCACTGGTCAACCCTAATCAGTTGAATCATCTGCATTGGGCCAATCAGGGCTTGGCAAGAAGATGGGGTCTACAATGGATATGGGGATCATCATGTGATTATATTGAGCTTATGGAAGCTAGGGTTTCATCATTGAGCCATTTCAACAGGAGTTTGAGGCTCAGCTTGATCAGTGCACAGCCAAATTCATCTATCAGTTAGAAAAGTCAACTGTGGTCAACTGGGCTTGAATTGATGGATTTGGAAGAGGGAGAGGGTTGGATACACTTCATTCATGTTGAAACAAGTTTCATTTGACATTTCAAACATCAAGAATGAAGAAAATAAAGTCAGGAGAAAAGTTTCCAAAAATAGAAAGTGACTTGTAATTGAAAGTTTCCAAAAATGGAAAGTTTTTCACCTCAAAATTACATGTCCAAAAATGCTTCAAATGAAATTTTGTTCAACATAAAAGTTGTAGATCTTGCTCTCACCTTTCCAAAAAGTCCAAGAACATGAATTTCTCATGTGTGGTTGGAAAGTTGTGATCAAATCATTTTCCAAAAATGCCTAAATTCAAAGTGGCATAACTTTCACATGGAATGGCCAAAATGGATGATCTTTCTTTGAGCAAACCATATTTCACATGTACTTTCATGATGCATCATAAAATTTCATCAAAAATAATCATGGCAAAAGGTCATTTTTCAAGTGATCACTTTGAAAATTGGTGTGTAAAATGGTGAAATTTCAAATTACATGGATTTTGCACACAAGACCAATTCCAACACATCCCAAATACCAAATAGAACTTGCTTGAACTGATATTGCACTGTTACATTGGCTGGTTTGGCAAAGGCATTTTTGACATTTCACATGAAAACTCATTTCACTAATTCACTTTGGTTTTGCTAATTTGGATTAGTAAATGGATTAAGGCATGGTATATAACATTAAGTGTAACAGAAAATGATAATCACTTTTCACATTTCAAGATCTAACTACTTTTCCCTCCAAAAACCTCTCAATTCTCCAAAATTTCTTCACACTTTTTTCCACAATTCTCATCAAAATCTTCATCAATCTTGCTCGTGCTTGTTGGATTCACCTTCTATAATCATCATTGAGGAACTGTTTTGTAAAATCAAGGCCAGAACATGGAAGATTCGCAACTGTTGGAAGCTCACTCATTCATGGAGTTTTGTTGATTCTTGCATCTGGTGCTGTATTGAACTAAGCTATCCCTTCCAATCAACTTCCTCATCAATAAGCTGCAACTGTTTTGGCTTCTTGCACCTGGAAAAGCACAAATCACGATCTGCCATCACCACAAGGTTAGAAATCGATCTCAATGATTCTCAAAATTGTGATGTGTTTTTTGTAGTTCATTCATTGTTGAGCACGCTGCAACTTGTGAAATTGATTTTCATTAAGAATTGCTCTAGTTATCATGATTTGAACATTTGGACATGAAACTTAATTCGCTCGATCCGTGCAACATAGGTAGAATTAGGTTAAACTAATTGCATATCCATGATCTAGGTTGAAAGACGGTTCCATTGATGTATCATTTGTCAATTTTGATTGAAAAAAGTTCTTCATGATTTTCTGGAAAATTTGAGTTGTTCTTGAGCAAGAACACTATGAAGAACGCGTTTGATCCGTCTTTGCCATGCCGTGTTTGAATTTTGTGTTTACCGCTTCCAAGAGCCAATGAGAACGCGCCACTGCATTAATGAATACGGCGCCGTTTTAGCCTTCGCTGAGAAAATTACAAAAATGCCATTTCTGATATTAATTCATGTTTATTTCTTTTTCTTTTTTCATTTTTCATTTCATTTTGATCCATGAACTTCAAAAATCCATAAAACATTCATTTCTTGTCCAAATTTGATGAGACTTTTTGCATATTTCTCCTTGTGATGTGTAGTTTTTTATGATGATTTTTTTGATTTTTGTGCACGTGTGAAAAGATAAATGGCCTAGGGTTTGATTGAATGTGTTCATTTTGTATATGCTTTGCCATTTCATTCATAAAATGATGATGCTTCCATAGAAATGCTTGAAATTTTTTGTGCATGTTCTGGACTCTTTGCTGGTGATTTTGATGTATGGTTTGCAATTTTTGGATCTCTGGTTGATGAGATATGAATTTTTGATTAGAGGTGTGACAATTTGTGTCACACCATGCATTGTGAATTTCATGATTTTATTTGATGTGCTTAGGAACATTGGATTGAGCTAAATTTTTCCATGATTGAGCATAAGGATGTTGAGATTACATGTGAATTTTTCTGGATTTATTGATGGCATTTCCTATTTGATTGGGATTTTTTCCCTCTGTTTGGTCATTTGTTGATTTTTTGTGACACATGTTTGTATTTGCTTTGTGAAATTCTGGTCATTAATTGGATGAGTGTGAAATTTGGTATGAGAATTCTAGACACATTATAGGTCATTGTGGTTTTGATCCCATTCATTTATCATATTTCATTTCTGTTTTATGATTATTGGAAGTTGATGATTGTTTTGATGCCTTGTGTTGGCTTGCTTGAACTTGTCTGAACTTTATGAATTTAATTTCCATACTTCCTCTGGTCCAAATAGCATGAAATTTGATATGCTACTCATTGAATGTGTTCTGTTTAAGCTGGAATTTTTGTGGAATTTATTGAGCTGTTTTGATATTGATTTGATTGTGATCATTCTGTTTGCTCCAATGTGATTCCAAAATGCATAGTTTGACATGTTTAGCTTATGAAATGCAATTGGTGAATGTTTTTGATATGGGACCAACTGGAAGTTGTTTTTATTTGATAAATCTTGGTTTTGATTAATTTTCACTTGCTGTTTTGAATTTTTCATCTCCTTTGGACCCTAGGCTTGTCCTAGTGGTCTTGTTTCTCACTTTTGAATTGTGTTTCAGGTTGAGATGCAAATGCCTTAAAGGAGAATGATGCAAGTTAATTGAGTTTGATTTGGCTAATTGTTGTGAACTAACTTGGTTCATTTTGTAGGATACTTGGCTCACTTGAGTTGATTGTGCTTTGCACATTGCATTGTTTGATTACATTGACTGTTGATTCTTAACTTGTCTGTTTTGACTTTGTGACTTGAATACTGACTGTATTAGATTGATTTCAGGTACCATAGTCGCTTTAGTTCTTTAAGAACTTGCTGTGCTGCTGCTTGGTTGTATAAACCAGTTGAGGTAGACTCTCTTGTCTCCATGTAGTCTGGAAGACCTGGCTTGTTATTTAGCCAGGCAACTGTCTGAAGTCCTCCTTAAGAGGCGATGTTTGTGATTGTTTACTTTTGTCCCCAAGCAGGTAAAGACCTCTATGAGGCAATTGGCGGAACCCAAGGGATGTGCAATCCATCCCCCGCTATTCTGTTGAGTCGTCCCTCTGCTCACACCACTGTGTTGATGCATTGGGACATTAACCCAAGATCTTGTATATTTGTACAGTCGAGTCAGAGTCTTGAGTGTAGAAGGGTTCCCCCATTCTGAACCCACGCTCCTTTGTCTGAAGCTCTCCCTGGCCAGGGATAAGAGCTGTGAAGTCTAATCTTCACTCACCTTTCATCTGCTTCACCCTGACTCTCAATGTCAGGGTTAAGAGCGAACACTACTTTGTACAGATGACTTGCCTCGGCAGTCTAACCCTTTGTTTGAGCCCACTTGGACTGGATATAGTGTGTGCTAAATGTGGATGTTTGCTTTGCTTTGTTTATGCTTGCATGCTTGTTTTTCCTGGTTAGGATTAGCTTGCTATTGTGCAAGTAGATAGAAACCATAACATAGGGCAATGATGCATGATAACACCTAGGCTCGAGTACAGCTCCCTAGTAGTGCGTCTCCCTTTGTATCTGGTTAGAATTTCTTTCCCGTTCAGGGGAACTACGTCGCCCTGATCCTCATACCAGATGAGGTACGTAGGCAGGAGACCGTACGAGGTCTCTCCGGGCACCCTTTTTTCCTTTTTGTGTGTGTTTTCTTGTTAACCCTCTTGTGTGTCAGGATATGGATGTAAGCCCAGCGATTGGCTGTCCGTATCCTGAGTGTGTTTGTTTGGTTCGGAAGCCGATGTAAGTCCAGCGATTGGCGTTCGGGTTCCAGGTTTGCCTGTGTTTGTGTGTGTCTTGTTTGGCGTGCGTGAGCCGAACTACGGCAGCTCTGATTCTCGTTCCAGACGAGATACGTAGGCATAGGATGCGATATCCTAGCGAGCCCTCTCCCCTTTTCTCCCACCTATGTTGTCTTCAGTGTGTGTGTGTGTGATGTTTGTTTAACAACCTTAACCTATCTTTTGAGCGTGGATCCCGTCGAGTACGACGGACGTGAGGGGTGCTAATACCTTCCCCTCGCGTAACCGACTCCCTTACCCTTTCTCTTTGGTCGCGAGACCATGCTTTTACCAGGTTTACTCTGAGCGTTTCCTTTCCCTTTTTTGGGATAAATAACGCACGGTGGCGGCTCTGTGTTATTTTTGTTTTAGCCCGCCGATTGTTTTTCGCGGATGCGACACACAAGCAATTGTTAACCCAGTCCGGTGCAAACTCACCTACGTCTGGGGGCTACCAAGCCAGGAAGGAAATCCACACAAAATTAGTTCAAAGACTCTCAGTAAACAACTTCAAGTTACAGTCTTTTCACCTAATATCTACCCGTGTGACTTCTATCTAAGAACTCTTAGATATGAGATCCTACTCACTCCCCCTTGTAAGACCCCAATTTTGGCCCTAAGATCCCTCATGGCATCATAACATTGCATTTGCAAAACCTCAAGGATCATAAGCACCTTGGCTCCTTCCCTTTGGGTGGGGACCTCTTGTGAGTGATCACCAAGCATGCTTGAATTTTATATCATTGCTTTTCTCATTTTATTTACTAACCAAAAGCACAAAAATATGTCACTGACATTTCTTGTTTGCAGCTTGAGCAATCACAAGGTCTACAGGCTTCTAGAAGATCCTTTGTGCAATAAAAAGGTCAAGAGAAGATGAAAGCAAGCATGGTAATGGTTCCCAAAGCTCTCATCCATCACATATGCCTCACAAGCATCTCAACTCATCATTTTTGATCAAAGCAAGTCAAAGGATTCGAGGTTTGTTTCTCAAGCACTACGCCAAAAACTGGAATAGACAGCGCACCTTAGAGGGCGCTTTATTACAAAAGCGCACTCTAAAGTGAAGCAAAAAAATAAGGAGCGAACAACTGGAATAGACAGCACAATTTAGAGGGCGCTTTTGTAATAAAGTGCCCTCTAAGGTGAAGCGAAAAAATAAGGAGGAGATAGAGGGACAACAATACAGGGCGCTTTTTAGAAAGCGCCCTCTAAGGTTACCCTTAGAGGGCGCTTTTAAAAAAGCGCTCTATAAGTCCATGTGCATTTCCAGTTTATAAAGCGCTTTTGGAAAGCCTTAGAGAGCGCTTTCATAAGCGCCCTCTTAGGCCCCCTTTAGAGGGCGCTTTTTTTCCACAAGCGCCCTCTAAGGTCCCCTTTAGTAAACATTAAAATTATAACATACTGCGCGTTTTGTTATTTTCGTTCTTTTTCACGTTAGGGTTCTCACTGCTACGATTTTCGCTACTTCTAAGGCGTTCTCCTTCCACCTCTGTTAGATCTACGATGTTTCCTCCTTCTATTAATTCGTTGTTAGCTGTTCGATTTTGACACCATAGGTATTTTTCTAATCTTCATATTACTTGGTTTCTCTTCTGACGTTCGCTATTGTTCATTTTTTGTTTCATTTTTCTTGGTTCATACATTTATTGAGTATTCTCAACAATAATTATTGTGTTGCAATGCTAGCAATGGAGACTAGGCATTATAGGTTAAATTTCATCTGATCATCAACAATGCCTTGCTCATGAAGCAACCTCAGCCCATGGTCAAATACCATCAAGGGAAGTTATTTAATTCATCATTTCATGCATATTTAAACTTATTTGAGTGCCCTCAATCATCAATTAATCAAGATATGAGTGGTGGACTTGAGAAGTTGATCAGTCAATTCATCTGTCTATTTTGAAATACACTGAGACCTAACTTTTTATGTGTTGGTCAAATGGAGATGATCCCAAAAGAAAAAATGTTCTTAAGGACAATATGAACAATGTTCATGTTCATCAAAAATTGATTTGAAGCTTGGAAGATCATCATCCATTCCAAGACATTATAGGTTATTTTGACTGAAACCCTAATTTTGGGTCAACGTCCCAAGAACATAACTCATTCATATTTTATGATTTTGAGGTGGAACCAAATGCATTGGAAAGCTTATTGTTTATACTTCAAATGTTATGTTGAGAAAAATTTCAAAATATCAAAATAAATACATGTGATAAAGCGCCCATAACTTCTTCATTAAAAATCCAAATGATGGAAAATGTAAGTCCAAATTTATTGTATTGAAAAGATATACAACTTTCATGTTGAAGGTTTTATCATTTGGGGCTTGCATCATTAAGACAGAAAGGCTTGAACATTGGCCAAATTTGGAAACTTCACTTATGCATGTTTTGCACCCTACACTTTAAGCTCAAATTTCACTAATTTCCAAGGCCCAATTGGAATTTTGATCAACATATCATTTGTTCCTTATGCAACAAGCTTTCTAACCATTACTCACAAGGTGGCATTTGGATTTTGGAAGCACCATTTTCGAAGACATGAAAGATTAAGTGCATTTTGTGAAACTTAATTCAATTGCCATGCATGAGCTGATTACACTTAATATACCCGTCCATTTGCAATTCACATAAATTCAGCAAGCCATTTCAGTCTTCATTGGGCCTTCCACATGATCACACAAGCCCATGCAATGCAAAATCCATTTGCCATGCACACGAGTTAACTCATGCATTCAGCCCTCTCCAGCTATAAATACATGTGCTATGCTCTTCATTTCCCCAACTTGAAGGCGCCTGAAATGCTGCAAGAGTGAATCCTTAACCATACCAAAGGAACAAAGTTCTTTTTTCTTCAAAAACTCAGATCTGAAATTCAATTGCATTTGGTTGAATTTTCAGATCTAAAGTTCCTAGACCTCCACCATTGATCTATTGAAGCTTCTGTTTGCAAAAGGAACCAAGGAAAGTGACTCAATTCTTCATAATCCAAAGGTTTTGATCAACTGGTTTTTGCTTCGAATCTCATTATTCTTTGATCCATTGACCTTGATATTGTGTTGTCTGAAGTCCTCTCTATAGAGGCATCATTATTGAGTGCTTAATTGTTGAAATCGAGCAAGTTCAGTTGAACATCACCAAACTTCCATCTCTGATTTATCTCTTAATAGGAATCTAGAGTGGAAGTGAGTGGTATAGGAGTGATGTACATCACTTCACCTTTCGAATGGTGCCTGGATCGTCCATTTTAGTAAGCATTTGAACCTCTGTGTTTTTTGACCTTCGCCAGAGCTTACCGGAGAAGATGGTGGCGCTGGCCGCCGTCTCATTGCCAGATTGATTGTGAGCCACACGATGCGTTTGCCAGATCTAATCCCAGCGCTCCATTGTTATGACTTTTATTTAATATCCATGTGGTTGCATTGACTGAGGACTTTGGTGCGCGCGCATGCCATAGCCGTTTGATGATCCAGCTCAATTAATGAGCTTAGATCCAACGCGTGTGGATTTTCCATATTTTCCAATTTCTGATTTTATTTTCTTTATTTCCTTTTATTTCAAAAATTCATATCTCTTTTATTATTGGTCCAAAAAATATGGGACCAATTGCATTATTTCTCTTTTAAATTCTAGTTTCTAAAAATGTTTTTTTAATATTTTTTATTTCATCATTTGCTATTTTTTAAATAATTTTCTCTTTTCTGGTCATTTTTAATTCATTTTAAATAGTTTCTGATATTCAAAAAATACAAAAATATTTTTCTAACCTCTTTGAATGATGATGGATCTATGAAAAATATTCTCATCAATTTATTAATTGATTTGAGATTTATTTGAGATTTTAGTTCAATTAGGTTATTTTTATTCATTTTTTAATTGATTAAAAATAGTTTCTGGCTTTTAAAAATGCTGAAATTTTTTGTCAAACTTTGTTTGACCTTGTTGAACTTGGGATAACTCACTTGGACTTTTCAAAGTTGATTTGAAGTGAATTTGAAGTTTGACCTTTCTTTAATATTTTAATTCAAGTTTATTTTCAAATATTAAAAATGCCAAAAATATTTTGTTTATTTCTTGACTTTCAATCTTCATCTCACTTCTGATTTTTATGGTTTGACCTTGATCTTCCCTATCTTTGGTCAACATTTATGGATTGGTACATTCCTTTTCATTTGATGCACTTTATTTTCTTCATTTCCATTATCCATCTTCTTCTTCTTCTTCTTCTTCTTTTCTTTTTTTGATCAATGAGTTAAAGGTTGATAAGTTAGCATTGATTAGGGAGGTTTAATCTTCCTTGATTCAAATCTAATTCATCTTGATCAAATGATCAAATGAATGGCTTTGCATTAAGGATAGATTGCTTCTTAAATCATGCAAAGGACTTAAACCAATACAAGATCATTCCTCTTCCACTTTTTGGCATGGCAAGTTGTTGGAACTTGGTTCACTAATCAAGACTTCTAACTTGTGTTGTTGCCTACATTATTATTGGCCGACCTCAGATAGTTGTGACTTCTACATAAGTCCAATTACGATTGCTTAACATAGCGCTAAATTTGCCTTATGGCACACTAACTACTAACACTAACCATTAACCATTAACATTTACTTCTTGCTCTTTACATTTATGCAATTTACTATTCTTGTACATATTATTCATTTGCTTTTCCCCCTTTGCTCATTTGAGCACGTGTTTATGTTAATGCAATTTGCCTTTTGCTCACTTGAGCACATAATTGTGTATATATTATTGTGCTTGTATTTTGTTTTGATTGTTGTGGACCAAATGCAAAGAAATGAACAAATGGACTTAGTTTCTAGGACTTTCCCTATGCAAATTGGAGTAAAAGGACTTTAAATGTTGAAGATGGATTAGAAGGACCAAGCCTCTAAACTCACTCTTGTCCATTCTTGATTTGCTTCATAAAACTTTTTGATGTGTGCGCTCTTGTGCTAGGGAATCCTATGAGAGCTCAAATTGAAGAACCATTGCCATGTTCATCCAAAGTGAAAGATACAAGATACTTTGAGGATCTCCTAAGGAGCTTGTTTGGTCATGTTGATTGCTTGAGTTTATTATCATTTTTCTTGCATATTCCAAAGGATGGGAGCTACTTGGATCATCAATATGATCTCAAGAGAGGAACTCCATTTGTGGTCTTGTTTCTTATCCCTTATCTCTTGTATGATTAGGACTTTAGCCATTCTTCTTCTTCCCTCCACTCTAACCCAAGCCAAAACTTTTTGTGCAAACATTAACACTTCTTTACAAACATTAGAAACCTAAGCCTTATGCTTTCGATTTTCAAACTTTCCTTTCATAATACTTACTTTGAATTGAACTGTTAAATCAACTTTGACCATATTTTGTAAATACCTGTCATTGGTAAATATAACTCATTCAAATACTTTTGTGGTTTCAATGGCCACTTCCTTAATCAAAACTTTTTCATAACCTTTAGTTATTAGGTTTGAGTTATCCTTGAGGTAGATGTAATACTCACCTATATCCTTAGTGATGGACAATGAGTCTTCCATGCTTATTATAGGGTTAACCCTTCACTAGCATGTTGAAGCTATCCTCACATGGTGGATTTGTGGTTTTAGGTTGAGTTTTCTCCCTTGGATAACAAAAGACCTTAAGGCTTTTGGACCAATCAATTCACCAACTCATTTTGAGATTTTTACCCCGAACTACGAGGTTTTGATCCTAATCTTTTTAAGATGGTACGTAGGCAATGGGTTTATCCATCCAAACACAAAAATGTAAATAAACTTGTATATTCTCTTCTCACCTCTTCAATCATGTTTGCACAAACAAATTTTCACAAAAATACCAACCTTACAACAAGTATGAAAAGGGCTCCCTAGGAGTACCTAGGATGTTTTGGGTGCTTAAAACCTTCCATTACATAACCAACCCCCTTACCCAGATCTCTGACATTTTTACTAGTTTTTGATTTGATAAAACTTTTAGGTTTTTGTTCGCTTTCTAACCATTCCTTTGGATAAATAGAAGTGCGGTGGCGACTCTACTTGTATGGTTTACGTTGGATTTAGTCAATATCTCTAATGGTAACGAATACCCCGCTACACCCCTCAATCACAACAGTGATGTAAAAAAAATATTACAATGAAAGAAGACACTCTTCAAGAACCATACTTGATCTTGCTTAAAAGCTTCAACCAAGTAAACACACACTCATGCTTCAAAGCTTAGAGTGGACAAATTACAACTCAAAAGTCAGTCCAATTCAATCATCTATGGATGAATGAATGGCTCACAATACACACGACCACAAAGACTAAAACCCTTATTCTCTCTCAATATTTCGTCCGTTATTTCTTGTGTATTAAAACTAGGTTTTCCATTCCCTTTATATAGAAGTGTTTGGCTGGGCTTGGACATCATAAAACCCTAAAACTATTTTCCACTCATATCTTCTCATGATAGCTGATTATATATTGTTGGAAAACCCTAACCCTTTTTTCTCGCTCGGTCTCTCAGCAGACTGTTTGTGGCTTCTACCAACGAACCGGTAGTTGCAAGTCCTATCTTTGTGGTTTTCTACCTACTAACTGGTAGTTGTAAAATCCCACTTTCATCCCCTAGCAGAGTTAACCCTTTGTGCTCATCCTGGTCGAGGACTGGTTACTTTTCTGTGGTTTTCTGCCTACAAACCGGTAGATGTAATCCCCTCTTTGTGGTATTGATAGTCTTGTCCCCTTTGGATACTTGCCTTGATCAAGCAGTATTGTCCCCATTGGGTCTTCCCCTTCTTCTTGGATACTTGCTCCGAGTAAGCAACTTTATCCTCTTTTGATTGGTCATCTTTTGCATACCTAGTCTGGTACCCCGTTGCCTTTCTTTTCGGTCGTTTATCCATTTAACAACCTACAACCCGGTTATGGATAATCTTCCATGCGAGTGTATTATCTACGTTTTGACGGCTATAGATAATATATCTCATGCACTCTTTGGTCAATCTTTCGATTGTTATCCCCAACTTGCATCTTTGGCATGCGTGCCGGCTCACGTATCACTGTTTTGTTATCTTCGCCGATGCTGATAGACATGAAGTTTTCCCGGTATCCAGACCGAAGTGGCATTCAGGCCAGTTTCCGATTTCCAGATCGAAGAAGTTCTCAACAGTCAAGACGAAGAACTTGTGGCATTCAGGCCAGTTTTCCCAGTATCCAGACCGAAGTGGCATTCAGGCCAGTTTTCCCGGTATCCAGACCGAAGTGGCATTCCAGGCCAGTTCCCGGTATCCAGACCGAAGTGGCATTCAGGCCAGTTTCCGATTTCCAGATCGAAGAAGTTCTCAACCATCAGGACGAAGAACTTGTGGTGTTCAGACCAGTTCCCGGTATCTAGACCGAAGTGGCATTCAGGCCAGTTTCCGATTTCCAGATCGAAGAAGTTCTCAACAGTCAGGACGAAGAACTTGTGGCATTCAGGCCAGTTTTCCCGGTATCCAGACCGAAGTGGCATTCAGGCCAGTTTTCCCGGTATCCAGACCGAAGTGGCATTCAGGCCAGTTTTCCCGGTATCCAGACCGAAGTGGCATTCAGGCCAGTTTTCCCGGTATCCAGACCGAAGTGGCATTCAGGCCAGTTTTCCCGATTTTCAGATCGAAGAAGTTTCCGGTATCCAGACCGAAGTGGCATTCAGGCCAGTTTTTTCCGATATCCAGATCAAAGTGGTGTTCAGACCAGATTTCCGGTGATCAGACCAACATTGGTACTCTCATATTCCGATGCTTAGTGCGGCGTTCAGGCCATGGGTATTCCTGTGTTACCATTTATTTTGGTATCCAGGTCAACTTTCTGTTTCGGTACTCAGGCCGATTTTCACCGTACCAGACGGATTCTTCTTTTGAGTTGGCTTCTTTGCCGATTCTAACAGGCATTGTTTCATAGGGATTCATGATCAAAATCCGGGTCTTCTTAGTATTTAACCATCTCCTACTACGATCATGTGAAGAACATCCTGCTTCATATTCTCTGGTTGAAGACGTTTAAATAGGGGCAACTGTCATACCCCGATTTTGCTCCTGAATTTTTTATGTTTGTTTGGCATGCTTGGCCTAACCTAACTTTGGTTTTACATGAGGATTGTGGTTTTGATCCAAGGTCATGGTGTTGTGATTGTGGATATATCTATGGTCTGGGTCATCTGAACAACCAAGTTTCTTGTGTTTCTAACCACTTGCCAGCCATGTTATTGGTTCATGGATACTATAACCTTATGGTCTTATTTCATGGTTTTGTTCATACACATTATCAGTCAAGTTATTTTCTTCTCAAGAGTCGAACATTCAAGCCAATTGTGAAAACAATCTCCAAGCATTTTTTCAAACCATTCCAATCCATTTCATCCATTTTAAACCAGTACATGTGATTCCATACAAGAAAAATAAAAAAATTGACACTTTTGACCAATTGTTGACTTTGGTCAACAGTTGACTTTTTGGTCAACTTTGACCAAAGTCAACCCAAATCCCTAATACCCTAAATTTTCATCCTAAAACCATAAATCCCATCCATTATCATCCACAATATGTCTATTACATACAAAAAAAGCCAAAAAAGTACATGTTGACCAAAGTCAACTTAAGTTCCCTCCTATTCCAAACCCCAAGAACTTCCCATCCTAGTCTGATATTCCAAAGCCACGACAATATTGGACTTGCATCTTGCATTTGTTTCAAAATCCATGGTGATATGTGGTAATATACTTCCTGTTTATTGCATGCACACATGGCCTAGACCTGTAGCAGACCACATCCTGAGCAAACCACACTACATACTTGCAGCACAATATGGCCATCCTGTAGTATGCACCCAAATGCCTAAACCTAGCGCAAAACACTCCATTGAACCATGCCAGGAACCCTGCTGCACCACATCAAGTCAGAAGGCAAACCTCAACCATGTCGCAATTTGTACCTGCTGGAAACCAATGCCTAGATGTGCAAAATCACAACATTCTGCAGCCCATACAACATCAGTCAGTTCATGACCAGATTGGAAGGATCCAATGCTTTCTTATCTGATAGCAGCTCAAGAAGCACCACACCATAGCTATACACATCAGCCTTATCTGAAACACGACATGTCATGGCGTATTCAGGAGCAACGTACCCGAATGTTCCTGCCACTCCGGTTGTAGCATGTGTCTCTGAAGTTCCAAGAAGTCTGGCCAGTCCGAAGTCGGATAGATAAGCATTGAAATCATCATCCAACAAGATATTGCTAGGTTTGACATCGCGATGAAGAACACGCGGTACACATTGATCATGCAGATAGGAAAGTGCACGCGCTATGTCCAATGCAATCTTGTGAAGAATTTTCCAATCTACAGCCCTAGTGGATCTCTCCTGGATGAACTTCTCAAGATTACCACCTGGAAGATAGTTGTATATGAGAAACATCTCTGTCTCACAGGCATGGTAACCGATCAAAGTGACAAGATTTGGATGATGAAGCCTTCCAAGGGTCTTAATCTCTGCATGAAACTATTGAACACCTTGGAAACGTCCAACTGAAAGACGTTTCACTGCCACCAAGATTCCTTGTGATATCTCTGCCTTATAAGTTGCACCAAATCCTCCACTTCCAATACAGTTGCTTGCATTGAAATTTCCTGTGGCTTGGACAACATCTTCAAATGTCAACGGGACACCGATATCAGTAAACACTGTAACTTCTCTTTTGGCAGAACCACCAACCCTGGAATTCGGCTTCCACCTTCTTGTGAAGAAGAACAGAACAATGAGAGCTATAAGAACAGAAACAATGGCTGAAGCAGAAGTAATAGATGCTATTTCAATAGCACTGAAACCATTGTCACTATTTTTTCTAGTGGATTGTGCAGTAATAGAAGAATTGTCTTCAAACTGGCCTTGTTGATTTGCCGATGGCACGGTTAGAGAAACTCCACAACAGGAACTTAGAAACGGATTTCCAACAGCACTGCTGCATTTGATCAAGCTACTATTTGATGGCAATGAGTCTGTAAAAACTCAATGCTTTGCTGAAGCCACTGGCAGCAGTGTCGCTATGCTTTTTAGTTTTGGAGAGGCTGTTGCCAGAAGCAGGAGGTCACCTGAAAAACTTTTTGTTCTTCTCGACATGTATGAGATAATGAGAGAAGACCAACCAACACTATGCCTGCACAATGAACAACTGCAGTTCAATTTTAGAGCGCTTCAAAAACGAGGGATTGGATACTGTCACGAATTGAAGACATATTGACTCAACCAAACAACCAAGCGTTATCCCACTTAGTGAGGTGGGCTGCTGCTGCTGAAAAGCATCATAAGAAAATCAAAGTGCAGAGTATAGGTGGCGAGCAAGAAGAGTGCATTGTGTTTTCACCTGAAGAAGACCTTATCATTCAGAATGTGCTGCCGCTGTTTTTGAAAGCTGTGATGTCGACAAGGCAAATGAAAATTCAGTGAAATCGACTCATTGAATACCCAAAGGACTTTGTGAGATGGCATTGCGATTGCCAGTTTAGATAACTGCAAGTTTACTACAGCATTACCACAACATTACTGCAGCATTAGGTAACTGCCATCCCATTAGCATTTTCCTGCATCCAATTATTTTGACGGTCAAAGCAAGGCTGATACGTAGAAGGAAAAGAATTTGAAACACAAAACAAACTCTAAATCACACCGGAGTTGTGCTTGAACCATACCAAAATCGCACCGTTGAACCGAGTGGTATACCGTAACAGGATTTCACAAAGAAATTTGAGCTGAACACATAACGAATCTCGGTTTCAGATATGAAACTCTGAACCAACAATCACCAGTTTTGGAATTGTTCTTTCTTGATAGCATGAGAATATGTCTGATGTTGATATTGAATGGTAGAATCCACCAGTTCACCAAGTGATGTCCTTGGCTTCCAACCAAGCTGCTTAGTCATATTTGTCATGTCAGGGATGCGCCTATCACTGTCATTATATCCTTTTCCATAGAAATCCCCTGAAGTCACAATCCGATACCCACACAACTCAATAACATCGTGCGTGACTCTCAAGCGAGCAATTTCCAAAACAATAACCTCAGCTCAACAATGGCAGAACCTAAGGTTAAGCACGATCGCCAACTCAGAATATGGGGTGACCAAGGACAGGCAGCCCTTGAGAAATCTAATATTTGCTTGCTTAACTGTGGTCCTACCGGTTCTGAGACACTTAAGAATCTCGTTCTTGGTGGGATTGGAAGCATCACTGTAGTTGATGGATCTAAAGTTGAAGTTGGTGACCTTGGAAACAATTTTTTGGTCGATGAATCAAGCCTTGGGCAGTCAAAGGCAAAATGTGTGTGCTCATTTCTCCAGAAGCTGAATGATGCAGTTAAAGCAAAATATGTAGAAGAGTATCCGAATGCATTGATTGAGACAAATCCATCATTCTTTTCTCAGTTTACTTTGGTTGTTGCCACGCAGCTGGTGGAAAGTTCAATGGTAAAGCTTGACCGAATCTGCAGGAATGCAAATGTTATATTGATCTTTGCCCGCTCCTATGGCCTTACTGGGTTTGTACGAATCAGTTTGAAGGAGCATACTGTGATTGAATTAAAGCCTGAGCTTTTTCTGGATGATCTTCGATTGAATAATCCTTGGCCTGAACTAAAGAGGTTTGCAGAGGGGTTTGACTTGAACGTGCAAGGTCCGGTTGTTCATAAACATATACCATATGTTGTCATTCTTGTCAAGATGGCTGATGAGTGGGCCAAAAACCATGGTGGTAGGCTTCCATCAACTAGAGAAGAAAAAAAGGAGTTCAAGGAGCTTCTTAAGGTTGGGATGGTTGCACAAGATGAAGATAATTATAAAGAAGCTATTGAGTCCTCATTCAAAGTATTTGCCCCCCGAGGAATTAGTTCAGAGTTGCAACAGATGCTAGATGATAGTTCTGCGGAAGTAGATTCTAGTTCGTCGGATTTTTGGGTGTTGGTGGCAGCTCTAAAGGATTTTGTTACAAATGAAGGTGGTGGAGAGGCACCTCTTGAAGGATCTATACCAGATATGACTTTTTCCACTGAACAATATGTGAATTTACAGAATATATATCAGGCTAAGGCTGAGGCTGACATTCTTGCAATAGAAAGAGTGGCGAGAAATACTTTGAAGAAAATTGGTCGAGATCCAAACAGCATTCCAAGGGCAACAGTTAAAAGCTTCTAAAAATGCAAGAAAACTCAAAGTTTACAGATATCGCCTGATTGAAGATGAGTTTAATTCTCCAAACCTACCGGAGTTACAGAAGTACTTAACAGACGAGGATTACAGCATTGCTATGGGAATTTATATTTTACTTCGTGCTGTTGACCGGTTTGCTGCTAACTACAACAGTTTTCCTGGACAGTTTGACAGTGCAATGGACAAGAATATACCTCCCCCAAGTGGAACCTTTGTAACACCCAATGCCGACACTCTATGATTGATGACATGCACTCTCATCTCCGTCACCAGCAGCAACAACAATGTTGAAGCACTACCGACCTGCACGGAAAGATTCTGGAGCAGCTCACCAAGGCTATTCCAGCGAACCAATTTCAATTCGGCAAAGGCATACCATAGTGAAGCCAAGTTAACAATATGGTGCTCGAATAGGCCCTGCAACATTGGTTTAGCACACAGTTAGTTGAGGTGTAATTAAAACATTTTCAAAAATTCAAAAATTCACAGTGGTGAATTGTTTCTTACCCACAATGAAGTTGGAAATGAAGAGGAATTGAAGGAGGGACCACAAGCTGGGATAAGGACAAAAATTTCAAACGTCTCCCGTACGGGCATTGTCCACCGCTCTGAGGAAACACAGCAGAGAGAAAGAAAGGAGGAGCCACATATAAAAGAGATTGCCACTGTTCATAGGAGGGGAGCTGAAAAAACCCTAATGGTGAAGAGAGCATTGACGGCTACCATTCAAAACGACAACAAAGGAGAGGAGAAAGAGATTTTCGAAATATCTCTCTCTGCAACAGTGTTCACACAGAAAAATAACCCTCAATACTCCACGCTTCAGCTGTAAAAAACCACTAATCCCTTAAGCTCTCCTCCGCCACCCTTGTTGCAACCACAAAGGTTACAACCGGAACCGTCATATCACAACTCGACGTTCTTCCGGCAACAACATTAGCATTCAACTCAGTTCCGTTACCGAGTTCCGTTACCGGCAGCAACAACAACGCAAAGTGGTGGCAACCTTGGTATTTCGGTAACTCATGCTCGAACTCTCCTTTTTTCCGTGTGTTGTTTTCATGTGTATCATTTGATTTTTTTTTCTTTTACGTTAAATCTTCGTTTCATATACTGCTGCTACTGTTACTGTTATTGCTACTGTTATGTTTGTTATTTAATTATATTCAGCGTCTGTTTATTATATTTATAGTAATGCAGGCAATATTTGAATAACAAAATAGTTCTAGCCCAGTGGTAGAAATGTTGTTTGTTAAATCCTAGGTTGGGGGTTCGATCCTTGGTTTTTAGCTTTTTTTTCATTTTAACATACTTTCTATTTTTTTACTAGTTTTTATTATTATTACCATTTTTATTTTAAACCTTTTATTTATTTTTGTTTTTATTTCTTCTCTTTTTTAAACACTTGTTGATTTTAATGTTAAACATCGATTTTTAATTTATGGATTCGACAATTTTCTTGTTATTTATCCATGATTATTTTTATCGATATATTGATAGTATTTCGCCGCGTTTCGATTAATCGCATATGACATTTCAATTGTTGTCAATATGTGCAAACCGGCTTTGAGCACATTATTTAGGTTTTGTGTGTCCCTCAATTTCCATCCGTACAAATCCCGATTTTACCTTCTTTTTTCGATTTAATTTTTAAGTGTCTTGTAAATATAACTTGTTGTGTTATTTTCACATAGCTTACTCTTGGGCCTTCTTACAATGAGCCGGTTTTCTTTGCACTTACACTCATACATTGTTTAATGCTTTATTATTCCATTCTTTGATTATTTGATTCGATTATATATTTGTTTATACCTTACTTGTTTGATTAACTGTGGCCTACTTGTATGGTGTATGAGGCATATATTTATATTGTTTTGATTGCCATGACAACCCCCATTCATAACAAATGTATCCCCCTCCCATGAAATGTATAATATTCTTTCATTCTTTATTCATCTGTTAATACAAGAAATAAAATGAACACCCGATAACCATTTCAAAACAAGACCAAAACCTCGATCCAACGTCGAGTAATCATTTTTCAAAACCTAACAGAACCAGCACGTATTCATCCACCCTTTTGTAAGTCGATTGCTTTATGCATCGCCATCAACCTTGTAAGCCGATTGCTTTATGCATCGCCATCAACCTTGTAAGTCGATTGCTTCGTGCATCGCCATCTACCTTTATCCCTAACACTTCTCCTCGCTCCTTTCGTCGATTCTTGTTCCGATTAGGTAGCACCCATTAGATAGAACCCTTTGTATGATAACATAGGTAGAATTCCCATATTCTTTGCATGCTAACCTTAGGTAGATATTCCCATTTGTAAATCCTAAACACTTAAGTACATATTGCATGACAACACTAGGGCAGAGCTTCCCCCACTTCTAGACCTTTCCGAGCGTCTCCGATCTTGTGGCATGTAGTCCGTTCTATTACAAAGAGGTAACTGCCTAAGACTCGATTCAGCGAGCTGCGACACCTACTGCTAGGACGTGAACACATCGCCCACTCTCCTTTGACACAACTGGTGTCCTCCTTTGTAAGTCCATGTTCAGATGGCAACCCCTCCGTAGGGGAACTACATCGCCCTGATCCTTGTTCCAGACGAGGTATGTAGGCAGGTGGTCGTGCGAGACCACTCCGGGCACCTTTTCTTTTCTTTCTTTTTGTGTGTGTGCTTGACAGTTATAGGCTCGAGTTCCCGACTCCCTATTAACTTGTTTGGTTGTTGTGTGCTTGGAAGCTGATATAAGTCCATCAAGTGGCATTCGGGTTCCAGTGTGGTTTTGTTGGGTTCGGATGCTGATGTAAGTCTAGTGATTGGCAGTCGGGCTCCACGTTTGCCCTTTTGTGTGTGTTTTGGTTCGGATGCTGATGTAAGTCCAGTGATTGGCAGTCGGGCTCCATGTTTGCCACCTTTTTGTGTGTAGGTGTCTTGTTTTGTTTGGCGTGCGTGAGCCGAACTACGGCAACTCTGATTCTCATGTTCAGATGAGATACGTAGGCACAAGATGCGATGTCTTGCCGAGTTTGACTAACAACTAACAACTAATCCTTGTTTTCTTTCGCCCTCGTTGCGATCGAGATTTTCCTTTTCTCTTGCCCTAGTTGCAATCGAGACCCTTAATCCCGTAGTTAGTTTGAACTACGTTTTGCTCTGATTCTCATTCCCGATGAGATACGTAGGCATAAGACACGATGTCTTAGCGAGCACACTTATCCTTAACCCCTAGGTAGCCGAGCTACGAAGACTCTGATTCTCATATTCAGATGAGATACGTATGCAGTGGATGCGATATCCGTGCGAGTCATTTTCTTTGACCCTTTCTTTTAGTAAATAGTACATTAGATAAACATACACCCTTTAGACGAGAACAAACAAGAGTGGATCCCGTAGAGTACTACGGATGCGTAGGGGTGCTAATACCTTCCCTTCGCATAATCGACTCCCGAACCCAAGATTTGGTTGCGAGACCTTGTCTTTTCCTTTCCTTTCTCCAGGTTTACTTCGAGCGTTTCCTTTCCCTCCTTTGGGATAAATAACGCACGGTGGCGACTCTTCTGTCATTTCTTTCTCGCCGGTTGTTTTTTCACCTACCGTATTTTTTCGGGTTGCGATAGCTGGCGACTCTGCTGGGGACCTGGTTTCCCTAAGCGAGTCCCTCCTAGCTTTTGTAGGTTTCTTGTTTGTTGGGTGTTTATTCTTTTGTACAGTTATTTATTTTCCGCATTTACCTGCTTTATCTTATTGCATTCATGTACATATGTTTGTTGTATCTGTGGGTTCCGTGGGTTGTTTGTTTGTGAGAGGGGGATGTTCTATGAGAGATAAGCCCACTACCCAGGCTTGAGCATACACATAAGTGTTAGAGTGGATAGTCATGAGGCTTGCGTGGCATGTTGCTACGTTAAGTCGTTCATGAGACCCACATTCCAGACGAGGTTTCTGTTGGATATATTTTGTCCTATGGGTGTTCCATAATGACAGATATTCCTTTAGAAATCGTCGACTCTGGTGACCATTTCCCGAGAACTCAGTCGAGGCCTCTCCTCCGAGACGTGATTATGTTAGCTCTGGTGGGCGCATTCTCGCTGCTCAATCCGAGGACCCCGAGACTGGGAACTTGCTTTAGGATGTCCTGTTGAGAGGAGTCAGTGGAGGTCTTTTATCCCGAAATAATGTCAAACCTTCAGTGGTAAACGTATTATTCTCGACTGAAGGGCTGAAGCTGACAAACTTCTGTTCTTAGAACCTACCTGTGAGGGGAGGGTTTGATCTCTACAGATACGGTTTCTGCCAGTGGTGCTGTGATGGTGACTTTGGTTCAGCCAAATTTATGGACGTTTATTTCTGGGACGCCGGAGTTCTGTCCGTGGTTTATCAGCGGGTTCCGTTTATTTCGGATCCCTGGGCTGAATCTGTGGGTGCTCACTCAGATGGTGACTCAGTTCTCCAGACATGGGTTCAGATGCCAGTTGATCAGATTGACTTTGGGTTTCAGATGGTTGTGATCAGAGTTCAAGCCGAAGCTTCGGATCCTGTGTGCCGAGATGCACAACCTGCCAGTCTTGGCTCCATCCTTTGCATCATAGCATGTTTATTTTCCAAAAAAATAATAATGCATGAAAAAAAGTTAACTCGCATGTGCATATCCTTTTCAAGATCATTCATGATAAAATAGCATCCGCATCATATGCATATCATGCACATATCATCCTTGTATTGCAGACATGCTTGGGAGAGACTTCTCACTCTGGGTTTTGACTGAGACGGGATTGTTGATCATCGTCCGCACCGCAACCAGATTGAATCATCAGAGGAGTATGGATCAAGTCCAAGCTGAGTTGGCTGAGATGAGGGCAGAACATGGCCCAGTTCATGACCATGATGCAAGGAGTTGTTCAGGGGCAAGAGGAGCTGCGTGCCTTAGCCCAGAGACAGGAAGCTGTGATTCTGCCGCCCAGTCGTGCTTCACCAGAGAGGGTCCCTGTCAATTATCAAATTACTGCTGTCACTATTCCCGTCAACAACTATGCCGTGGGTGAAGATTTGAGGGGTATTATAATCAGTGGACAGCCCCTTGCTACAGAGACTGTTAATGTTAGAGCAACCCTTGCTCCGGTTCGCCATCCTGGCTCTTCAAATCCTTCAAGTTCTAAAAAGCCATCCTCTGGGGCACCCAGAAGGGGAGAGGGTGAAACAAACGTTGTGCACCGTCGGAGGAGCGTGAACAAAGGACAGCATCGGCAAGTTGCTGCTGTGACTATTCCAGCAACTCAACAGCAACAGAGAAGACCCACTCAGCAATATCAGCATCAGCAACATCGTCCTCAACAGCAGGCTTACCAGCCTCACAATGGTAATCAAGCCAGTACGAGTAATGAGAGGAAGAAGATCATTTTTGATCCGATCCCTATGTCCTATGCAGAGCTGTATCCCTCTTTGATAGAGCGGAACTTGATTACTCCTAGAGACCCGCCGGCTATACCCGTCAACCCTCGGTGGTGGTATAGGCCTGAACAGCATTGTGTGTATCATTCGGGTGCTCCTGGTCATGATGTGGATAGTTGTTTCCAGCTAAAGATGAAGGTTCAAGACCTTGTGAGGTCAGGGATTCCGAGCTTTGAAGACTTAGGTCCCCGTGTTAATCAAGCTTGAAGACGGCAAGTCCCGGGTTGGTGATGGTTATTCTTCTGAGGTCTTCAACGAATAGAACCTCGTATAGTCTCTCCTCAACGAGTTTGCTCAGAGCAGTGTTGGTTGAAGTTGTTCATCTTCATGTCCCCGGCAGTGCAGATTCTTCCTCCAAGTCCCTGTTAACACCTATGGTGGGGCATCCCCAGTAGAGTGCTGTTTGTGAACCCTATTGTGGGGCACCCCTAGCAAGTTTGTTGTTGAAACAACTTTTTATGGGCCGGTTCCCAGGCAGAGTGTTTAATGAAGACTTTAACTTTCCTCTCTCCAGCAGAGCAGTCTTCCTCTCTCCCCCAGCATAGTTGCTTTTCTTTGAAGATTCAGTATTTCGTGGATTGACATCCCAGTACTCCATCATATCCTCAGATAGATCCCTCAGTGGAGTTGTTTGCATAAGGAGCTTTATCAATGCCTATCTACTCTCATCAGAGATCTGGTCGCTTCTCGGTATCTCTGATTTTCCGCACGAGTTGTTGTGGCGCGTACGCCTGTATGTTGAGCTCTGTTCTCCGGTTGTGACTGACGATCCCTCCGGAAGCCTCTGGTGGCCTTTCTCCCCTGCAGGATGGTGTTGTTCCCCGATGTCCCAGTTTACAGCAGATCGCGTTTGCTCTCTGGTGATCTTTGGTTTTCCCTCCGGATGGTTGATTCCCGGACCTGTGTGTTGAGCACGTCTGTTTGTCAGCATTCATCATACATTTTTAGGTATCATGCATACATGCATAATCATAGCATTCAGATACTCATGATGCAGCTGTTGCCGTGTATCTGTTGATGGTTGTCTCCTGCTATTTGTTGATACAGATCTCTCCAGTAGATCCTCCCTAACAGATTTGAGATCAGTGTCTCCTCAGCGAGCCTGAAGGTTACTGCCTTCCCAGTAGGGTTTGTGTTGATGGTTTTCCCTCAGTGAGATCCCCAAGCGAATCGGGTTCGGAGAAAATCATCCCCAGTAGAGATAAGAATGGGTTGCCTCCCCTAGTAGGGCAATCTCCAAGCAGTTCGGGTTCGATGGAGTGCATCCCCAGCAAGGTTTATCTTTCCCCAGCAGGATGGAAGTTGACATGGTTATAGGATCCTCAGCACAGTTCCTGGAGTTCCCCGGTGTTGTCTCTGGAGGAGACGTGTGTTTATGCATTCATCATTTAGATAAGCATAGCATATTGCATCATTAGTGCATAGCATTTCCAGGATCATGGGGCATTGTGTAAAACAAAAAAAAACTCATGCATCAACATTGCAAACATGTCCATTAGCCCTAGACTGTGGTGACCAGCCGAGATTGGGTTGTTGGAAAGAGTTTAGCATCGCGCCATTGGATCGGCTTCAGAATTGGGTTCATCAGCATGGTTGAGAAGTTGGTGTTTTCAACAAGTGACTCCTTAGTTGAGTGGGTATCCCCAGCAGTGTTACTCCCCGAAGTTGGCAGCATCTTGCAAGCTTGGGTCCTTTCCCTTAGCAGAAGTGGGTGTGTCTGATCTCTCCATGTAGAGTCTACCCCTTAAGCAGAAAGTGTCTACCATTTCCTTCTGCGCTCCCCACTGAGTTACATCCTCGTGGATGACGGTTGTTTCCGTTCCCTCCCTAATGGGATGGGTTTTCCCTATTGAGTTCTTTCCTCATTAGGATGAGTCCTGATTCAGTCTGCCTTTTTGGATCGATCCTAAACTGGCTTCCTGTTGGCTGTCGCCCGTGCTTCCCTGGGGCATAAATGAATAGTCGCTCATTAACCGGCACTCATTCATCTTATCCTCGGCAGAATTTGTGGCTTCTACCAACGAACCGGTAGTTGTAAGTCCTATCTTTGTGGTTTTCTACCTACTAACTGGTAGTTGTAAAATCCCACTTTCATCCCCTAGCAGAGGTAACCGTTGTGGTTCATTCTGATTGTTGGCGGATTTTGCGGTCTTCTACCTACTACCCGGTAGTTGTAAACCCTTTTTTCTCGCTCGGTCTCTCAGCAGACTGTTTGTGGCTTCTACCAACGAACCGGTAGTTGCAAGTCCTATCTTTGTGGTTTTCTACCTACTAACTGGTAGTTGTAAAATCCCACTTTCATCCCCTAGCAGAGTTAACCCTTTGTGCTCATCCTGGTCGAGGACTGGTTACTTTTCTGTGGTTTTCTGCCTACAAACCGGTAGATGTAATCCCCTCTTTGTGGTATTGATAGTCTTGTCCCCTTTGGATACTTGCCTTGATCAAGCAGTATTGTCCCCATTGGGTCTTCCCCTTCTTCTTGGATACTTGCTCCGAGTAAGCAACTTTATCCTCTTTTGATTGGTCATCTTTTGCATACCTAGTCTGGTACCCCGTTGCCTTTCTTTTCGGTCGTTTATCCATTTAACAACCTACAACCCGGTTATGGATAATCTTCCATGCGAGTGTATTATCTACGTTTTGACGGCTATAGATAATATATCTCATGCACTCTTTGGTCAATCTTTCGATTGTTATCCCCAACTTGCATCTTTGGCATGCGTGCCGGCTCACGTATCACTGTTTTGTTATCTTCGCCGATGCTGATAGACATGAAGTTTTCCCGGTATCCAGACCGAAGTGGCATTCAGGCCAGTTTCCGATTTCCAGATCGAAGAAGTTCTCAACAGTCAGGACGAAGAACTTGTGGCATTCAGGCCAGTTTTCCCAGTATCCAGACCGAAGTGGCATTCAGGCCAGTTTTCCCGGTATCCAGACCGAAGTGGCATTCAGGCCAGTTTTCCCGGTATCCAGACCGAAGTGGCATTCAGGCCAGTTTTCCCGGTATCCAGACCGAAGTGGCATTCAGGCCAGTTTTCCCGATTTTCAGATCGAAGAAGTTTCCGGTATCCAGACCGAAGTGGCATTCAGGCCAGTTTTTTCCGATATCCAGATCAAAGTGGTGTTCAGACCAGATTTCCGGTGATCAGACCAACATTGGTACTCTCATATTCCGATGCTTAGTGCGGCGTTCAGGCCATGGGTATTCCTGTGTTACCATTTATTTTGGTATCCAGGTCAACTTTCTGTTTCGGTACTCAGGCCGATTTTCACCGTACCAGACGGATTCTTCTTTTGAGTTGGCTTCTTTGCCGATTCTAACAGGCATTGTTTCATAGGGATTCATGATCAAAATCCGGGTCTTCTTAGTATTTAACCATCTCCTACTACGATCATGTGAAGAACATCCTGCTTCATATTCTCTGGTTGAAGACGTTTAAATAGGGGCAACTGTCATACCCCGATTTTGCTCCTGAATTTTTTATGTTTGTTTGGCATGCTTGGCCTAACCTAACTTTGGTTTTACATGAGGATTGTGGTTTTGATCCAAGGTCATGGTGTTGTGATTGTGGATATATCTATGGTCTGGGTCATCTGAACAACCAAGTTTCTTGTGTTTCTAACCACTTGCCAGTCATGTTATTGGTTCATGGATACTATAACCTTATGGTCTTATTTCATGGTTTTGTTCATACACATTATCAGTCAAGTTATTTTCTTCTCAAGAGTCGAACATTCAAGCCAATTGTGAAAACAATCTCCAAGCATTTTTTCAAACCATTCCAATCCATTTCATCCATTTTAAACCAGTACATGTGATTCCATACAAGAAAAATAAAAAAATTGACACTTTTGACCAATTGTTGACTTTGGTCAACAGTTGACTTTTTGGTCAACTTTGACCAAAGTCAACCCAAATCCCTAATACCCTAAATTTTCATCCTAAAACCATAAATCCCATCCATTATCATCCACAATATGTCTATTACATACAAAAAAGCCAAAAAAGTACATGTTGACCAAAGTCAACTTAAGTTCCCTCCTATTCCAAACCCCAAGAACTTCCCATCCTAGTCTGATATTCCAAAGCCACGACAATATTGGACTTGCATCTTGCATTTGTTTCAAAATCCATGGTGATATGTGGTAATATACTTCCTGTTTATTGCATGCACACATGGCCTAGACCTGTAGCAGACCACATCCTGAGCAAACCACACTACATACTTGCAGCACAATATGGCCATCCTGTAGTATGCACCCAAATGCCTAAACCTAGCGCAAAACACTCCATTGAACCATGCCAGGAACCCTGCTGCACCACATCAAGTCAGAAGGCAAACCTCAACCATGTCGCAATTTGTACCTGCTGGAAACCAATGCCTAGATGTGCAAAATCACAACATTCTGCAGCCCATACAACATCAGTCAGTTCATGACCAGATTGGAAGGATCCAATGCTTTCTTATCTGATAGCAGCTCAAGAAGCACCACACCATAGCTATACACATCAGCCTTATCTGAAACACGACATGTCATGGCGTATTCAGGAGCAACGTACCCGAATGTTCCTGCCACTCCGGTTGTAGCATGTGTCTCTGAAGTTCCAAGAAGTCTGGCCAGTCCGAAGTCGGATAGATAAGCATTGAAATCATCATCCAACAAGATATTGCTAGGTTTGACATCGCGATGAAGAACACGCGGTACACATTGATCATGCAGATAGGAAAGTGCACGCGCTATGTCCAATGCAATCTTGTGAAGAATTTTCCAATCTACAGCCCTAGTGGATCTCTCCTGGATGAACTTCTCAAGATTACCACCTGGAAGATAGTTGTATATGAGAAACATCTCTGTCTCACAGGCATGGTAACCGATCAAAGTGACAAGATTTGGATGATGAAGCCTTCCAAGGGTCTTAATCTCTGCATGAAACTATTGAACACCTTGGAAACGTCCAACTGAAAGACGTTTCACTGCCACCAAGATTCCTTGTGATATCTCTGCCTTATAAGTTGCACCAAATCCTCCACTTCCAATACAGTTGCTTGCATTGAAATTTCCTGTGGCTTGGACAACATCTTCAAATGTCAACGGGACACCGATATCAGTAAACACTGTAACTTCTCTTTTGGCAGAACCACCAACCCTGGAATTCGGCTTCCACCTTCTTGTGAAGAAGAACAGAACAATGAGAGCTATAAGAACAGAAACAATGGCTGAAGCAGAAGTAATAGATGCTATTTCAATAGCACTGAAACCATTGTCACTATTTTTTCTAGTGGATTGTGCAGTAATAGAAGAATTGTCTTCAAACTGGCCTTGTTGATTTGCCGATGGCACAGTTAGAGAAACTCCACAACAGGAACTTAGAAACGGATTTCCAACAGCACTGCTGCATTTGATCAAGCTACTATTTGATGGCAATGAGTCTGTAAAAACTCAATGCTTTGCTGAAGCCACTGGCAGCAGTGTCGCTATGCTTTTTAGTTTTGGAGAGGCTGTTGCCAGAAGCAGGAGGTCACCTGAAAAACTTTTTGTTCTTCTCGACATGTATGAGATAATGAGAGAAGACCAACCAACACTATGCCTGCACAATGAACAACTGCAGTTCAATTTTAGAGCGCTTCAAAAACGAGGGATTGGATACTGTCACGAATTGAAGACATATTGACTCAACCAAACAACCAAGCGTTATCCCACTTAGTGAGGTGGGCTGCTGCTGCTGAAAAGCATCATAAGAAAATCAAAGTGCAGAGTATAGGTGGCGAGCAAGAAGAGTGCATTGTGTTTTCACCTGAAGAAGACCTTATCATTCAGAATGTGCTGCCGCTGTTTTTGAAAGCTGTGATGTCGACAAGGCAAATGAAAATTCAGTGAAATCGACTCATTGAATACCCAAAGGACTTTGTGAGATGGCATTGTGATTGCCAGTTTAGATAACTGCAAGTTTACTACAGCATTACCACAACATTACTGCAGCATTAGGTAACTGCCATCCCATTAGCATTTTCCTGCATCCAATTATTTTGACGGTCAAAGCAAGGATGATACGTAGAAGGAAAAGAATTTGAAACACAAAACAAACTCTAAATCACACCGGAGTTGTGCTTGAACCATACCAAAATCGCACCGTTGAACCGAGTGGTATACCGTAACAGGATTTCACAAAGAAATTTGAGCTGAACACATAACGAATCTCGATTTCAGATATGAAACTCTGAACCAACAATCACCAGTTTTGGAATTGTTCTTTCTTGATAGCATGAGAATATGTCTGATGTTGATATTGAATGGTAGAATCCACCAGTTCACCAAGTGATGTCCTTGGCTTCCAACCAAGCTGCTTAGTCATATTTGTCATGTCAGGGATGCGCCTATCACTGTCATTATATCCTTTTCCATAGAAATCCCCTGAAGTCACAATCCGATACCCACACAACTCAATAACATCGTGCGTGACTCTCAAGCGAGCAATTTCCAAAACAATAACCTCAGCTCAACAATGGCAGAACCTAAGGTTAAGCACGATCGCCAACTCAGAATATGGGGTGACCAAGGACAGGCAGCCCTTGAGAAATCTAATATTTGCTTGCTTAACTGTGGTCCTACCGGTTCTGAGACACTTAAGAATCTCGTTCTTGGTGGGATTGGAAGCATCACTGTAGTTGATGGATCTAAAGTTGAAGTTGGTGACCTTGGAAACAATTTTTTGGTCGATGAATCAAGCCTTGGGCAGTCAAAGGCAAAATGTGTGTGCTCATTTCTCCAGAAGCTGAATGATGCAGTTAAAGCAAAATATGTAGAAGAGTATCCGAATGCATTGATTGAGACAAATCCATCATTCTTTTCTCAGTTTACTTTGGTTGTTGCCACGCAGCTGGTGGAAAGTTCAATGGTAAAGCTTGACCGAATCTGCAGGAATGCAAATGTTATATTGATCTTTGCCCGCTCCTATGGCCTTACTGGGTTTGTACGAATCAGTTTGAAGGAGCATACTGTGATTGAATTAAAGCCTGAGCTTTTTCTGGATGATCTTCGATTGAATAATCCTTGGCCTGAACTAAAGAGGTTTGCAGAGGGGTTTGACTTGAACGTGCAAGGTCCGGTTGTTCATAAACATATACCATATGTTGTCATTCTTGTCAAGATGGCTGATGAGTGGGCCAAAAACCATGGTGGTAGGCTTCCATCAACTAGAGAAGAAAAAAAAGGAGTTCAAGGAGCTTCTTAAGGCTGGGATGGTTGCACAAGATGAAGATAATTATAAAGAAGCTATTGAGTCCTCATTCAAAGTATTTGCCCCCCGAGGAATTAGTTCAGAGTTGCAACAGATGCTAGATGATAGTTCTGCGGAAGTAGATTCTAGTTCGTCGGATTTTTGGGTGTTGGTGGCAGCTCTAAAGGATTTTGTTACAAATGAAGGTGGTGGAGAGGCACCTCTTGAAGGATCTATACCAGATATGACTTTTTCCACTGAACAATATGTGAATTTACAGAATATATATCAGGCTAAGGCTGAGGCTGACATTCTTGCAATAGAAAGAGTGGCGAGAAATACTTTGAAGAAAATTGGTCGAGATCCAAACAGCATTCCAAGGGCAACAGTTAAAAGCTTCTAAAAATGCAAGAAAACTCAAAGTTTACAGATATCGCCTGATTGAAGATGAGTTTAATTCTCCAAACCTACCGGAGTTACAGAAGTACTTAACAGACGAGGATTACAGCATTGCTATGGGAATTATATTTTACTTCGTGCTGTTGACCGGTTTGCTGCTAACTACAACAGTTTTCCTGGACAGTTTGACAGTGCAATGGACAAGAATATACCTCCCCCAAGTGGAACCTTTGTAACACCCAATGCCGACACTCTATGATTGATGACATGCACTCTCATCTCCGTCACCAGCAGCAACAACAATGTTGAAGCACTACCGACCTGCACGGAAAGATTCTGGAGCAGCTCACCAAGGCTATTCCAGCGAACCAATTTCAATTCGGCAAAGGCATACCATAGTGAAGCCAAGTTAACAATATGGTGCTCGAATAGGCCCTGCAACATTGGTTTAGCACACAGTTAGTTGAGGTGTAATTAAAACATTTTCAAAAATTCAAAAATTCACAGTGGTGAATTGTTTCTTACCCACAGTGAAGTTGGAAATGAAGAGGAATTGAAGGAGGGACCACAAGCTGGGATAAGGACAAAAATTTCAAACGTCTCCCGTACGGGCATTGTCCACCGCTCTGAGGAAACACAGCAGAGAGAAAGAAAGGAGGAGCCACATATAAAAGAGATTGCCACTGTTCATAGGAGGGGAGCTGAAAAAACCCTAATGGTGAAGAGAGCATTGACGGCTACCATTCAAAACGACAACAAAGGAGAGGAGAAAGAGATTTTCGAAATATCTCTCTCTGCAACAGTGTTCACACAGAAAAATAACCCTCAATACTCCACGCTTCAGCTGTAAAAAACCACTAATCCCTTAAGCTCTCCTCCGCCACCCTTGTTGCAACCACAAAGGTTACAACCGGAACCGTCATATCACAACTCGACGTTCTTCCGGCAACAACATTAGCATTCAACTCAGTTCCGTTACCGAGTTCCGTTACCGGCAGCAACAACAACGCAAAGTGGTGGCAACCTTGGTATTTCGGTAACTCATGCTCGAACTCTCCTTTTTTCCGTGTGTTGTTTTCATGTGTATCATTTGATTTTTTTTTCTTTTACGTTAAATCTTCGTTTCATATACTGCTGCTACTGTTACTGTTATTGCTACTGTTATGTTTGTTATTTAATTATATTCAGCGTCTGTTTATTATATTTATAGTAATGCAGGCAATATTTGAATAACAAAATAGTTCTAGCCCAGTGGTAGAAATGTTGTTTGTTAAATCCTAGGTTGGGGGTTCGATCCTTGGTTTTTAGCTTTTTTTTCATTTTAACATACTTTCTATTTTTTTACTAGTTTTTATTATTATTACCATTTTTATTTTAAACCTTTTATTTATTTTTGTTTTTATTTCTTCTCTTTTTTTAAACACTTGTTGATTTTAATGTTAAACATCGATTTTTAATTTATGGATTCGACAATTTTCTTGTTATTTATCCATGATTATTTTTATCGATATATTGATAGTATTTCGCCGCGTTTCGATTAATCGCATATGACATTTCAATTGTTGTCAATATGTGCAAACCGGCTTTGAGCACATTATTTAGGTTTTGTGTGTCCCTCAATTTCCATCCGTACAAATCCCGATTTTACCTTCTTTTTTCGATTTAATTTTTAAGTGTCTTGTAAATATAACTTGTTGTGTTATTTTCACATAGCTTACTCTTGGGCCTTCTTACAATGAGCCGGTTTTCTTTGCACTTACACTCATACATTGTTTAATGCTTTATTATTCCATTCTTTGATTATTTGATTCGATTATATATTTGTTTATACCTTACTTGTTTGATTAACTGTGGCCTACTTGTATGGTGTATGAGGCATATATTTATATTGTTTTGATTGCCATGACAACCCCCATTCATAACAAATGTATCCCCCTCCCATGAAATGTATAATATTCTTTCATTCTTTATTCATCTGTTAATACAAGAAATAAAATGAACACCCGATAACCATTTCAAAACAAGACCAAAACCTCGATCCAACGTCGAGTAATCATTTTTCAAAACCTAACAGAACCAGCACGTATTCATCCACCCTTTTGTAAGTCGATTGCTTTATGCATCGCCATCAACCTTGTAAGCTGATTGCTTTATGCATCGCCATCAACCTTGTAAGTCGATTGCTTCGTGCATCGCCATCTACCTTTATCCCTAACACTTCTCCTCGCTCCTTTCGTCGATTCTTGTTCCGATTAGGTAGCACCCATTAGATAGAACCCTTTGTATGATAACATAGGTAGAATTCCCATATTCTTTGCATGCTAACCTTAGGTAGATATTCCCATTTGTAAATCCTAAACACTTATGTACATATTGCATGACAACACTAGGGCAGAGCTTCCCCCACTTCTAGACCTTTCCGAGCGTCTCCGATCTTGTGGCATGTAGTCCGTTCTATTACAAAGAGGTAACTGCCTAAGACTCGATTCAGCGAGCTGCGACACCTACTTCTAGGACGTGAACACATCGCCCACTCTCCTTTGACACAACTGGTGTCCTCCTTTGTAAGTCCATGTTCAGATGGCAACCCCTCCGTAGGGGAACTACATCGCCCTGATCCTTGTTCCAGACGAGGTATGTAGGCAGGTGGTCGTGCGAGACCACTCCGGGCACCTTTTCTTTTCTTTCTTTTTGTGTGTGTGCTTGACAGTTATAGGCTCGAGTTCCCGACTCCCTATTAACTTGTTTGGTTGTTGTGTGCTTGGAAGCTGATATAAGTCCATCAAGTGGCATTCGGGTTCCAGTGTGGTTTTGTTGGGTTCGGATGCTGATGTAAGTCCAGTGATTGGCAGTCGGGCTCCACGTTTGCCCTTTTGTGTGTGTTTTGGTTCGGATGCTGATGTAAGTCCAGTGATTGGCAGTCGGGCTCCATGTTTGCCACCTTTTTGTGTGTAGGTGTCTTGTTTTGTTTGGCGTGCGTGAGCCGAACTACGGCAACTCTGATTCTCATGTTCAGATGAGATACGTAGGCACAAGATGCGATCTCTTCCCGAGTTTGACTAACAACTAACAACTAATCCTTGTTTTCTTTCGCCCTCGTTGCGATCGAGATTTTCCTTTTCTCTTGCCCTAGTTGCAATCGAGACCCTTAATCCCGTAGTTAGTTTGAACTACGTTTTGCTCTGATTCTCATTCCCGATGAGATACGTAGGCATAAGACACGATGTCTTAGCGAGCACACTTATCCTTAACCCCTAGGTAGCCGAGCTACGAAGACTCTGATTCTCATATTCAGATGAGATACGTATGCAGTGGATGCGATATCCGTGCGAGTCATTTTCTTTGACCCTTTCTTTTAGTAAATAGTACATTAGATAAACATACACCCTTTAGACGAGAACAAACAAGAGTGGATCCCGTAGAGTACTACGGATGCGTAGGGGTGCTAATACCTTCCCTTCGCATAATCGACTCCCGAACCCAAGATTTGGTTGCGAGACCTTGTCTTTTCCTTTCCTTTCTCCAGGTTTACTTCGAGCGTTTCCTTTCCCTCCTTTGGGATAAATAACGCACGGTGGCGACTCTTCTGTCATTTCTTTCTCGCCGGTTGTTTTTTCACCTACCGTATTTTTTCGGGTTGCGATACCCGCTAACCGTATTACCAACGATGATAGTGATCTTTGACTGTTGCTATTACTGGAGTCATACTGGATTACCAACTTCTCAGGCTGCTTGAAAACAGGCATTATGACATTAACATCGTCATCTACATGACGAGATTGAACAATTTGAATCATGCCTTCATCCATCAGTCGTTGGATGTCCCTTTTCACAACTTCACAACCCCTCAGGTTAACACTACAAACAACACAACCATCATGGTCGTGCTCACATTCACCTACCAAACAAACATTCTTATGCATTTGCACCAAGGATCTTCGGATAAACTGCACATCAAAAACTTTAAATTCTCCAGGACAACCGTCCACCATATTCACAGAAGAATTCCCACGGGCGGGCAACAGATTCACTTTCACATTCGGCGCTCGATCCTCGAAGGACACCATACCACTCTTCATCAATTTTTGAACCTCATACTTGAGAGGATAACAATTTTCAGTATCATGTCCGAGTGCTCCTTGATGAAAAGCACAACGGAGTTCAGGTTTGTACCACCAAGGAAGTGGCTCTGGAATCTGTGGCGGGTTTCTTGGTTGGATCAGGTTCTTGAGAACCAAGGATGGATAGAGTTTTGCGTAAGACATAGGAATTGGGTCGAAAGAGACCTTCTTCCTCTCAAAGTTTTGTTGATGATGATTGTTATTGGTATTGTTATTGTTGTAGGTGTTCGCTCGTTGTTGCGGTTGTCGTTGTTGATGTTGTTGTTGTTGAACCGGTGTTGTTTGTTGATTAGAAAATACTGGGATAACAGAAGATACTTGATGATGATGTTGACGGGATGGTGGATTCCTTCTGATCTGAGGCCTCCTCTGCCTCCCACTGCTTATCGCATTCTTCTTACTATCTTTATTCTTACCGAAATTACTGCCATACCTCTTACTTGTTGATGCCTCATCTCTTGACAAACGTCCCTCTCGGACTCCTTCCTCAAGCCTCATCCCCAATGTTTACTGTAGCGGTGTATTCGTCACTTTATGATTTATTGACTAAATCAAAAGCAAAGTATACAAAGAATCGAGTCGCCGCCGCACTTTTATTTATCCAAAGGACTGACTAAAAAGCGAACAAAAGCCTATGAAGTTTTACACATAGAAAACTAATAAAAAGATCAGAGATCTGGGTAAGGGGTTAATTACGCAATGGGAAGGTGTTAGGCACCCAAAACGTCCTAGGTACTCCTAGGGAGCCCTTTTCACACTTGTTGTACGAAATGTTATTTGTTTATGAAATATTCATTGTGCAAACATGGATTGAAGGGATGAGAAAAGAATGTACAAGTTATTATTTTTGTGTTTGGATGGATAACCATTGCCTACGTACCTTCACAGGATCAAAACCTCGTAGTTCGGCTAAAAGATTTCCAAAATATGAGTGGGTTCATTTTAAACAAAAGCCCTAAGGTCTTTCGTTATCCACGGGAGAAAACTCAACCTTATAAACAACAAGTCCACCCTGTGAGAAAAGCTTCAACTTGCTAGTGAGGGGTTAACCCTATAATAAGCAAGGAAGTCTTACAATTCAATCACTAAGGACAAAAGGTGAGATTAATATCAACCAACTAGGATAAATCAAACCTATGGCTAATGTATGAAAACTTATCAAGAATGGACAAAGCCACAAAACAATTGAATGAGTGAAATTAATCAATTAGGATTTATTCACAAAAGATGGTCAAAGTATGATTAGAATTAAATTCAAAGAAGTATTATGAAATGGAGTTTGAAAAATCAAAGGCCTAAAGCCTAGGTTTCTAATTTGAAAACAAATGATAATGTTTGCACAATATTTTTCAGGTTTGGATTAACATGCAAAGATGGAGGTTTAAAGAAACAAAAGGTGGGAGGGTGAGGGAGTGTAAAACTTCTTAGATGTTCACCTCTTGAGATCATATGTAGATGATCCAAGTGATTCCTTTGGAATAGGCAGCAAGGCAAATAAACAAATAACAAGAGGGATACCGGATGCCAATCAATGGACTTATTCCAATCTCACAAACAAAGGTGGATACCGGATACCAATCAATGGATTTACACCAATCTCCCAAAACAAAACTGGATACCGGATGCCAATCAATGGACTTATACCAATCTCCTAAAGAAAACATGGATATCAGATGCCAATCAATGGACTTACACTAATCTCCAAAAGATGATCATAGGAAACAACTGCCAATAAATGGGCTTACAATTGACTCCTCACATACAACAAACAAAACCAATGCACTAAGCAAGAGGAAACAAGTTGCCAATAAATGGTCTTACACTAGACTCCTAGGAAATAGGATGCCAATAAATGGTCTTAGTCCCAACTCCTTCCAAATCATAGGAAACAATGGCCAATAAATGGACTTACAATTGATTCCTCAATGGACAAACAAAAATGTCACAAAGATATGAACAACGATCATGCAATGATGTACAATTAATGATGATAAATGCACAAAGGCACACTCAAACAAATATGCACAGATGAATTAAGCAATCAAACAAGCAAGACAATTAGCACACACTATACATAAGCAATTAGGCTCAAGCAAGGTTAGACTTTACAGTCAACTGGAATGGGGTATGTTGTTCTCTTAACCCTAACATTGAGAGTTAGGGTGAAGCAGATGAAATGGAGATGAGGAGTGTGCCTCATAGCTCTTATCCCTGGCCTGGGAGAGCTTTAAACAATAGAATGTGTGGGAGTTCAGAAAGTTGGAACTCTTCTCCATAAGTGAATGACTCTATAAGATCTTGGGTTATTATCCACAATGCATCAACACATTGTGTAAGCAAAGTAGATGACACACTGAGTAGCAGGAGATGGATTACACATCTCTTTTATCTGCCAATTGCCTCATAAGAGGACTTTTCCTGCTTGGCACAAAGATAAACAAACACAAGCATTGCCTCTTAAGGAGGACTTCAGACAGGTGCCTACCAATAACAGTAGGTCTTCCAGACTACATGAAGAAGAAAGGTTATACCTAAGTGGTTAAGCAACCAAGCAAAAGCAAGTTCAAAGTGAACTTAAAGCAACTTATGTACCTGTGGAAACATCAAACAAATCAGTACAAAGTTCAGACAATCAAACAAAAGTCAATAAGCAACCAAACAATCCCAATGTACAAAATGTGTAAACCAAAAGTCAAACTCAAATGAGTCAACAACAACCTACAAAACACACAAAGGTTAGTAATCAAAGACAAACATAAATGCTCAAATGATGAAGCATCAACAACTATGGAACTTGGATGTTCAACCTGAAATCAAAGCTCAAATGTGAGAGGCAAACCACTAGGTCAAAGCCTAGGGTCAAAGATGGGGAAAGAATTCAAAACAGAAGCTGAAAATTAACATGAATCAACTTCAAACACATCTTGAAACAATCCAAAAGGTCTCATATCAATATCATATACCAAAAGCATTTCATGATCAATTGAAGTTCAAGGCAATTTTAAAGCTCAAATGTGACCAACCAGAATGAAAAAACTCAATTAAATCAGAAATGATTCAAATAATTCCAACAAAATTCATGCTCATTCACAACATCCATAATATGCATCATACAAGAAATCAGGACAATTGGAGATCATTTGGCATGGCAAACTCATCACATAAGTTGAACATCACAAGGTGTGACACAAATTGTCACACCAACTTAACATGATCATAAAACAGAAATGATAAATGGTAAAAATACCAAATCAACACCAAAATGTCAAGCAAAGTGTCTAGTTTCATCATGCAAATTTTCAGAAGCATTGGATTAAAAACCAGCATTTCACAAATGATATAGCAAGGCAAGGTAGAAAATGCATACATGTTCACATCCCCTAGCATAAAATGAAATCCAGCCAAGCACAATTTATGGAAAAATGATCAAAAAATAATAGACAGAGCAAGGAGCAAGTAGGAAAAAAATTGGGATCAAATTGATGCATTTTTCTATTTTTTTATGATTTTATGAAGTTGGAGAAAAAACAAAAAAAAACATGTGAAGCAAGCATATGAAATAGGAGGGAAAACATGAAAACAAATAATATTTGAACATATTGGTGCAACTGGGAATCGAAATCAGGTTAACATTCAAACTTGGAGCGCTCCAAGGTGCAACGCACCGTTTCACTAAACCTAGGTGGCAGTCAAAGAGCATGGTCAACACAAGGGACCAATCAGAGCGCTGCATGGCAAATGAATCAACCAATCAGATCTAAGCCCTAACAAACACATGCTGCAACGAAATTTCGTGGCAAATGAGATCAAAACCGTGGCCAAAGGACTGTATCATCTTCTTCAACGCGCCACACATGAACAGTGGATATTCATCAATCATCAAGAACAAAAATCCTAGAAATCATGATTAAGGACATCATCACGTTGCATATCTCGTGTAGATCACAAATCAATTAACAACTAAGCCTAAATCATCATGTTAAGATCAAATCGAGCAAATCAAGTTTCATACATGAAAATTCAACTTAACCTAACTCAGTCAATATTGCATGGAATTTCATGGTTCAAAGCTCAGAATAACCAGCATCACAAGATCTACAACAATAGCATAAGAATTTTGAGAAAAAGAGAGATCGATTTGGAACCTCTTTGAAGTGCAGAACTGGAATTCGTGTGCTACAGGCCTTGGCAATGCTCAACAGCTTCTCTATGATGCTTGTGGAGTTGATTGGATGAGAGAAGGAGGTTCAATTGTGCATGATTATACCAGAATTCGAATTCACCATTGTTGCTTCAATCTTCAAGAATGCTTCAATCTTGTACTGTTTCTACTGATTCCACGTGCAAATCTTCTCATGAACACTTCAGAACCAAGAATCAAACAAGAGAAATGGATTGAATGTGAAGAAATTGCAAGAAATTTTTGAGAGAAAAATTTGGAGTTTTAGATCTAGATCTGAAATTGTGATTGTTAATTGCTGAAAACAGTTAGGTTTTGGTATATATATGTAATGTTAATCACCTTTCTAATCATGCTTAGGCCAATGGTAATTGTAATTAACAAAATAAGGTGTAGGTTCCAATTGTGATTTTCACCCTATGCATGAAATGCATGATGAACAGTGCACGAATTTGCTTTCAAATTCACTCAAAAATCTGTTTTGGAGCTAAAGGCAATGGTAGAATGCTCAAATAATGCACCAATTTTAAACTTCATAATTTCCCTCCAAAAATCAAGTGAATTGGCAAATGTTCATATGAATATAATTCATGTAATGCAATGCATGATTTGGAAACTATAGGTCAAAATAAGAACAATGCAAAAAGAGTCATCCAATTTGGAGTTTTGGTTGAGAAATTATGGCCATTTGAATCTTCAAGTACACTTTGCCATGTTTTGGTCATATCTCTTTAACCACACATGAGAAATTGATGATCTTGGACTTTTTGGAAATGGGAGAGAAAGATCTACAACTTTTATGTTCAACAAAATTTCATTTGAAGCTTTTTTGGTGATGTAATTTGAAGTTGAAGTTAGGTTAAAACCTTTCCATTTTTGACAAATTTGAATTATAGGTCACTTTCTATTTTTGGAAAGTTTTGACCTGACTTTATTTTCTTCAATGTTGATGTTTGAAATGTCAAATGAGACTTGTTTGAACATGAATGAAGTATTTCTAATCACTTCCCACCTCCAAATCCAACAGTTGACTTTGCTGTTGACTTTCTAGGCCTTCAGATGACTTGGCAATGTTCTGATGAAATTCAAGCCTCTACCACTTGGGATTTTGATGCAAAATGATGTCATAGCTCACATGAACTCTTAATAATGATTGTGGTGTCCAAATTCTCAATAATGGCCACCATCTATTGCTCAATGACTGCCTTGACTTGTGATTGCTTCATCTGCAAGACAAGGGTTAGATGACATATTTTTGTACTTTTGGTTAGTGGTAAAAAGAAAAGCAATGACATACAAATGAAAAACATGCTTGGTGATCAAGAACCACTCTCAAAAAGGTAACCAACCCACAGGGAAGGAAGCAAGGTGCACAATGATCCTTGAGGCAATGAAATGATATGATATGATGCCATGAGGGATCTTAGGGACAAAATTGGGGTCTTACATTTACCATTTCAGTAAAGTCACTGGGGGCACTAGCAATCATTCATTCATAGTAAAATAAACTCAGAGTTTTCAAGAAGATCTTTGTCATTTCTTTTTCCTCCAAAGGAGGAGTGATCTGGGCAGCCAATTCCCTCCATCTCTGCGCGTACTCCTTAAATGTCTCATTGTCCTTCTGAGACATAGACCTCAGCTGGTCTCTATCAGGCGCCATGTCCACATTATACTTATACTGCTTGACAAAAGCCTCCCCCAAGTCATTGAAAGTGCGAATGCTGACATTATCCAATCCCATGTACCAACAGAGCGCAGCGCCGGTCAGACTATCTTGGAAGTAGTGAATAAGCAATTGATCATTATCGGTCTGAGTAAACATCTTGCGAGCATACATCACAATATGACAGAGCGGACAAGAGTTCCCCTTATACTTTTCAAAGTCAGGCACTTTGAACTTCACCAGGATCTTGACGTTGGGCACTAAATACAACTCAAGAACACTCTTCCCAAACAAATCCTTACCTCTTAGCATCTTTAATTCCTTGCGCAACTTAAGAAACTGGTCCTTCATTTCATCCATTTTCTCGCAGACATTCGGATCCTCAGACGGCTCGGAGTGATAGATGGTGTCATCTACGCGAGGCAAGGTATGCACAAAGAGAGGTAGCACAGACATGACCGGGCTAGATATCGGCATGGAAGGAAAGGTAGGTGCAAAGCCTTCGGGCACAAAGTTGGACGACATTCCCCACGGGAATCCGGCAGGCATAGTCAGCGTGAAATGGGCAGTAGCAGCAGGCATGGTAGAGGTAGCCACCTCTGAAATAACAGTCCTCGCAGGAGGAGTTGTAGGTGTCGGAGAAGATTGACTTTGAGCAGCAAGAACCGACTCCATCATGGCAGTCAGGCGGGTGATCTCGTCCTTCAATTCTCTGTTTTCTTGTTCTAGATTCTCCATGATTTTTAGATGATTAGCTTGGGTATTATACCGGTGAGCCAACTTGGCTGAAGTACAGAAGAAACATCAATAAGACATCTGGCGAAAACATGCTTATGCAAATGATGCATGAAATGCAATGCTTGATTGTTTATTTTTATTTTTAAGGAACTTATTGTATCATTTGCAAATATATATATATATATATATATATATATATATATATATATATATATATATATATATATATATATATATATATATATATATATATATATATATATATATATATATATATCAACAATTGCAATAATTTTTATATGACAAAAAAAATCTCTTTTCATTAATATAATTGGAAGGATTACACTGAGTATAATTTCAGAAACCAAATGAAAAATACAAGAGAAAATGAGACTAGTCATCCTAAGGATCACTAACAACAATGTTAGCAGATCTGGTTGTAGGCGCGTATTTCCTTTGAATGCGACAAATCTCAGTTTCAAAAGAAGCCTTCATCTGAGTCTTCTCGAGGACAAGCTGATCAACAATCTTCTTCCAAGCAACAGAAGGCTGAGGAATGCTAGAAGATGAAACCTTTGACTCTCTCTATCTCTTCGTCACTCGGTCTTCAAGTAGCTCAATAAGCGCATCTTTGTCCTTAGACTCCAACTGCGACTCTTCATGCTTCTTGCTCAAAGCACGAAAACGCTCTTCCCACATCTTGGTTAGGGAGAGTTAATGGCTCAACCACAACCATAGACGTAGGTCTTTCACAAGGATAAGGCATCTTCCATTCCAAAGCTCTCTTCTTCACCCAAAGAGTGTAAGCTTCCAAAGCTACACAATTGCACGGACCAAGCTCGGATCTTCCTTTCCTATGCACATTATGCCAAGCATGCACAATCTTCTGCTTCAAATGTTGGGGATCTTTACCCTCTTGATAGAAAATACCTTCTAACAAAGTGTTATTAGGTTTGTCTCTCAAGGGGAACCCAAGTTGACGACGAGCCAAAGCAGGATTATAGTTAATTGCTCCTTGTGTACCAATGAGAGGTACATTAGAGAATTCACCACAACTATCAATAATCTCCAAACTGCTCAAAGACGGATCATACCAAACTATATCATCATTAGTGAGATACATAAGTCTCTGAGACCACCTTAGACATTGTTTGTTCTCCACAAAAGTATGTGTGTGAGGTAAGTGCGAAATAAACCACTTGTACAGAAATGGAATACAACAGATAATAGTTCCACCACCTTTAGAATTCCTTAGATGCAAAGAGAAATACATATTACCCGACAAAGTAGGCACAAGATTCCCAATCAAGAAAAGTCTAATGGCGTTAACATCAACAAAACCGTCAACGTTAGGGAACAAAGTTAATCCATAGATGAGCAACACAAAGATAGCTTCAAAAGCATCCACACTACCGGATTGAGCAAAAGCAGTAGCTTCCTTGATAAGGAAATTAGATGGCAACCCAAATAACCCTCCTTTCTTCACCCAATGAGCCTCTATCTCAGACTTCTTCAAGTGAAGAGCTTCAGCAATAATACTAGATCGGGGAATCTCCTCCAATCCACTAAAAGGCACTCTACTAGAAACAAGTATCCCCAAAAGATGAGAATACTCCTCCAAGGTAGGCACAACTTAAAAATATGGGAAAGTGAAACAACGGTAGAGAGGATCATAGAACTGCACTAGCACACTCAAGAGTCCTTCGACCACATCAGCAGACAAGATAAATAGAAGCTTCCCATGACGTTGTTTGAAGTCCAAGGGATCTAATACAAAAGATGCTAGCTTCCTTAACTCTTTCAATTTGGGACATCTGAAACTGTACTTCTTAGTGTTCCTTCGTCCATAATCCATGGTCTGAAAATATTTGCAAATAATACCTCAGTTCCTTGAAATTTTCGTGTGATGAATGTAATGATGCGCATGAATGCATGAATGCAACAATCACAAATAAGGCATCACACATAAGGCAAGCAAAGGTCAAGGGATGAATCAAGTCATTGTCAAGATCAATCATCCATTTTGGTGGATTATGGTTTACACCCTATCAACACCCAAGTTCCATTGATATTGACAAGATTTGATTGGATCAACCAAGAATCAAAAGTTTGTTGCAAGTCACGAGCTTGGAGTCTGGGTAAGAACCATCCCAAAGGATTGAACTAAGGATAAAAACCTGTAGATCATGTTCTAAAAAGTTCCCAGAGTCTTAATTCCATCTATCGGATATTACAGGTTAAGATGACTGACTCATCAACCCATAATATTCTCAAGAGAAACTCGTCTGAGTGTAGTATCACGTAACAATTGTTATCAAGTCTACACTTGAACAGTTTCCGCACTACGTCCTAAATAGGCCAATAGGGGGTAAATGTTCTACAGTCCTCAGCTTCTCAGACCCAAATCAGAGATAGTAATGCCTAACCATAAATACTTGTGTGACATTTCCAAATCCAAAAGAGTCTCCACCGAGCTGATGGATCTCAAGCCAATTTGTTAAGGACTACTCCACACAAGTCGAACATGACTATGCCATCCTCTTATCTTAATTGCACTCAAGTTCGGGTTAGAACTTATCTCACTACTCAGAGATCACCAAGCACAACAAGAAGATTATATCACACATACATATATACAAACATCACATATATACAAATATATACACACAAAAATTAGGCTAAACCCACTGGAGACTATTCCCCAACATAGTCGACACTTAATTTATGTAGCGGTAAATTCATGATCATCAAGCTATGGATAAGCTAGAGATCAAATAAAAGGAGTCGCCACCGCGCTTTTATTGTTTCCAAGGGAGAAGGGAAAAAGTACGAACAAAACCCAAAAGTAAGAAGTTTTCAAATCAAAACTTGTAGGTGTTTAATTGGCTGCATTGTATGGTAAAACACTAGCTGGATTCTAATGTCTTGACTGATGTCATGACATGTTGTGAAGGCGTTTGTGTAACTGCATTGTAGGATAGAATATCTAACTGTACTCTGATGTCTTGACTAATGTCATGACATACTTGAGTAGCTTACTGCAGGATTAGCTAATACAAGATTGGATGTGGTGACATTCATCCCTGTCAGCAGATACTGAGGAATAGAACAGTTGGTGTTCTGTTAAAGCTCAATATTCATTTCCAGTCTGGTTATCAAGGAAATACCAGACCTGGCATAAGGCCTACTATCTGAATGTCAAACTGGATGTTATGACATTCACCATTGACAGCATATACTGAACAATAGACAGAGTGGTGTTCTGCTACACTTCAGTATGTTTCTCAGTCTGTTCTTCAAAAGGATAACAGAACTGACTTAAGGCTAAATATGTAAATGTAAAATTGGATGCTTTTACATGTATTAATGTAAGTTGCTACTGTAGAATGGACAATTTGGTCATGTACAGTTCAACAAACTTGTACAGTCTGTTTTCAGGAAAAACAGACTTAGCATATGGTCCTTGATGTCAAGCTGAATGTTGTGACATTCATTCCTGACAGCATATGCTAGATTGTAGGTTGTTTAGTTTTTCTGTTTCAGCTTTTTCTCAGGCTATTCTTCAGGGATTCAACAGCTGAGAGAAAATCCAGGAAATCAACAACCAAGCTACATTTAATGAACCTAACAAATAGCCTATTTGTTAGTAACCTAGATGTGGAATTTAAGGGAACTCGCGTGACCTTAAATTTAGGAATATACAAGTGCAAAGCCCAAGTACTGCAATATAAAAGGAAGTCGTTCCTTCATTCAGAACTGGGGATTTTGAGGCGTGAAGATTTAGTGTGTTCATCATACTTCACTGCTGTAGTTTTGTGAGTCTTGTATTAGACATATCTTGTAAACCAAGCTGTTATCTCGTAGATGATTGCTTTGGTGTAGGGTGTTCATTGAGTTGTAAGTGTTGTGTCACTCTAAGCTTTTAAGCGTGAGTGCTGTGTATCTTGATTAAAGCTGTTAAGCACAATCAAGAATTGTTTGAAGTGTGACTTCAAAATTGTCTTTAATATTGATTAAAGGTAGTAATCACTGAGGTGATTGAGGGGGAGTGAGTAGGAACTCTGATCTTAGTGTAAGATTGAAATTGCATTGGGTAGGGATTAAGTGAAGAGTTGTAAACGGGTGAGTTTAGCTTTGAATTAATACTACTGATAGTGGATTTCCTCCCTGGCTTGGTAGCCCCCAGACGTAGGTCATGTTGGACTGAACTGGGTAAACAATTACTTGTGTTATTTACTGCACTTACTTTTAAGTTCTGCATAATTCTTGTCTGTGCAGAATTGGATGTCATAACAACCCGTGTGACATTGAAAGTCTGATAACTAGAATTTCAATTGGCATCAGAGCAGGCACCCTGCCTGTTAATTTCTGGGTGAGATCTAGGGAAGTTACTTTCTAGTACCATGGACAAGGATATAAGACACTCAAATAGACCACCCATGTTGGATGGCTCTAACCATGATGACTGGAAGCCTCGTATGATAGCCTTCTTAAGGTCTCTAGATAGCAAAGTCTGGAGAGCTGTCAACAAAGGATGGGAACATCCAACGAAGACAGGTGAAGATGGAGTCAGTGTGCAAATTCCTGAAGAAGAATGGGACAAGGAGCAAGAGGCATTAGCCCTTGGAAATTCTAAGGCCTTGAATGCATTGTTCAATGGAATCAGTAAGAACATCTTCAGGCTGGTACACCACTGTGAGCTAGCTAAGGAAGTTTGGGATACCCTCAAGATAACTCATGAAGGTACTTCCAAGGTGAAGATGTCCAAACTTCAGATGCTGACCACCAAGTTTGAAAATCTGAGGATGAAAGAGGATGAGACTATTCATGACTTTCACATGAATATTCTTGAAATTGCAAACACCTCTGGTGGATTAGGTGAGAAAATGGCTGAAGAGAAACTTGTAAGAAAGATTCTCAGGTCCTTACCTAAGAGATTTGCTATGAAGGTCATAACCATAGAGGAGGCTCAGGACATCTGCAATATGAAGGTGGATGAGCTCATTGGTTCTCTCCAAACCTTTGAAATGGGCTTGTGTGAGAATGCCGAAAAGAAAAACAAAAGCGTAGCTTTTGTATCTAATGCTGAAGAGGAGTCAGAAGCAGGACATACTGGAGGTGATGAAAGCATATCAGAAGCCTTAGCCATTCTTGGGAGACAGTTCAACAAGTTCGTGAAGAAGATTGATCAAAGAGGTAGACCTAATGTTAAGAACATCTCGTCTGACATCAAGAAAAGATCAACTTCTGAAGAAAAGTTCAACCAAGGCAAGGGAATCCAGTGTCATGGTTGTGAAGGGTATGGACACGTCAGAGCTGAATGCCCTACTTACCTCAAGATGCAAAAGAATGGGCTAGCTATCACATGGTCTGAAGGAGATTCTGAAAGTGAATCTGAAGGAGAATCTGCTAAACATGTCACTGCACTAACCAGTGTTTGTGCCACTGATGATGACTCAAGTGCAGATGAACTGACCTTTGATGAACTTGCTGCAGCTTATAAGAAGCTGTGTGTCACCAGTGCAGAAGTGCGTGTACAAGGAGAAAAGCAGAAGAAACTCATCAAGGAGCTGGAAGATGAGAGACAGAAGCATCTGACGGCCATAGAGGGTCTAAATGGTGAGATAACCCTGCTGACCTCCAAGCTGAATCAGATGACTAAGTCCATCAGAATGATGAATAAAGGAACTGACACCTTGGAAGAGATCCTAAAGGTGGGACAGAAGTCTGGAACCACATCTGGTTTAGGCTTTGGGAAAAGATCCTCAGCTGAACGCAAACGCCCAAAGGCTAAAGTTCAGAAATTCAAGCGGAGGTCACATCCAATGTCTCAACATCGGGGAACCAGGATAAATAATCATCAGAAGAGGAAATTCCAGAAATGGAGATGTCACCACTGTAGTAGGCTTGGGCATATAAAAGCCTTTTGCTACAGGCTTCATGGTTACCCGAACCAAGTCCCTCATGTCAGGCCTAAGCATAAGACATATAGGCACCATGTCTCCAACAAGAAGAGACAATGGTATGCTAGGTTAGCTCACACATCTCTAAGGGCTTCTACCAAAGAAGACTGGTACTTTGACAGTGGATGCTCAAGACATATGACTGGTATGGAAAATCTATTGGTAGATATTCAACCTCACACTACCTGCTATGTGACCTTTGGTGATGGTGCTAAAGGAAAAATAAAAGGTGTGGGTAAGCTGGACTGCTCTGGAGTTCCAAAACTGAATAATGTGTTGTTAGTAAGAGGACTAACTGCAAACCTCATCAGCATAAGCCAGTTGTGTGATCAAGGGTTCTATGTTCAGTTTACTAAGGAGCTATGTATTGTGACGAATGGTGACAATCAGGAAGTTATGAGAGGATCCAGGTCCAAAGATAACTGCTATCTGTGGGAACCTAAAGTCTCAAACTTCTCCACAATCTGCTCTTCAGCCAAGGAAGAACAGGAGGTGAAGCTGTGGCATAGACGCCTTGGACATCTCCACTTACGGGGAATGAAGAAGATCATATCCAAGGAAGCAGTCAGAGGAATTCCAAAGCTGCTTATTAATGAAGGAAGAGTCTGTGGAGAATGCCAGGTGGGCAAGCAAACCAAGATGTCACATCCGAAGCTGGGACATCCTACAACTTCCAGAGTTCTGGAACTGTTGCACATGGACTTAATGGGACCTATGCAGGTTGAAAGTCTGGGTGGAAAGAGATATGCATACGTGGTGGTTGATGACCATTCCAGATACACGTGGATAAGCTTTATCAGAGAGAAGTCAGATACATTTGATGTCTTCAAAGACCTGTGCATCAGACTCCAAAGGGAAAAGGACAGTTGTGTTGTCCGAATTAGGAGTGATCATGGTACGAAATTCAAAAATTCCAAGTTTGATGAGTTTTGCTCGTCTGAAGGAATAAGTCATGAGTTCTCCTCCCCTATAACTCCCCAGCAGAATGGGATAGTTGAAAGGAAAAATAGAACTATTCAAGAATCTGCCAGAGCTATGATTCATGCAAAAAAGCTCCCTATGCACTTTTGGGCTGAAGCTATGAATATCGCGTGCTATGTTCACAACAGAGTCACCTTGAGAAAAGGAACCTCCTCCACTCTGTATGAAATATGGAAAGGCAGAAAACCCACTGTGAAGTACTTTCATATCTTTGGAAGTAAATGCTACATTCTCACAGATCGTGAACAGAGAAGGAAACTGGATCCCAAAAGTGATGAGGGTATATTTCTAGGATACTCCACTAACAGCAGAGCTTACAGAGTGTTCAACTACAGGACCAATGTCCTGATGGAATCCATAAATGTTATTGTGGATGATAAAGAGGAAGGAATCGATGTCATAGAGGATGTTGAAACATTCCTTGACAGTTCAACAGACATTCCAGTCAAGTCTGAAGAAGTACAGGAACCTCCTCCTGAATCTGAAGTAGATGCAACCACCAAAATGCCATCTATCAGAATGCAGAAAGACCATCCTAAGGATCTTATCATAGGGGATCCCAATAGTGGTGTGACTACCAGGTCAAGGGGAATAAGCTCAAATTCCTGTTTTGTATCCAAGGTTGAACCAAAGAATGTGAAAGAAGCCCTGACTGACGAATACTGGATCAATGCCATGCAAGAGGAACTTGAGCAGTTTAAAAGGAATGAAGTATGGGAGTTAGTTCCGAGACCTGAAGGGACCAACATCATTGTACCAAGTGGATCTACAAAAACAAGTCTGATGAGAAAGGAGTAATTACTAGGAATAAAGCAAGACTAGTAGCTCAAGGATACACTCAAGTTGAAGGGGTTGATTTTGATGAGACGTTTGCTCCTGTTGCTAGGCTTGAGTCCATCAGATTGCTGTTAGGTGTAGCATACATTCTGAAGTTTAAACTGTTCCAAATGGATGTGAAGAGTGCATTCTTTAATGGCTACTTGAATGAAGAAGTCTATGTGGAACAACCTAAAGGGTTCTGTGATCCTAACCAACTTAAGCATGTGTACAAGTTGAAGAAAGCCTTGTATGGGTTGAAGCAAGCTCCTAGAGCATGGTATGAAAGGTTGAATGAATTTCTGACCTCAAATGGATACAGAAAAGGTGGGATAGATAAAACCCTGTTTGTGAAAGATGAAGAAGGGAAAATCATGATTGCTCAAATCTATGTGGATGATATAGTCTTTGGTGGAATGTCAGAACAAATGGTAAAACATTTTGTTCACCAAATGCAATCTGAGTTTGAAATGAGTCTGGTTGGGGAACTGACTTATTTTCTTGGAATGCAAGTCAACCAAATGGAGGACTCTATGTTTCTCTCTCAAAGCAAGTATGCCAAAAACATAGTTAAGAAGTTTGGTATGGATAATGATAAGCACAAGAGAACTCCTGCTCCTACTCATCTAAAGTTAACCAAAGATGATGGAGGGCCTAGTGTTGATCAATGTCTGTATAGAAGCATAATAGGCAGTCTACTATACCTAACTGCAAGTAGACCTGACATTTCTTATGCAGTTGGAGTGTGTGCTAGATACCAAGCACAGCCTAAAGTGAGCCACTTGAATCAAGTCAAAAGGATTCTCAAGTACATCAATGGGACTTGTGACTATGGGATGCTGTACTCACATGGTTCTGAGCCTGTCCTATCTGGGTACTGTGATGCTGACTGGGCTGGGAGTGCTGATGACAGAAAAAGCACATCAGGAGGTTGTTTCTTCTTGGGAGACAATCTCATATCTTGGTTCAACAAGAAGCAGAATTGTGTATCCCTGTCCACTGCTGAGGCTGAATACATAGCTGCGGGAAGCAGTTGTTCCCAACTGGTTTGGATGAAACAGATGCTCACTGAGTACAATGTCACTCAAAAGGTCATGACATTGTTCTGTGATAATCTCAGTGCCATCAATATTTCCAAGAATCCCATCCAACACAGCAGGACCAAACATATTGACATTAGACATCATTTCATCAGAGATCTGGTGGAAGACAAGGTGATTACCTTAGAACATGTAGCCACTGAACTTCAACTGGCTGACATATTTACAAAGGCTCTAGATGCTACTCAGTTTGAAAACTTAAGGGGCAAATTGGGAATATGTCTCTCTGAGAACTTATAGCAACCAATGATGTTTGGAATGTATTGTTTAATATCTCTGCCTATTAAACAATTGGAACTATGCTCTGATTGGTCAACAGATCATAGCTATGCCACTTACAACAAGTGTGGCAACAAGAGGATAAGGAGATATCCTAACGTGAGGCGGCCTATGCACCTGCAGGAGTTCAAGGACGCTGTTCATGCAGGAGTGGTTCTGGATGTCAGAAACAAAGTCATGGCATCTGATATGGTTGTACCTACTGTAAAGCAAAAGTGGGTGATTACCTGATCAAAGCTATGAAGCAAGATCAGGTGGGTGCTAACTTGGTTGAAACTGTGAGGCAAAACCAAGTCTGTAATTCTGTCATTTGTGTCTAATTCTATTTTTTTCTGTGGTCTGTAATTTAAAGTGTTGCTTTGGCAACATTTTTGACAAAAAGGGGGAGTAACAGGTGATATCCCAGGACAACAGATTATTGTGTTAAAACAGATATTCATGACAGATTCAAGATTCCCTCCCCTGCAGCTGATGTGTGGTGAAGTTTGTATTTAACTTCCATGTGTGTGAGTGTGCTGTCACTCTGAGTGTATTAGCTAGGTCTATTTCCTGCTAGATGTGTGATTTCCGCTGCTATGAACTCTGTTGTGGGATCAAAGTGTTTTAGCCAAAAATTTGCCAAAGGGGGAGTTTGTAGGTGTTTAATTAGCTGCATTGTATGGTAAAACACTAGCTGGATTCTAATGTCTTGACTGATGTCATGACATGTTGTGAAGGCGTTTGTGTAACTGCATTGTAGGTTAGAATATCTAACTGTACTATGATGTCTTGACTAATGTCATGACATACTTGAGTAGCTTACTGCAGGATTAGCTAAAACAGGATTGGATGTGGTGACATTCATCCCTGTCAGCAGATACTGAGGAATAGAACAGTTGGTGTTCTGTTAAAGCTCAGTATTCATTTCCAGTCTGGTTATCAAGGAAATACCAGACCTGGCATAAGGCCTACTATCTGAATGTCAAACTGGATGTTATGACATTCACCATTGACAGCATATACTGAACAATAGACAGAGTGGTGTTCTGCTACACTTCAGTATGTTTCTCAGTTTGTTCTTCAAAAGGATAACAGAACTGACTTAAGGCTAAATGTGTAAATGTCAAATTGGATGCTTTGACATGTATTAATGTAAGCTGCTACTGTAGAATGGACAGTTTGGTCCTGTACAGTTCAGCAAACTTGTACAGTCTGTTTTCAGGAAAAACAGACTTAACATATGGTCCTTGATGTCAAGCTGAATGTTGTGACATTCATTCCTGACAGCATATGCTAGATTGTAGGTTGTTTAGTTTTTCTGTTTCAGCTTTTTCTCAGGCTATTCTTCAGGGATTCAACAGCTGAGAGAAAATCCAGGAAATCAACAACCAAGCTACATTTAATGAACCTAACAAATAGCCTATTTGTTAGTAACCTAGATGTGGAATTTAAGAGAACTCGCGTGACCTTAAATTTAGGAATATACAAGTGCAAAGCCCAAGTACTGCAATATAAAAGGAAGTCGTTCCTTCATTCAGAACTGGGGATTTTGAGGCGTGAAGATTTAGTGTGTTCATCATACTTCACTGCTGTATTTTTGTGAGTCTTGTATTAGACATATCTTGTAAACCAAGCTGTTATCTCGTAGATGATTGCTTTGGTGTAGGGTGTTTATTGAGTTGTAAGTGTTGTGTCACTCTAAGCTTTTAAGCGTGAGTGCTGTGTATCTTGATTAAAGCTGTTAAGCACAATCAAGAATTGTTTGAAGTGTGACTTCAAAATTGTCTTTAATATTGATTAAAGGTAGTAATCACTGAGGTGATTGAGGGGGAGTGAGTAGGAACTCTGATCTTAGTGTAAGATTGAAATTGCATTGGGTAGGGATTAAGTGAAGAGTTGTAAACGGGTGAGTTTAGCTTTGAATTAATACTACTGATAGTGGATTTCCTCCCTGGCTTGGTAGCCCCCAGATGTAGGTCATGTTGGACTGAACTGGGTAAACAATTACTTGTGTTATTTACTGCACTTACTTTTAAGTTCTGCATAATTCTTGTCTGTGCAGAATTGGATGTCATAACAACCCGTGTGACATCGAAAGTCTGATAACTAGAATTTCAAAACTAATAAAATGTCAGAGATTACAGGTAAGGGGTAGGTTACACAGAGGGAAGGTGTTAGCACCCAAAGTGTCCTAGGTATTCCTAGGGAGCCCTTTTTGTGTGCATATGTATTTGGTACAAAATGATGTTTACAAATAAATAGAATGGGGGGATGAGAAAAGAATTCATTAATTATATTTTTGTGTTTGGCAAGACCTTCGGTCTTGTGCCTACGTACCAACATAAAAATGAGGGATCAAAACCTCGTAGTTCGTGATACAAATTTCAAAATGGATGCATTGCTTTTAATAAAAATTAAGTTTGAAAGGCAAAATGGCCTAAAAATGGTTTGAATGAGTTAGTTCTTTTTTGGCTTTTTGAAAGTTTAAGTCATGTATAGTTAAGTTTATTTACAAGTTTGATTTAAGAAAAGAAGTTTGAAAATGCAATGGCATAAGGCCAAAGTTTCTATCTTTTTGAAAAGTGGTCAAAGTTTAGAAAAAATAAGTTCAATCAAAGAAGATTTTGAAAAGGGAGGGAGATATTTTGAAATTAAAGAAATGGGGAGAATATGAAGGGACTATCCTATGTACAAAATTTAAAATTTAAGAGTTGAAAAGATCTGACCAAATGGGTAGCAATCCAATAAACAAGAATGTCAATAGAAACCCAAATTCCCTTGTACTTTTAGAATCAAGCAACACACAAATGCATAATTATATTATCTTGAAGAGCAAAGACATCAAATAAAGATAGCCACATCCAAGCTTTAGGCATTCCATGATCTTCTCCAAAATAGCCCATGAATTCCACAAGTCACAGATTTAAAATAACAGCTTTACAATGATCATGTTACAGATGAACTCAGAGGGATCTTGAATGATGTAACAAATGAAGTTTCAAATTTCAAGCACTTGGTTTCTCAACAAGTTGACATTGGCTAAATCCTTTAGCACATGAATGTTGCCTAAGTTCTAAGTCCATTTGTCCAGGATCAAGCCAACTGTCCACACAAAAGTTTTTTAGGGTTTTTGTTGTTATTATGTACATTAATGGTCAAAGACCATACAAACAAGCAAAGTATATACAAACAAGGAATATCACACAATATGGTCCAAGTGGACAAAGTGAAAATTATATTAACATAAACAATTAGAATGATACGAACAATGGCAAATGAATAAAGACAAGAATTAAATGACATTAAAGTAAATAGCTTGAAATTAAAAGTTAGTTGTTAATAGATTAGAAGTTAGTATTGTTTTGCTTTTGCTTTTCATTCTTAGACATTCTTTGGAGAACACTCAACCCACTTATCACAAGCATGGATCCTTGAGCCAAGACATATTCCTAAGGAAGGAAAAAATGCCAAGTTTCCACACAATACCATGAAAGAGGGGAGACTTACAATCTCCCTAACTAGAATGATATGCCTTTTATGTCACAAATTTAGCGCTATATTAAGCAATCGTAATTGGACTTATGTATAAGTCACAACTATTTGAGGCCGACCAATAAAATTTTGGTGTTAATGTATGTTAGAGACATAGTATTATGGACTATGCTCATGAAACATACCACACACAAAAAGAATATGCATAAGGTGTGGCCTAATCTCATCCATACTCATGTTAATTTTTCAATCAACTAGCTTTAGGACTTTGAGATATCATAAGTCAAATGAGATGAATGCATAAATAAAGGGAATGAGATGAAGTGGGAGGGGAATAGATGAAAACACAAATTGATCAAAAGAGGACTTTTACCAAATTAATATCATCCATTCATTTTGGGAGATGGAATGTACATTCCATCAATCCCCTAAATCCAATGATATTAATTTGACAAAGTCAAATCAACCTTGACCAAGGCCCAACAACAAGAGTCAAACACAAACCAGTCATCACAATTGGTCAACAAAATTATTTGACATTTATTCAAATTAAAAAAACTAAAATAATACATTTAAATTAAATATGGTTTGTCAAATTCCTAAAACCTCATCAAAACACCAAATAAATGGCCATGAGATTTATCATAGGTCAAAAAAGGTTAAAGAACCTTGGAGAAAATTTTTCAGAATTTTTAAAGACTTAAAAGTATTTTTAAACAATTAAAAACAAATTAAAAATCAATTAAATCATGAAATATATTAATAATGATCCAAAAAATAATTTTAATTCAGAATATGAAAGAGGAAATTATTTGAAATTATTTGGTGAAACTCTCATATTTTTTGGATAAATATTAAAATTAATATGAATTAATGAAAATAAATCAATTAAAATGAAATTCAAATAATCAGAAAAAAACGTGGACCACTTGATCTCCCTCATTAGATGAGGTGGCAGATCAAGTGGCCACCAGCACGCGTTCCATGGTAGACTTGAGTCAACGCGACACATGCATGGTAATTAAAAACAACGCACGAGATTAAAACAATTTAAAAGGGATCAATGGCTCTGAACCGTGCCAACACATCACCGACGTCCAAAGGCCGATCATCTTCTCCGGTGACCCTGGCTGGACCCGTTCACTCATCACCATCAAAAAATGAAAAAAGGAGGACATGATCTGAAAGAAAAAATGGCGTAGAGCACGAATCTGACCTCAATTTTAACTAACTTTTCACATATAGAAAAATATAAGGAGTTGAATTTTGAGGTGTGTCAACTGAGTTGCTTCGATTTGACCTCTAAGAAACTCAATCTTCTTGCCTACATTGGTAGGACTTCAGACAACCAAAGAATCAAGAGAATTGAGCAAGATTGAGAGAGAATCAAAGAGATGAAATTTTCTGGAAAATACTTTCAATGCAGGTCTGGATTCAACTGTTCTTGCCATGGCTCGTGCTTGATCTCACTCAGAATGCTTGCAGAAGTAGAATGAAATGCACAAAAGATCTTGGATCCCCAGAGTTTTGAATCTCAAAACAGTGAGATTCAAACTCAATTTCAAGATAAAATTCTCAGGATTATCCTCTCAAATGGAAGGGTTAGGGGTCTGGGATCAAAGCTGGCGCGAATGTGTGTTGAATTCTGAGCATATGGAGCTCTATTTATAGTTGGATCATGTGATATTTGCACCTTCCAAATGACTTTCCAAAATTGGCAATGGATGATGCATGGGTGCATGGGTGTGTACATGCCCATGATATCATTGCTTTAGGTCCATAAATGAGTGTGAGAGAGTCTGAAATCCACTTGGATTGCAAGGCAAGTGTACATGGAAACTTGAAGTTTGATCTTTGCCAAATGATGATGCAATGTTCAAGCCATGTGAAGCCTATGCAATTCTTGTCCAAAATGGATGAACATGGACTTTTTGGAAAGGTCAGATCAAGACGAACAACTTTCATGTTCAACACTTTTCCATTTGAAGCTTGTATCATGATGAATTTTGAGGTGGAAGTTTGGAAATTTCAACATGTTGAAATTTTTTCTAAGTGTCAAGCCATATATCTCAATATTCCACCTTGCTTAACTTTTTATGTGAGGTTCAAATGAGAAAAGTGTATTTATAAAAGTTGTAGCTCTTTCAAAGAAATTCAAAATAGTCACCAATTTCATGTAATTTGGATTTGAAATGATAGAGTTATGCATTTTTGAAGTTTGGAAAAATCACTTATTCAATGGTATAGGTCAAAAGTGACCTATAATGTAGCCTCATATCACATGCTCATAAAAGTTGAATTAGCTCTCACTCAAAACATAAAAATTGAATTAGACATCTTGAATTTGATTGTGCAACTTGTAAATCTTTCATCTCAAAAAAATTGAGCAAGTTATGGCCTTGGGAAGTTGACATTCAAATTAGGGTTTAGACAAAATGACCTATAATGTTTCAACAAAGAAAATGATTTTCCAAGCAAAACTATCTCTATGTCTCAACATGAAAATTGTTTGGAATGTCATTTAGAGTAACTTTGCTCTTGGAATCATTTTCATATGGTGAAAATTGTAGGAGATGGGGTCTAGGGAGGCCCAGTTTTGATCATATGAATTCTAATGGCCAACCAACTTGCTAATCTTCAATTCTCTTGACTTTATAGGCTCATGGTGGATCATATATGCATAAGATGATGAATTTTGAAGTGTCCTTTTAGAAATTTGATCAATTGGTGAGATAGCTTGTTGGAGAAGTTACTCAAGATACCCAGTCAAACTAGGGTTTCCAAGGCAAATCACCCTCAAACTCTTGAAGAATGTTTGATCAAAATAACATGTAGGAATCAATGGAACTCATATATGATGCTCATAACCATTCTTGGATCAATTCATGGTTGTGTTCTTTGTTCATGAGGGTCTCAAACCCTAGATATAAACTTGATAGATCAATGGAGATCATGCCTTACCTACAAATAAGTTAGGCAAATACAAAGACATATTTTTGGTATTTTGGTTAGTGAAAATGATAAAATACAAGTATGATACAATCATATAGTGCTTGGTGATCTCTCCCAAAACAGACCCAATGAAAAGGGGTAAGGAGGATGTCAAGGTATGATCCCAATGCTAATGCTTATGATGAAATTGCATGAGGGATCTTAGGGTCAAAATTGGGGTCTTACAGTCCCATTTTTACTATACAAAAACATGACCCAACAAAATCTCGATTAACAATCTACTATCACAAAACCATAATAGTTACCACCTATGCTTTTGGTCCCTGAGGGACCAAATAGATCACTATGAATAAGCTCAAGAGGTCTTGAAGTGGAAACACTATTTTTTTGATTTAAATGAGACACTCGTTTGCTTGCCCATTTTGCATGCATCTCATAAATGGCCTTGTGAAAACATTATTTTTGGTAGACCAATTACTAAATATTTTTAAGCCACTTTGTTTAGTAAATCAAAGTTGACATGAGCTAGGCGTTTATGCCACAACCAAGAGTTCTCACTCATGGTAGCTAGACACTTAGTTCCAACCAAGGATACATCATCTAAGTTAAGCATATATGTGTTATTAACCCTCAAGCCTTTAAACATACAATCATTCTTTTCATTATCTTCAAACAAGCAACAAGATTTTGTAAAAGTAACTTCAAATCCCTTGTCGCATAGTTAACTAATGCTAAGAAGGCTATATTTAATACATTTAACTAACATAACATCCGAGATAGTAGTAGATGAGGGATTACCTACACTACATTTTCCAATTATTGCTCTCGTGTTGTTATCTCCATAAGTAATATAACCCTTCTACTTTGGCACAAAGTCAATGGATAGAGATATGTCATCCATCATATGTCTGGAGCATCCACTATCGAGAAGCCACATCTTCTCAATAGAGTCAAGACATTCAACCTGTAGAATCAAACAAGAGAAATAGGTAATGTAGCGGTAAATTCATGATCATCAAGCTATGGATAAGCTAGAAATCAAATAACAAGAGTCGCTGACGCGCTTTTATTATTTCCAAGGGAAAAGGGAAAAAGTACGAACAAAACCCAAAAGTAAGAAGTTTTCAAATCAAAACTAATAAAAGGTCAGAGATTACAGGTAAGGGGGTTGGTTACACAAATGGAAGTTGTTAGCACCCAAAGTGTCCTAGGTACTCCTAGGGAGCCCTTTTTGTGTGCATATGTATTTGGTACAAAGTGATGTTTACAAACAAATAGAATGGGGGGATGAGAAAAGAATTCATTAATTATATTTTTGTGTTTGGAAAGACCCTCGGTCTTGTGCCTACGTACCAACATAAAAATGAGGGATCAAAACCTCATAGTTCGTGATACAAATTTCAAAGTGGATGCATTGCTTTTAACAAAAATTAAGTTTGAAAGGCACAAAGGCCTAAAAATGGTTTGAATGAGTTAGTTATTTTTGGCTTTTTGAAAGTTTAAGTTAAGTATAGTTAAGTTTATTTATAAGTTTGATTTAAGAAAAGAAGTTTGAAAATGCAATGGCATAAGGCCAAAGTTTCTATCTTTTTTACAAAGTGGTCAAAGTTTAGAACAAAATAAGTTCAATCAAAGAAGGTTTTGAAAAAGAGAGGGGGAGATTTTGAAATTAAAGAAGTAGGGAGAAGATGAAGATACTATCCTATGGACAAAATTAAAAGTTTAGAGTTGAAAAGATCTGACCAAATGGGTAGCAATCCAATAGGCAAGAATGTCAATAGAAACCCAGAATTCCCTTGGACTTTTAGAATCAAGCAACACACAAATGCATAATTATATTATCTTGAAGAGAAAGGCATCAAATAAAGATGGCCACATCCAAGCTTATCCATTCCATGATCTTCTTCAAGGTAGCCCATGTATCAGATGAATTTCACAAGTCACAGGTTCAAAACAACAACTCCACAATGATCATGTTGCAAATGAATTCAGAAGGATCTTGAATGATGTATCAAATGAAGTTTCAAATTGCAAGCACTTGGTTTCTCAATAAGTTGGAATTTTCCAAGTCCTTTGTCATAGGAATGTTGCCTAAGTTCTAAGTCCATTTGTCCAGGATCAAGCCAACAATATATCCACACAAAAGTTTTTTAGGGTTTTTGTTGTTATTATGTACATTAATGGTCAAAGGCCACACAATATGGTCCAAGTGGACAAAGTGAAAATTGCATTAACATAAACAATTAGAATGATATGAACAATGGCAAATGTATAAAAGCTAGAATTAAATGACATTAAAGTAAAGGGCTTGAAATTAAAAGTTAGTAGTTAATAGGTTAGAAGTTAGTATTGTTTTGTTTTTCCTTTTTCATTCTTAGACATTGTCTGGAGAACACTCAACCCACTTATCACAAGCATGGATCCTTGAACCAAGACATCTTCCAAAGGAAGGAAAAAAGGCAAAGTTTCCATACAATACCATGAAAGAGGGGAGACTTACAAACTCACTAACTAGAATGCTATGACTTTTATGTCACAAATTTAGCGCTATGTTAAGCAATCGTAATTGGACATATGTAGAAGTCATAATTATTTGAGGTCGGGCAATAGAATTTTGGTGTTAATGCATGTTAGAGACATAGTATTATGAACCATGCTCATGAAACATACCACACACAAAAAAGAATATGCAAAAGGTGTGGCCTAATTTCATCCATACTCATGTTAATTTTTCAATCAACTAGCTTTAGGACTTTGAGATATCATAGGCCAAATGAGATGAATGCATAAAGAAAGGGGAATGAGATGAAGTGGGAGGGGAATGAGATGAAGTGGGAGGGGAATAGATGAAATCTCAAATTGATCAAAGGAGGAATTTTACCAAATTAATATCATTCATTCATTTCGGGAGATGGAATGTACATTCCATCAATCCCCTAAATCCAATGATATTAATTTGACAAAGTCAAATCAACCTTGACCAAGGCCCAACAAAAAGAGTCAAACACCAACAAGTCATCACAATTGGTCAACAAAATTATTTGACATTTATTCCAATTAAAAATATTAAAATAATGCATTTAAATTAAATATGGTTTTACGAATTCCTAAAACCTCATCAAAACACCAAATAAATGGCCATGAGATTTATCATAGGTCAAACAAGGTCAAAGGACCTTGGAGAAAAATTTCAGAATTTTAAAAGACTTAAAAGTATTTTTAAACAATTAAAAACAAATGAAAAATCAATTAAATCATGAAAAATATTAATAATGATCCAAAAAATAATTTTAATTCAGAATATGAAAGAGGAAAATATTTAATTTTTTTTGTGAAACTCATATTTTTTGGATAAATATTAAAATTAATATGAATTAATGAAAATAAAGCAATTAAAATAAAATTAAAATAAAATTCAAATAATCAGAAAAAAAACGTGGACCACTTGATCTCCCTCATTAATTGAGATGGCAGATCAAGTGGCCACCAGCGCGCGTTCCATGGTGCGCCTAAGTCAAACGTCCACAAGGTTGGTAATTAAAACGTATGTTCATGATTAAAACAAATTGAACTCATCTAATGGCTCAGGACCACGCCACATCATTGCCGGAGCAAAGCGCCGGTCGTCTTCTCAGGCGACCTTGGGTGGACTGGTCCATTCATCACCACATCATAAATGAAAAAGGAGGACAAGATCTGAAAGGAAAAAGGGTGTAGATCACGAATATCACCTCAATTTTAACTAACTCCTCACATATAGAAAGATATGAGGAGTTGAAATTTGAGGTATGTCAACTGAGTTGCTTCAATTTGACCTCTAAGCAACTCAATCTTCTTGCCTACATTGGTAGGACTTCAGACAACCAAAGAATCAAGAGAATTGAGCAAGATTGAGAGAGAATCGAAGAGATGAATTTTTTTTGGAAAATACCTTCAATGCAGGTCTGGATTCAACTGTTCTTGCCTTGGCTCGTGCTTGATCTCACTCAGAATGCTTGCAGGAGTAGAATGAAATGCACAAAAGGTCTTGGATCCCTAGAGTTTTGGATCTCAAAACAGTGAGATTCAAACTCAATTTCAAGATGAAGTTCTCAGGTTGATCCTCTTAAATGGAAGGGTTAGGGGTTTAGGATCAAAGCTGGTGCGAAAGTGTGTTTAATTCTGATGCTAGAGGGCTCTATTTATAGCTGCAACTCATGATATTTGCACCTTTAAATTCACTTTCCAAAATTGGCAAATGATGATGCATGGGTGCATGGGTATGTACAGGCCCATGAGATCATTGCTAAAGGTCCACAAATGAATGTGAGAGAGTCTGAAATCAACTTGGATTGCAAGGCAAGTGTGTGTGAAGATTTGAAGTTTGATCTTTGCCACATGATGATACCATGTTCATGCCATGCGCAACCCTAGCAATTCTTGTCCAAAATGGATGAACTTGGACTTTTTGGAAAGGCGAGATCAAGAGGAATAACTTTTATGTTTAACACTTTTCCATTTGGAGCTTGTATCATGATTAATTTTGAGATGGAATTTTTGGAAATTTCAACATGTTGAAATTTTTTCTAAGTATTAAGCCATATATCTCAATATTCCACCTTGCTTAACTTTTTATGTGAGTTTCAAATGAGAAAAGTGTCTTCATCAAAGTGGTAACTATTTAAAAGACCTTTAAAATTTTCACAAATTTTATGTCATTTGGATTTTAAGTGATAGAGTTAGGCATTTTTGAAGTTTGGAAAAATCACTTGTTCAATGGTATAGGTTAAAAGTGACCTATAATGTAGCCTCATATCACATGCTCATAAAAGTTGAACTAGCTCTCACTCCAAACATAAAATTTAATTTAGACATTTTGAATTTGATTGTGCAACTTGGAAACCTTTCATCTCATAAAAATTGAGCAAGTTATGGCTTTGGGAAGTTGAGTTTCAAATTAGGGTTTAGACAAAATGACCTATAATCTTTCAACATAGAAAATGATTTTCTAAGCAAAACTAGCTCTAGGTCTCAACATGAAAGTTGTTTAGAATGTCATTTATATTAATTTTTCTCTTGAAATCATTTTCATATGGTGAAAAGTTTAGGAGATAGGGTCTAGGGAGACCCAGTTTTGATCAGATGAATTCATCTGACCAACCACCATCAACCAACTTGCTAACCTTCAATTCTCTTGACTTTCTTGGCTAATGATAGATAATATATGCATAAGATGATGAAATTTGAAGTGCCCTTGAGAAAATTGATCAATTGGTGAGATAGCTTGTTGGAGAAGTTACTCAAAATACCTAGTCAAACTAGGGTTTCCAAAGCAAATCACCCTCAAACTCTTGAAGAAAACTTGATAAATATAACATGTAGGAATCAATGGAACTCATATATGATGCCCATAACCATTTTTGTATCAATTTAATGGTTGTGCTCTTTGTCATGGGGGTCTCAAACCCTAGATATGAACTTGATAGATCAATGGAGATCATGCCCTACCTACAAAAGAGTTAGGCAAATGCAAAGACATATTTTTGGTATTTTGTTTAGTAAAATGATAATATACAAGTATGATAAAATCACAAAGTACTTGGTGATCTCTCCGAAAACAAACCCAATGAATAAGGGGCAAGGAGGATGCCAAGGTATGATCCCAATGCTAATGCTTATGATGAAATTGCATGAGGGATCTTAGGGTCAAAATTGGGGTCTTACAGCTTCCCCTATTTAAGGACATTCTAACTGAGGAGGCGAAGGTTAAAATCTTCATGTCGACTCAGTAGAATGGGCTTAAATAACAACATATAGACACGAATTTTAGTCCCTAAGAGACCTCATGATGCATATGATATGAAATGCAAAAGTAAATTCTTTGCCGGGAAATATTGACACAAAGGAAAAGAAATCGGAGAGACCGAAAGTCCGCAGGAGTATAATATATTCCGTAAGGGAAACTCACTAGGGAGACAGAGACTCTGGGGGATAAAGGGTTATGCGAAGGCCAAGCTACGACTTAAAACTACTGAGGGACTTTAGGGATTCCATATAACATGGAAAAGACTCAGCCGGGGAACTAACAATATCTGCAAGGGATACGAGTAAGTCAGGATAAAATTGAAATACTTGAATCATGCAGGGAAAAGCGATTTCACTAAGGAAATGTGCACTCAACTCAACTGAGGAGAAATAAACTTCAAGACAGGAGGAGCAGAAATCTATTATCTACTACCTGTTACTGGGTAAGGAGATAATAAAAAGTCTGACAGAGAGGACATTTGTCACCGATTAGGATGAACATATCAAGGATGACTCGCTGGGAAATAATCAAAAGGGGATATTCATTTCCGGTTACTGGGTAAGAATAGCCTTTTTGGGGAGAACTGCAAAAAATAGGATTTACAACTACCAGTTACTGGGCAGAAGACCAAGGGTGAGAGTATCCGTCATCGGTTAGGATGAACATATTAAGGATAAACTCAACAGGGAAGGAAATCCGTCATCGGTTAGGATGAACATATCAAGGATAGACTTGCTTGGGATTGTCAAGAAGAATACCCATCATCGGTTAAGATGAACATATCAAGGATAAACCAACTTAACAAAAAGTAGGAATTACATCTATCGAATGCTAGATAGAATACCGTTAAAGAGAAAATCCGTCACCGGTTAAGATGAACATATCAAGGATAGACTCTGTAAGGAGATAAAATAGGAATTACATCTATCAGTTACTGGATAGAATAACATCAAAGAGAAAATTCGTCACCGGTTAAAGTGAACATATCAAGGATCAACTCTGCGGGGGGAACAAAGGCAGGGTTTACAACTACCGATTACTGGGTAGAAGACCGCAAAGAGAAGGAAACCCGTCATCGGTTAGGATGAACATATCAAGGATTAACTCTCTGGGAAACGAGAATAGGGATTGCAACTACCTTTTTACTGGGTAGAATACCGAAAAGAGAATATTCGTCATCGGTTAGGATGAACATATCAAGGATAGACTCAAGCAGGGGCGAGAAAGATATCCGTCATCGGTTACAACTACCTTTTCACTGTCTCATGCTACTTCTTTGAACGCAACCCCTTGTTCTTTAAATCTTTCACTTGGTCGAATTAATTCCAAGCGCACACTTGTTGAAACCCAAGATTTACCAATGTGATCCACCGTCCCATGCTACTCCTTTTCCAAGAACCTCTTGTTCTTCAAAGACTTCACTCGGTTGGATCTGGATTCTGTAATCTTGTCTAAAACCTTCAAACCCTAAAAGATCTTGAAGGAAAGCCCCACATTAATTTTATGATTTAAAATCCTCAAAGTTCTCAACCCAATATTACGGTACAATCAACCTAAATTGGACGTTATCAACCCTAATCTAGATGGAGCCCAATCAAAAAATGATTATGTGTAGTTTGATTGTGTGTATGCATAGAAGAGAGATTGAAGATGATGAGATTGCTTTAAAATCCCGATTACGTATATGTTTTACTCACTAGAAACCTTACTAGTAAATGATGCATGCATGAAGTATTTATATGCATGCATATTTTGAGGCAAAAGAAATGCAAAAGATTTGAAAAAATTGTGAAAATTTGGAAATCTTCGTTGCATAGGTTGACATATAAAAATCATGTTCTAACCTGTTCGACGCATAGACCGACCTGTATAAGGTCATCCGTCGACCTGTGAAGGTCATGTGCTTCCTATATGTCAAACTAAAGAGGCGGCACATGGAACAAAACCTATAGGCTTTATTAATGCAGCATGGGTGCCGGCCTATAGCTGAATTTTTTTTCTATAGGTCATGTTAGATTCCAGAGAATCTATCTTATCATAAATAGCTTCTTACCATAAATCTGCATACAGAGATGACAAGGCTTTTTGAAGATTGATTGGATCTTCTTCTACATTATAAGTCACATAATCGGGCCCATAGTCTTTAGCAACTCTTACTATTTTACTTCGTCGAAGTTCTATTTCTAATTTGTTGTTTCTTTTAATGCTTCTTATCACAGGAATGTGATTCGATTCAGTGCCCCAATTATGTCTCAATTTGAAAGGAAATTTGTCTTCATAGAATTCAACATCATTTAATTCTATGATCACTTTAGCATTTAGGTCATAATACCTATATGCTTTATTGTTTGCTGCATATCCAATGAATAAACATTCATAGGCTCTATTAATGAGTTTGACTCGCTTCATATCCAGAATTCTGACATTAGCCAAGAAGTCCCAAATTTGTAAATAAGACAAGGTATGTTGTCTTTTCTTTAATATCTCATAAGGAGATATCTCACTTTTTGACTTGGGAACTCTATTCAGAACATAACAAACAATCAACAAAATTTCCCCCCACTAGTGAGATGCAACACCAGAATTCAACTTAATAGCAATAACTAGTTTAGTAAGAGTTATATTCTTTCTATCTACTTTACCATTCATTTCAGGAGAATATGATGCAGTTATTTCATGTATAATTTAATGTTGTTTATAAAATTAATTAAATAAACTAAAATAATATCCAGGTCCCATATCACTACGAAGTCTCTTAATCTTACTAAATTAAATTTCAATTTCATTCGCAAAAGTCTTAAACATAGCAGTTTCACAAAAATATCATTTTTAGTGATTGTGTACAAATATACCCCAATAGACTGACTAAACCATGCCTTATTCAGAAGAAAACCATAAACGAGATTCTTTATAATCTCTAAAGTATACATGACATCCTTCAAGATTATAGTTTTTTCAGAGGTGGACTTTGTTCCATTTCTCCAATATCGATAACATTAATGTTGTGGGCAACTCCCAACAATACTTTCTTATTCGTGTATGTTTTAAACATTGTGCCATCATAACATACATGACGAGAGGAGCCAATGTCTAACCACTAACCATCATAATCACCAATCACGCCGCTTTTAGTGATCAAAGCATTAAATTTCTCATTAGTAAGGTTAACCTGTGCATTAGGGGCATCACGTGGTTCAAGCCTGATCTTATATTTTTTAATCATATGATCTAGTTTTCCACAATTGAATTAAGAGAAAACATCATTGTTATTTCGTTATGGTGGTGGTTGTTTCCTATCAATTGGAGTAATTAGGGCCCTTGAAGGGTTCTCATTCTTAATTCGGCTAAGAACATTTCCGTTGATGATTCCTTAATTATTTGTCAAATGGTTTCAGAACTACACCGAGTTTCTTTTTGTTGTTTGAAACAATTAAGACATTTTCTCTTTTATCATGTTTCTAAGATTCTTCTTCAGGCAAATAATCAGACTCTCAATTAATAATTCTTTTATTTTGCAACAAAGCATAATTTTAAAAACTTTTAAACTATGAGACAATTTATCAATAATAAAGGAAATTTAAAACGGTTCATCTAAACACATATCTTTTGGGATGACCTCATAAGAAATCTTTTGAAGTTCGTGACATTGAGTTTTCACGAATCTTTCATATATACCATCTGATACTTGAGATAGCAACTACCTGCATACTCCTTTGCTCCAATTTTTTTGTTTCACACTTGTTTTTCAGAGCATCACAAACCTATTTTGCAGTATCGCAACTACTATAATAATCACATATCATATGCGAGTCCATTTAGAATATGATTTTGTAATCATTCTCTTTTCATAAGGTGATTTCTTTCTTGAACTGTAAATGTTTGCTTTAATATGTGCAACATATTCAACTTCAGTACTATTAAGTGTTTCATCTAAATCTATATTTTTTTATCGTTAATTTCTTCCATAGTCGTGGCAGTTCAAAACGTCTTAAAATTGTTGTTTCACGGTTTTGAAAATTAGCCACAGGAGAAATTACCAGGTTGAGTCGCATACTAGGTTACTCTCTTTAAGACGTTTCGCGATACTGCCTAAAGTTATGCAAAACAATCAAACTACCACGCCACCTCCAAGATAAAACAACTCATTTCTATATTGTACGATTACTACTTGCACGGTAGATAATCGATCTAGAAATACACCCTCTAATAATACAAAGACCATTTGAATATGATATAAATATCACTCGTAGTATCTGGTATAACGACCAGTCGTAATAATCTCTCAAACCAAGAAAAATTCCAATAATTCTCCAACGAGAATTCAATAATGGTCATTTGACCACTCAAAATAATTTCTCAAACAAAGAGAAATTCGAATAATTCTCTAAAGAGAATCCAAAAATTATACTTAATAATTTCTCAACTCAAACGAGGAGAAATTAACATAATTCTCTAAAGAGAATTCAAGAAAATACTCGAAAAATTCAACGAGTTAAAAAAAGGGGGAGAGATTCACACTTTGACAATTCGAAAGACACATAGTTATGAGAGTAAGGAAGGAAAAACTCAGAATAATTTTTTAATGTGTTTTGGTATTTATATAATAAAGTGAGAAAGAAAATATATTTCACTTAAACAATATAGGAATACAAATTTTTTCAACTAACACATAATATGAGAATTCTTAAAAACAAACTTTTTCAAATTCGTTTATCAATATTTGAATGTTGACCTAACATTTCAACCATAGATTAATAAGAAATTTTTGTCTTTACTTGTTTAATCATTTACTCGTTTCTCTTAACATTGTCTTAAAAAAAAGTAAGGGTAATGCTAACTTGTGCCCCAAGGGCACAAGTTAAGAAATCCACAAATGAAAAAAATTTATTGTAAAAAACAATAGAATCATTAATTATGACTTTCTATTAAGTTGACCGCGCAAATTCCAAGACTATTTTACTTTATTTATCTCTTAACTTGTGCCCTTGGGGCACAAGTTAACATTACCCAAAAAGTAATTCACATATCATCATTGCTTGCAATTTTATTTGTGATTGTGATGGTAAAACGTGCCACATGATGCAGGTGATACTTAGTGCCTTGGGTAGCAAAGACAATTTTAATTTGAAAATTTGTGTTATTTTTTTTGTCGACTTATTGCTTTAACGCTTTTACTCTGAATTTCTGCTATGATAATTACAGGTTACAGCAAGTTGGGATTTTTATGTTTATTCTATCAAACTTCATTACGTTAACATTTAATAAAGTAAATGTACTGTTTTACATTTTTATTTACTTCAATTCAGTTAATTTTATGAATTTATTTATGGATAATCAGTATGTGTTAAGTGGTTACTTTTATCCCTACATTTTTTTAACTTGTATAATGTTGTAAATACATGAAATTCATTTAATAAAGTTCTTTTTAATTATACTTTTATCTCCTTTTTCATCTTTCTCTCTTTCTTCTTCTTAAAACCCTAATTGTTCTATATGTTCTAACAAATTGGTATTAACGAATTCGGTTGTGATTCAGAGAGAATTTGAAATGACAAACGGTAACATCACATCAATGCAATTTCCAGCGAATCTACCCGTTTTCGAAGGAGAGAACTATGAACGATGGGTTGCACAAATGATGTCTTCTTCAGATTTCAAGATGTGACTGAAATTGTGAATGATAGAGCACCTGCATTGGAAGCGAATGTAGATGATGTTCAACAAGTTACGCACAAGGAACAAAGAAAGAAAGATGGAAAGACTCTGCGCTTGATCCATCAATGTGTAGATCCTAGCGTGTTTGAGAAGAGCATAGAAGAAGAAACTGCAAAAGGAACGTGAGACAAGTTAAAGAACTTTTACGACAGAGATGAAAAGTTGAAAAAGATGAAGTTGCAGACACCAAGAAAGCAATCCGAGATAACTCAAATGAAGGAAGACGAATCAGTCTCAAAATTTTCTCATGTGTGGTGCTGTTAACGAATCAGATGAACACGTGTAGTGAATCAATTACTGAATTGTAGAAGATTGAAAAAGTGTTTAGATCTCTGACTGCAAGTTTTGATTATATTGTTGTGTCTATTGAAGAGTCTAAGAATCTTTCTGAGATGAAGGTGGAAGAACTTCAAGCTTCATTGGAGGCTGATGAGATGAGACAAAAGCCGAGAAACTTAGAAAGGGAAAAATGGTTGAATAGGCACCGCAAGCAAGATTCATCGAGTAGTCTGAGAAAGAAAAGGAGAAACAGAGAAAAAATCTTGCAAATGATGATAAGTCAAGCAAGAATTCAAAGAATCAGTATGATTTGATCAAGAAATTTGTGGACAACAAGTATTATGGGAAGATTGTTAACATGAAAGAGGTGCAGTATTACAACTGTCAAGAATTTAGTCATTATGCCCGAGGACATCGAAGGAAGAAAGAGCCACAAACAAAATATAATGAGGATGTGAAATATGCACATGCATTAGGTAGTGACTTTGATGATGTGCTACTCATAGCCAATATTCAATCGAGCAATGAACGTGACAATATGTGGTATAAGGATTTAGGATGCAACAACCACATGACTGCTAATAAAATCTGGTTTATCAAGTTAGATGAATCAGTCAAGAAAGTGATCAAGTTTGCAGATGACATACATGTCACATCAGGTGGAAAAGGAAACATATACGTGGTTAGAAAGGATGGTCGAAAGACCAATATCACCGATGTGTTGTATGTACCTTTGATGACAAGTTACTTGATAAACATATGTCAATTAATTGCAAAACGGTACAACATGAAGCTGGAAAACTATTAGATAAAGGTGCATGATGATGAAGGAAGGTTGATCTAGAAATCACCATTGACAGATAATAAGACCTTCAAAGTAAAGATCAACACAGTTGATCACAAGTGTCTTGCTTCGACTGCAGAAGAAGACAAAAATTAGTTATGGCATCACATGTATGTACATCTAAACTTTAGAAGTTTATGTATGCTTAACCTGAAGAAAATGATGTACGAATGACCTTAAGTGAAGGAACCAAGTCAGTTGTGTCAGGAGTGTTGCACAGCAAAGCAGATTATGAAAGGATTCAAGCAGGACTTGCCCATGAAGTCGAAGAAAAGCCGGAGGTTGTTCATTATGATGTGTATAGGTCTTTTGAAGTAAGGTCGAATGAAGCTAAATGTTATGTCCTTACTTTCATAGATGAATTCACCAAATATATATGGATTTATCTGATTGAGAAGATAGTGAGGTATTCACACAGTTCGAGAAATTTAAATTGCACGTCGAAAAGCATAATGAATGCAAATGAAAGAAATTGAGAACCGATGGTGGAGGTGAACACACCTCTCGAGAATTTTTTAAATTTTGCAATGAGGAAGTTATAGAGCATAAAGTCATTGCCCCCTATACACCTCAACACAATATAAGGTATATAGCATGAAGTCATTAACAGAGTCGAATACATCATGTAGTTGTTGAGTCGAAATCAAAATGTAAATATATATATATATATTAATATATATTATTATATATATAATATATATATAATATATATATATATATATATATATATATATATATATATATATATATATATATATATATAATATATATATATATATATATATATATATATATATTATTTTGTAAATACATCAACTCCACTTAATAAAATTATTTTTCTCAATATACTTTTATCTTCTTTCTTTTCATTCTCTCTTTCTTCTTTATCTTGAAATCCTATTTGTTTCATCTCTTCCAACAAATACTACACATAGATATATTTTGATAATTATGAAAGTGTTATTTTAATTTCTAAAAAACACTTTACCCTTCACAAAAGGTCACAATTTTACAAATGTTATAGAATGTTCTAAAAGACATTTTCTCCTTAAAGAAAAGTCATCATTTTACTAATTTTACTAAGATTATTATCTCCAAGAGAGCGTGTGAATAACATCCATGAAAATGAATTGATCTTGTTGAAGTTGATGGAGGGTCGAGAAATTCACATATGCTGTTATTATGCGATCATGATTAACAGTTTGAATGATTAACACATAGGTGAGTGGAACGTATTGGAGGAGCCTAAAGTGCCTCACCACCATACTTGAATCGAATGTAGAACTCAGTCAAACTCTTATTGATTTTAGAATTTAACTTTAAACCCCATAATATATCCATTCTAGTGAACACTATCTCAATGCATGACTTTGTCGTCTTGAAAAAGTGGTGGAAAATAAAAATAAACAGTTGAAAATCCACTCATTTTCATCTCCTCTCCCTAAACGTCAAAGTGGTGAGAGTCTTAAATCTGTAACATTATGATCATATGCTTGGGATCCGTATATACCTCTTATTTCATATGAGACAAAATTCAACAATAAAAGTAAAATTTAAGTTAAACTTAGTCGCCTAGTCGGTTTAAAAGACATGGAGAAAAAGGTACCAAGTTTGGAATGAAGTGAAAATGGACAACCATTTCACCGTCGGCACTGACATTAAATCAGTTGATGTCCAAATATTCTGGAGCCTTATTGGTTGATTAGATTTAAGACCAAGTCTTCCATGGAACAAGTCTCAAAATATTCACAAACCAAACCCAACCAAAAAGGACCCCACACATTTTAAGTGGCACATGAAGATGATATTCTAATAAATGAGAACAAGTAGGAAACCATTGACAAAATCCACACATGATGTTCAATCATCTACAAGTCTTCAAACCGACCTATACGCCATGCATAGTGCAAATTGCAAAGCACTCACATGATGTGTCCTGCAATATCAAATATGAATGGTTCTTAAGGGCTACAACTAAACACACGTTATTACCTTAACATCTTTATTAATTCTTTTGTCAACTATGATGACAAAAGTACATTTAAATATAGAGAAATAAAAAGTTCATTTAAGACCGTGTCCAACACTCCAGAGCAAGTGAGTGACAAGCTATGGAGATAAATCAACATAGTCACTACACTACAGAGCAAACTATGATGTCTTGCTAATGTTGTGATGTAATATGGTATGGTCTATGGAACACAAATTGAAGATAATACGCATGTGCTTGGCATTGAAAGATGCTTCGAACACCATATCATGGCTTGTAATCACAATCACGTTACGGATTTTTTTCTTCCATAGTACCATCTTTTTCATCTTCATTCTCATACTTATTCAAAATTAATTATCAAAAAATCATACTTTCAAACATTTTTTTTTATTGTTAAATATCCATCAAATACAATGAGATCAATTTAATTGATGGGTCCCGCTTATTTTATTTTTGTTATATTCTGTTTTTATTTTTTATTTTATTTTAATTAAATTTAATTAAATGTGTTATTTTGAAAAATATGATTTTTTTTGTTAAAATTTATAAAAATTTTGTATGAATGAAATTTTGCAAAAATAAAATAAAATAAAACTAAGAAAAAATAATTTGCCAAACAATACAATTAATACAATTGACATGATCACTTTAAAATTATTATTTTTTTAATTTAAAAATCATGGTAGTTTGGTAACTAAATTGAAAAGGGTCATATTTTAATTTTAAAAAATTCACATTATGGGTAGAATGACTAAAAGTGATTTTCTCCTTCAAATAGCCTTTATAATTTGTAAAATCAAAATTATGTGTGGTCTCCTATGTTGATAGGGGTGGTCCGAGATTTTTTTATAAGCAATTTGTATCTAGTATGATTTGAACATGAGACATTGAAAGGAGTACACTCTTAAGATTCAAGTCTTCACCACTAGGCCACACACGAGCCCACTGGTGGCCAGAGATCTTAGTGATTTTTGGTGGTTTAAAGTTTGCTCATGGTAGAGAAAAACTTTGTTCGATGGTGTTTTTGGCCGGAGAGAGTAAGCTCACATAATGTGAGAAGTTCCGTAAATTTAGATATTTTTGGTATGTTATCAGTTGTTACTTCTCATGTTAGGGATGATGTATTAATAGAAGTTCGTGGGCCTAGAGTTAGGGTTTCTTGAGAATAATAACTGTCCATTTAGTTATAACAGTGGACCGTTGAATCCATACTTTCTAGGAAGACGTTGCTTAGTACGTCGACTCTGAATTCTCTCTGTTTGAGACATGTCTTTTCCCACGACGACGCGAATGGGGTGTGTTGAAGGCGAGGTTGCCCCAATTGCGGACAATGGGAGGGTGTCTCCCCTTACTAACGAACACGATTATCTCGCCTTTAGCGGACCTTTACAAATATATCAATTCACAGTCCTTAAAGCACAAGGGCTTGATAAAGGGAGAATTGTTTTAATTGCTTCTATGTCCCCCAAATGAGATTTTACGTTAAACATGTCTTATAGGACTCTAAGTCCCATAGGCGAGTGTTTACCGGTGTTTTTGGTAAAGAATCACGAGTTTAGAAAGTCCGTGAGATTAACTCGAAAAATCTCCAAAGTAATTTGTGCAAATGATTTGTGTGAACACACATGCGTGTGAATTGAATGCAGTCGTCGCGTGAACGATAACATCAGAGAAAAGACTTTAAATGAAGTTAAGTTGAGATAAATGATAAGGAAAAATGCAATAAATAAAATTAAACAAATCAAAAGTAAAAGTACATGTTCCATTTAAGGAAACTAAAGACTAATGAAAAGAATGGACGCAAACACATACATGTTTCTCGCTTAACTCTTTCGCTCTTTGACGCGGGTACTCTAGTAGTATGGAGAGTATGTATGAGATTTTGCGACCCTTGATCCCATGTATGAGTTTACTATTTATTCTATTTACAAAGTGACCATCGACGACGGCTGTGACCACCAAGGAACTACTACATTCACTCCATTTTCAATCTTCACGTTCCTACTAGCGTGTTTACGTGTCATCAACGGCTCTATCTATTTAAAACCCATGTTGAGTTGTAACTGCTTCCAACTTCCTCATGAACCCTTGATAGTAACTGTTCCAACATGTTGTCGACGCTGCCTACCAAAGACTCTAGACTTATAATTTTACTAAGTCTTTCAACCTTACATGGTTCAGTCGACTGATCTTTTTTCCAAAATAAAGACCCCTGTCGATTTCCCTTTTCGAGATTATGGACATGTTTCCAAGTGATCCTGGTCTTTAGGATTTATCCCTGAGATTCCTCCAAACCATATTTTCCAGTGTCGACAACTCGGTCGATCCTTCGTTATTAGTTTGTCGACGCTTCATCATTAATGCTCTTTAAAACACTTCATTAATGCTTTCTAACAGAAAATGTCTTTTCATTGACATTCTTTGTTGACTTTCTACTAGCTAAAAAATCTAAGTGTAATAGATGCCCTCCAAAAAATGACATTATCGACCCATATTTGAAGGGAGAATGATGACATTTTTTGTAACCACTTTGTCACTATTCATATTATGTGCCACATCATCTCAGTCATCCTTGTTGTCAGTCATCATGCCAAACTTTTCAACAAAACATGACATTTGAAAATGTGCAAACAACATCACATCATTACCTAGAATTCCAAGGTTATTAAATAACCACTAAAATGGGATTTAAGATTTCCTTTTAGATTAATCATATTTTTCTCTGCTTCGAGGCTATTCATTTGTTCTAAACACTCTATATGTTCATGTTCCTGGGAAAATGTTTCGCCACCTTTCTATTTAAACCCTACATATTCTTTACCCATCTTCCCTACGGAGACATCAAAACAAGGGAGAACACCATTCCCAAATTTTCTCTGCCATTTCCAGCTGTTTTTCCTCCATTTTCTTCGAGCTATCTATGACACCTAATCGCTCTGGCTCACACCGTACTCCTTTTTCCATTAATATTGATGGACCAATCTTGGTTGGAAATCATACTTTCATCCCTAAGCCTCCTCTAATAGAAATCACCAAAAGATTATGGTATTCTGATCCTTTAGTCCCTTACTCAATTGCAGACACCGTACTCGCCTTTATGGGTCATCTTCCTAGACTTGTTAGGAATCATGATTTTTTGGAAAAGATCTTCCCAAGCTACCATGGGTGGGAACCCGTGGTTTTCTGTGATCAACCTTTTGTCTTTCGTTTTCTGGAAAACTAGGTATATTTCTCTCCCCTACTTAAGGATCCTGACTTAGCCTATGTAACATGGTTAAATAGGTTGGAGAAGAGGAGAAAGGCTATATGGTAGGAGTTGGGAATTTTTGACCTCATTAAGCTTTCAAGGGCGTACCTAAAATATAACCCTGCCATGATACTTGTTACTACGTGCTTTTGGGAATCGACCACCAACACTTTCCACCTTCCTTGTGGGATGCTGACCCCTACTCTCTTCGACCTTGCTGCCGTCATCGGTCTTCAACCAACAAGGGAAGATTATGAACCATTCCGACCTACACGAACCAAACCAGACTTCAATTTCTCCGACGGGGGTTTTGATGCTTTCATCAAGGATCACTATGGCTCGACTGGATATGTTGATGCTTACGAAAATATAACGTTCTCGACTTACTAGTTAAATCGCTACTTCCCCCCCCCCTGTGGGGACCAAATTATGAATATGTTTGTGCCTTTGGCCACTCAACTTCATGAACAACATAAGGTTTGTCTTAGAAAACTAGTCTTATATGGCCTTTATGAATCGCTGGGGACGTTGTCCTTTAACATCATCGAGAAACCTTACTTTATTAGTTTACAAATATAAGGTCTCATCTGGTTACTGCAACTGTGGCTCAGTGCCACTTTCGTTCCTAGCTTGCACCATAACACTTCTTCTAGTATGATAGTGGGTGCTAAAGGTGCTCGACTTGCCCACACTAATACTGATGATGGCGAGACTGTGTTGCAAGAGACGTTCGAAGAGTACATCTCTATGTTTTACTAGAGTCAAACATTTATCTCCACCATGGCACCATTTGATGCTCGACAGTATGGTTTGACATGGTTCCGCTAACCTTTCCCTAATTGTACTGTTGAAGAGGAAAAACACATCCTTGGTGTCCTTATGAAGTGTTTTCGGCCTAATCCTTTATGGATGAAGCTCACCACTGGTGAGAGCGGTATAAGACTGGATGCATACTAGCCCAACTTGGTAGCCAGGCAATTTGGCCTAAGTCAGTTTCTCCCTAATTCTCTTATTCCTTGATAATATTGTATGTTTATCTTTACGGATGATGCTTCTGAGGAGACCTTAGCCAGATGCCTCAGAAATTTTAGGAACAAACCGTTCTATCCGCCCTCTTTTAAGTTTTTACTCTTTTTTTACTGTACAAAAGAGTTCGAGGACTGGTGGAAATATTATTATCAGTCGGCGGCAGATTGCATCCTTATGGAACACGCATCTCAGATGCCTTTTCTTTCCACCAAGAAACATGTATATAGTTAAAGGTATATATTATCGACATCCTTCTCAAGTATTGTTGTTTGCCTTAGGTTAGTTTGACCAGGGAGAGTTTGAGATTTTTGATGAGGATGAAGTTTGTGGTTCTCCTTGACACTTCCTTCCTAAGTACAGGCTCCCTAGGGAAATACATTTTTCACTGTCTAAAGTGGGAGAGTGTTCGACGGGTTATGCTACCCGAGAACCCTAACCATTTTAAGGTAGAAGGTGCAGCGAGGGTTAAGGTTAAGCATGTCCTTGCTTTATATGTAGCGACGGGGTGGAAGTTGAAGAAACCCCTTGCAAAAGAGAAGAAGGAGAAGGAACAACTCTACTCCTGACCCCGGTTCTGCCCTGTCTAGTCTAAATCCAGACGCTAAAGAGGTAATTCGACACTTTGTTTATTTCTTATACATATTGGCTCTTAACCACCATCGTTCTTTTGTTGCGCAGATTCCTTCTGACACACTAGCATCTCCAACTCCTAAAGATAGAAAAGAATGTGATCTTTCAACGACTAAACCTAGTTAACAACTCGGGATCTTGGAGAACCTGGTTGGCAGAACGACTGCTCATGCTTCGACATTATCTCCTAGTTCGTCTGGTTTAAAGAGGAAGCAACCAAAGATGTCAATAGTGCTTTTTAAATTCCTTGTCGACCCATTTGATGACTTAAATGGTGTTTCTCCTAACTCTACTAATGTTTCCTTGGATCCTAACCCTGGTGAACTATTTGAGCAGTTGAAGTCAAAAGTGGTTGGATTAGACCTTTTGGGAGTTGTCTACAATGATCTTCTTGTCCTTATTGAACTCTGAGAATTAGTGTTTAAACTAAGTCAGATAGAGATTCCCGTTGTGATTGATGCTTTTGCTCTAGACTTGGAGATCCTTCTAGATCAAATAGTCCGAGTGATTAAACTCAAAAGGTCATCTGCTAACCTTGTTAAGGAAAAATATGGCACCTTATCCCAACAAGAGGACATAGTTTCTCAGTCCGAGCAAAGGTTGGCCTATTGGGGGGAGAAAATCCATGATAAAAATTCTCTTGTTACTTTTAATAATGAAATTCAGTCTTGGACTCAGAGAATTAACTATCTACATTCTCTTTTGGAGAAGGAGAACAAGAAAAGGGTTGCTATAGATACCCGTGACTTCAACTGTTTTGAACCATCACAAAGGTCAATCTGGGTATAGAACGAGCCATGAATGCACGTAGGTTAGAGAAGGAACTGGAGAATTAGAAAGCCAAGGAGATTTAGATTAATCAGAGGCTCGACCATGTACATACTCATTTTGATAGCATGAAACAAGAGTTAAGGCTCTTGATTTCTTTTCTTTTTTTCCTTTTTTTATGGCCTTATGTAATACCTTCCATTTTAGGTGCTTTTATTATACTGATTTCCTGAAGCATTGGTCTATACTTTTTAAATATTGCCCATTTATTCGTAAGGTTCAATTATCAGGGCCTAATTCCTCAGTTTCATACGCGTTATTGGAAAAAACTTGATTTATTTTGAAAGGTCCCTCTCATTATGGCATTCGTTTTCCCAAAGCATTGTATTTCTTATTGATAGGAAGTATAACTTTCCCAACATATTCTCTGACATAAAAGACTTTTAACTTAACCTTTTGTTGTAGGTTTCAACTATTTTATTCTTTTGCCTCATCAAGGCATATAAAGAAAGTATCCTTTCTTCATCCAGGCCGACCAACTCATCCATCATCATGCTCCAAAAATGGTCAAACGGGATTTCATTTTGCCTTTGAATCCTTACAGACTGTAAGCATATCTTTGTAGGTAAAACTGCATCATGGCCAAACGTCAGTCAAAACAGTATAGAATTAGTGGTTTTTTTGGGCAAAGTTTTGCAAGCCCAAAGTTCTTAATTCAAGTTTTTATGCCAAATTCTTGGTTTTTGGCCATGTTTTTTTTATCAAACTTATGGTAACTTTGTTCGCAGCCGCTACATGGCAGTTAGCTTGTATGGAGTAGGGGGTCGACGTTAGGAATTTGACTCCCGTCTCTGTGGAAAACTCCATTACTTTTATGCCGATGAACATTTTACCTTGGTTAATTGTTATGGTTTCAAGCATTCCATATCTACACTTTTTAAAGTAATCAATGCCCACTAGGATATATCTATGGCTTTAGAATACATAAGTTTGATTTCATATATTAGGTCTAACTCCCATCCCCTGAATAAACATGGCTTGATGATCGAATGTAATTCACTGGCGAGCACATGTTGGATTCCTCCATGTTTTAACACTCTTGACATCCTTGAGCAAACTCAATGCAATCTTTCAACATGGTGGATTAGTATACCCCCTTTCTACATAATAATCACTTCATTTTGTGGCTTGCTTGGTGCGCTCCGCTGTGGGTATCAAAAATTTCCAAGTAAGATTCGCTCCCACTAATACATTTGAGTAACATCTCTTGTGAAGTCTTTTTGAACAACTCGTTCCCGATAATAACGTAACTTAGCGCCTTTTATTTCATCTTTTGATTTGTTGTTCTTGTTGGGTTCTTAAGGATCTCAATAATATTTCCCTTCGCCAGTCGTCATTTGCTATGTAATCGATGGCAAAAGTTTTAAAAGTTTATGGTATTAACTTCTCTGCCTCTAAGTTTTGACGTTGACAACTCTGGTCGGATAATGCTAGTCGATACTAGTTTGTGTTTTACTTCAGTCAAGTTTTTTAACTTTCTTTTAGGTACCTTGTAGTCTGAGGCTACTTGGGCCAAATCGTTGGCCTCCTGGTTTTTTATTCGTGGTACATGTTCAATATCCATAATTTCAAATCTTTTATTATGGAATTTTCCTTGACGAAGTATATTAATAAATTATCTTTAATGCATTTGTATTCTCTTGTTAGCTATTTGATTACAAATTCAAAGTCACCCTTGATCTCGAATTCGGTTACCCCCATTTAATAATATTGTAAGACATGTTATCAAGGCTTCATATTCAGCCTCATTGTTGGAACAATGGTCGTTGATCTTGAACTTATACTTAGTTGGAATTCCTTTTGGGAACATGATGAAAATTCCCACGTCCGTTCCCTTGGAATGAGTGGAACCATCAAAATAATTTTTCATGTCGGGAACTCAACACATTTCTACGCTATTTTAGTTACTGCATGATCCACTATGAAATTAGCAATAATTTGGCCTTTCATGGCCTTTAAGGGTGCGTAAGTTAAAGAGTATTGAGTCAGGGCTAATGCCAATTTTCCAACTCTACTATGTAAAATTGGTTTCGACAACATGTGCTTAATTATGTCGAAGCGTGAATAGACAAATATATCTGAAGATTTTATATAATGTTTGGGTTTGGTACAAGAAAAATATAATGATAGACACAATTTTTCTACCATAGTGTATCTAGTCTCAACATCATTCATGATTTGACTCAAATAATATATGGCTATTTCGACTCCACAATCATCTTCTTGGAACAACATACTCCCAATTGTCGACTTAGATGCAACAATGTACAACTTCCTAGCTTTGTTCCTTATGGAAGGTAACAACGTTGAAGGCTTCAACATGTACCTATTAATCTCATAAAAGGCTTATTGATGTTCTGGTTCCCACCTTAAACCTTCTTCTTTATTTAACCATAATAATGGTGAGAACACTTTTGTCTTTCCACTCAGATTCGAAATGAATCTTCTCAAAAAATTAATTTTTCCCAACAAGGACTGGAGCTGCTTTTTGTTGGTCGGAGACTTAGTATTTTGTATGGATCTTGTCTTGTGTGAATTTATCTCTATGCCCTTCTTGTGGGTGACAAATCCAAGAAAATCCCCTGCATGAACACAAAAAGAACATTTTAATGGATTCATTTTAAGCCCGTGTTTTCTCATCCTTTTGAACGATATTCGAAGATGGTCAAGATGACCATTTTTGGATGAAGATTTGATAATTATGTCATCAGTGTACACTTGCATGAACATCTCAATGAAGTTATAAAACATTGAGTTCATTACTCTATGGTAAGTGGCACCTGCATTCTTTAGGAAAAAAGGCATCATTGCCTAAGGCCCATGGGCATCGAAATGTCGTTTTTTCTATGTCTTCCCCTACAATGATAATATGGTCGTAACCATAGTATCCATTGATGAGACTAAGGTATTCGAATCTAGTCTCCAAATCGACCAACATCTCAACCACTAGCATTTGATATTCGTCTTTAGGAGTGGAATCATTAAGATCTCTGAAGTCTATGCAGACTCTGAGGGTGTCATTTTTCTTAATTACTAGAACAATATTAGCTAGCCATTAAACATACTTGGCAGGCCTGATGAACATCTTCTGGAGCAATCTCTGGATTTCAGCTTTGATCTTCGACATGATTTCTAGCGCAAACCTTCTTAGGGTCTACTTTACTAGCTTCTTATCAGGTATGATCGACAACTTTAATTCTACTAAATCACGACTAAGTCCAGGAATTTCATCATAGTCCCAGGAGAAGTAATCTTTGAACTCCTTTAGCACCTTGATTACTTCTGCTTTCAAGTGTGGGGCAAGTTTTCCACTAATGTATGTTGGCCTTTTCATCATCCCATCACCCAGGTCTATTCCTCCAAAGGATCATCCGCTTGCATTTTCCTGGCCTAGATTTCAGGGTCTTTCTCAAACCCAAGGCTCATCATCATAGATGTAATCTAGCATCCTGATTTTTTAAGCTATTGTTTGGCCGGTAGAGCCAAATTGATATGATCGAGAGTTCTCAGACTTAATGGCTTCTACAGTCAATATTTGTTGAGATTCGGCCTCTAAGGCTGTTAATATCTTGTTTTCAGCCACATAGGCCAAAATCCGAGCTAACACGCTTGACTCAATCATGATCTTCATCAGATTCAAACCATCGATTGTACCATATGTAGTTTTATATTCCGAAGTAAACTTGTACTAAGGATGTAGGTTCACAGTTTAGCATACCTCACACCCTTTAAATATAAAGCATACTCCGGTAGGTTGACATGGTGAAATGTTAGCCAATTTTCGGTCAAAGTTAAGTCTGTCGATGTGATTGACATCTTCTCTAGAAAAACATTGATCCGCTTATATGTGTTCGATAATCCCACCAGGCTTCTAGATGGTGATCCTCTGATATATAGATAAATGTACACATCCTACTCCATGCAAAAACTCTCTACCTAATAGTAGGTTATAATTTGCTTTTGTTGGCACCACCACAAACAGTCTTAGCCTTGTGGTAGTTCCTACCACTACGTCGACTTGAATAACCCATAAGGGTTTGCTGGTTTTACCCTTATAGTTAGACAATGCCATGTCATTACAGGATAAATCTGTGATAAATTTTCCTATTTTCTCTAAGAGAGACTGGGGCATAACACTGACACAAGCTCCACAGGCGATCAAAACCTTATTGATGCCTACACTATTTACCTTGTCCCTTATGTAACACGACTCCAGGTGTTGTTGCATGGCCATGTCTGGCCTTTCAAAAATGGCGTGATCATCATTCACTGAGTCATCATTCATTACATAGTAACACAAAGGTTTATGGGTAGTTATCTCTCCATCAACACCTTCTTCCTCAATCACTTATGTGACTATGTCGTATTCTACGGGAAAAACATATATCATATTACAAATGATATATAACTCTGGTTCAAATCCTGAGTTGAAGTTGTGTGTCTCCATGTCGACATCTTCACATGCTTTATCCTTTGTTGTTTTCTCCTTATTTATTGGTGACAGAGGGGGAAACAACATTTTCTTAACAGGTCATCGACTAGATTGGCCTTTACCAATAGTTTGAATGTTATCACTTCCGCCGAAACTTCCAGCTTCTCTGGAAGCTTTCTTATTTCTATGGTGTATCCTCCATTGATTCCTAGTCATGGTTTTTTTCCCATGTAGTTCTGCAAGACATAATAGTACTTCTTCGAAACTTGATAGTTGTCTCTGTATGAGGAACCAACACCAACATTGATTACTTTCCATTTGCCCTTGTAAATTATCGATTTCCTAGAAGGGTATAACCATTCTCTTGGAGATACATCTGCAGTGGGGACATAAGTCATACCTTGGAATTTGTTGGACCTTTTACCTTATTGGAGAAAATTTATTTGGATTTATCCTGTCGAAAAAAACTTTTTAGCTTGGTAAGGGTTTACCCTCTCCATCTTTTTAGCAGCTTCTTTTTCAAACACAGAGCTACACCTGGGGCACAACATCAGTTATGAGTCCTTTAACCTGCAACGATTCAAAAAGTCGACCAATTCTTCTTCAGCTTTGGGGTAGACCTTTGCTGCTTGATCTTCATAGTTTTCTTTGTTGTCTTCAGCCCAGCTTTGTCAACAGTGTCGACCACCGTGATATCTACTAGCTCGACAAAAAGAGCCTCAACTTTTATTTCAACATGTTCTTCTAGTTGTGGTTTCTGCTTGTCAGCAAACTTGAGCCTACCATCCTTGAGAGCATTTTGCACCAGATCCTTGAAAATTACACATTGAGAAGTTTTATGACCCAAACAATTATGGAATTTATAGAAACCCATTTTCTTTGTTTGTTCTAATGGTGGGACACTAGCCCCTTTTAGGAGCAACAATTTGTCCATTAGCAACCAATAGATCAAAGATTTCTTCACACTTAGTAACATCGAAGGTATACGTTTTTTAGCAACTAATTTTTCATTTTTGAGTTTGACGGGATTCTTCCCATTTGACGGTTTTAGCAACTTACATTGTCTAAGGACTTGGTCAGCATCTTGGTTCCATTGAACCAGGACTATGTCGAGGCCTTCTGACCCTTGATTGTTTTCAACAACCCTATTTTCTAGGGGATTAGCCCCTAAGGAATATTAGGCAGTAGAGAAAAAAATAAGCAATCCTACCCACTTGGTGGGCTAATTGTTGATAACTCATATTCAGGTTTTCTACCAGTGTCTTTCTATTTAAGGACTCCCCCTAAATATGAGAACTTACTCACTTTCTTCTTAATCACCCAACCTGTGGTTGGTGTTTACAACCTAAATAAAGATGTTGAATGTTACAAATTAACTAGGACAAGCGTTATATGCCAAGTTACTTAAACATAGAGATTCAAACCTAATCCGGTTATGGAATTAGTGTGGAATACAAGAAACAATGTGTTCACAAGCTTATAGAGTTAACATCTTGGATAAAGGCTTACAAATCAATAAAAACCAAACTTTATGCCTTATAATATGAAAGGAGGCACTAGAGTGGTGCACATACAAATACTCAAAAGATAAACGCTAACACTAGGTATCTTCAAAACGTGCACACCTCAAAAGTGAGGTTTTAGTATCCTTAAATAGCAACGCAATCACGGGCTTTTCTTCTTGGATTTATGATTTAATTCGTCCAGAATAATAAAAGAATCTTGTTGGTTTTGATTTACTCCATAAAGTTCTCCAACAAAATATATGGTTTGTTATTAATTCAAATTCAATTTTAAATCTCAATTTAAATTGTTTGATCTTTAACATCTATCAAACAAATCACACAAACGCGTTTCACAAATACAACAACAAATCTGATCGATTCTAAACAAGATTTTTTCTCCAAAATGCCACAATATTGGCCTGTCGAACCAGGGCCAAATGTTGCACTGCACATGTTGGAACATCGTATTGCACATGTTGCAATAGTACATCTAAATTCAATCATCTTCATAACTTGTAGATCTTCTGATGTAGAGTGAATCTTGGATAGAAAAATATTAAACCACAACTATAATAATTTTTAGATGTTGCAGCATACTATAACATATGTCTTGTTGATGAAGACCAGATGTTGTAACAAGTATGTTAGAACATTGTGTTCCACATAATACACTAGAGCATCCAAAATGACTTTTCTTCATATAAGTCTTCTTTGTAGAGTAGTTCTTGGCCCAAACCTTCCTTGAATGTATATTCAATCAAATCATCTTTGACTGAAACAAATCCAAATCTTTTCCAATTGATTTTCGATTATCAACATAAAATTCTTCTCAAAAGCAAAACTCTGGATCATCTAAAGAATTCAGCACCTCAACACTTCTGAAGGACCTCAGAAGACAATCAGAACTTAAACCTTAAACTTATTGCTTAACTATTTGTGTCAAGCACTTTAGCCAAACAACTCTTACAACTACTCATGTCTAGAACTTTAGCTAAACAACTCTTTCTTAACTAGTTCTCTCACGCACTTTCGCCAACAAATCTTCTTGGCAACAAACTCAGATGCTAGAACACATGTTGGAACATCTTATTCCACATGTTGCCAAAAATACATCTTGTTCATATGTTATTTTTCCTAGTCCAGCCAATCCAAATGGAACAACAACACCACCACCCCCCCCCCCCCCCCCCCCCCCCCCTCCTTGGATTTTTTTTGTATAAAACAACTACAAGATATGTTCTTCATGAAGTAACATAATTAATTCATCATATCACCCAATAGAATCAATAGAGCAAACATTAGCAGCATCAGAAATAGCACAAAGGTTAGATGATTGCTACACATCAAGATATCAACTTCATTACACCCCCCCTTTTCCATAATTTGGAAACGACATAGGAATAACATCTATCTTCATATTTTATAGAAGCAACCATCTCAAAGCAGTTTTAAGACCCCAACTTTGACCATAAGATCCCTCATGTTATCTCATCATATGTATTAGCTTTGGGATCACACATTGGCATCCTCCTTACCCCTCATTCATTGTGTTTGCATTGGGAGAGGTCACCAAGCATCATAATTTTTTTTCTTCCATTATTTACTAACCAAAATGCCAAAAATATGTCTATGTATAGCTTTGTTTCTTTTGTAGGTAGTGTGTGTGTTCACCTATGCTTCATCAAACTTATATATAGGGTTTGAGACCCTCAATACAAGGAGACTAATCAATAGTTGGTTTACATTGACTTTATACATCATATATAGATCCCCATGGTCTTCACATATCATTTTGATCAATAAATCATCAAGAGTTTAAAGCTTGTTTACCTTGGAAGCCCTAATTCATCTGGATATCTTGTGTGACTTCCTCAATTAGTTTCTTCACCATTTGATCAAATATTTCAAAGGATACTTCATATAACATCATATTATACATATATTATCCTCCATTAGTCTCAAATATCAAGAGAATGTCAAGTTTGCAAGATGGTTCATGGTGGTTGACTAGAGAAAGTCAACTAGTCAAAACTGGGGTTCCCTAGACCCTATCTCCTACAATTTTTATCATATGCAAATTATTACAAGATCAACGTCACTCCTTATGAAATTCCAAACAACTTTAATGTTAAAGTCAAGAGCTAGGTTTGCTTGGAAAGTCACTTTTTATGGTGAAAGATTATAGGTCATTTTGTCTGAACCCTAGTTAGGAGGTCAACTTCCAAGGACCATAACTTGCTCAATTTTTATGATATGAAAGCCATTCAAGTTCCATGATCAAACTCAAGATGTCCTATCAAACTTTGATTCTTAGAATAAGATCAAATTCAACTTGAAAATGCATGTTCCAAGAGGAAGCATTATAGGTCATTTTGGGTCATTACCATTGAACAAGTGATTTTCCTTAACTTCTAAAATGCATAACTCCTTCATGCCAAATCCAAATTAAGTCAAATTTATGACCAAATTGAATATGTTTAAAAGAGATACAACTTTGATAAAGGAACATTTTCCATTTGAAACCCATAGTAAAAGTTATTCAATGTGGAAGAGGTGAACATTTGACTTGGTACTTAGAATTTTTTTAAATATGTTTCATTTTCCAAACTTCCACCTCAAAATTCACCATGATCCAAGCTTCAAATGGAAAAGTGTTCAACATGAAAGTTGTTTCCCTTGATCTCAAATTTCCAAAAATTCCAAGATCATCTCATTTGGCAAAGAAATGAAGGACTTGCACATGGTTTCTTTTCAAAGGATCATTTGGATGGATTTCACATTCACTTTTCAATCTCCATTGCATGAGTACATGACATGATTTCAGCATTGCACATTAGTAATTTTGGACCCGGTAGCATCATTTGATGGGCCTATCAGACGCCCATGTAAGCATGCAATAAAATTTCTAAATTTGGCAAACTTTGGAAGTATGTGAAAATCAAATGCAAGGCCTATAAATATAACCCTCTTGGCTCATAATTAATGACCTCATGCCCAAGCTTTGAACCTGCAATCCAAACCCTCACCATTAAAGGATTATCTTGAAGGTTTTGATTTGAAAATCGAGCTTCAAATCTCGTTATATTTTGAGATTGAAACTCCAAGAGTCCAAGATTTTCTTTGATCCAATTCATCTCCTACAAGCTTCTGAAGCCAAGCCAAAGCCAATTGAAAGCAAGATCAAGCAAGGTTGAAGCTCATTAAAAGGTGATTTTATAGATTTTTCATCTCTTTGATTCTCTCTCAATTCTTCACCATTATTTGTGATTTTTGGTTGGCTGAAGTCCTACCAATGTATGCAACAAGATTGAGTTGCTTTGAGGTCGAATCAAAGCAACTCAGTTCATGATCCTCAAAATTCAAATCCCTGTAACTTTTTATATACTTGGAATTGGAGAAAACTGAGGCCAAATTCGTGATCCTGAGCATTTTATCTTTGAAATAATGTCCTTGTTTTTTATTTTTCATTAAGTTGAAGGTGGACCAGTCCTGTGAGGTCCACCAGAGAAGATGACCGGAGCCCTAGCTCCGGTGGTGTGTTGGCGTGTCCAGAACCATTTGATCATCATCTCATGTTTTAATCTCAGCCTTTCCTTTTAATTATCAAGTGTGTGGCACAGTTGACTAAGGTTTTTGTGGAACATACACGCTTGGCCATCAGATCTGCCACCTCAATTAATGAGGGAGATCTGGCGGCCCTCGTTTTTTTGTATTTTATAAATTTCCATTTAAGCCACTTATTTTATTTAATTCATAGAAATTCATTTTTAATCCAAAAAATACGGTACTTTCACCAAAAATCTTTAAATATTTTTATCTTTCATATTCAGAATTAAAATTATTTTTGGATTAATTTTGATATTTTTCATGAATTAAATATTTTTGTACATATTTTTAATTGTTTAAAAATACTTCTGACTTTTCAAAAAGCATTATTTTTTTTGTCTAAGGTCCTTTGACCTTGTTTGACCTAGGATAAATCTTTTGGCCATTTATTTGGTGTTTTGAAGAGATTTTAAGTTTTGACCAAATTAAATTGTATTTTAATAGATTTTTAATTTGATTTTTAATTGATTAATTGTGTAAAAATTATATTGAGCCATTTTTATGGTCTTGTGATGTTTGACTATTTGTTTGGGCCTTAGTCAAGGTTGATTTGACTTTTGTTGGATTAAAACCGTTGGATTTAGGGGATTGATGAAATGTACATTTCATCTCCCAAAATGAATGAATGGTTTTAATTTGATAAAATTCCTCCCATGACCAATTTGTGTTTCTCTCATTCCCATCCCTCTTCATCTTCATTCCTATTCTTTCCCATTCCCTCATTTGACCAATGAAATCTCTAATGTCTTAAGGCTAATTGGTTCATCAATGACCTTGTGTCAGATGAACCACTACAAGTATGACTGAGATAGGTCCATCCCTTTTGATCTTTTCTTGTAGTGTATAGTATGTCTTAGGAATTTGGTTCATTATACCAAATCTCTAACATGCATTAACACCTAATTTTTTATTGCCCGACCTCAGATAGTTGTGACTTCCACATAAGTCCAATTACGATTACTTAACATAGAGCTAAATTTGACCCTAAAGACGTAACATTCTAGTAAGCGAGATTGTAAGTCTCCCATCCTTCATGGTATTGTGTGGAAACTTGACCTTTTTTCCTTCCTATGGGAGATGTCTTGGTTCAAGGATCAATGCTTGTGAGTGGATGATTGAGTGTTCTCCAAAGAATGACTTAATCAATTAAAAGACATCACTAACACTTGACTAACCTTTGACTAACTCTTATTAATATTATTTTACTTTCAAGTCATTTACTTTATGCAATTTAACTTTCATTCATTTATCATTCATTTCCATTTACATTTCATTTAACTTGTTTATGTTTATGCCATTTTCACTTAGCTCATATGAGCCATATCTTATTATTATATATATTGTTTGTGCATTTTGATTTTCTTTATGGTCTTAAGACTTTAAAACACTTAATAAACAACAAAAAACCCTAAAAAATATTTGGTGGACTGTTGATCTTGATCTGAACTTTTGGACTTAGGATTAGACAACATTCCCTGTGCAAAAAGGACTTGGCCAATGCCAACATTTTGAGACCAAGTTATTGTGAACTGAGCCTTCATCTGATGCAAGTCTTGGGACTTATTTGAATTCATCTGCTACTTTGTCTTGGTGCTAATTGTTATTTTGATATTGTGTCTGATGCCTTGTTCTGAGTTGATCAAGGAATATTTCATCTGGTACATGAGAAGAAAAAAAAGACTGCTAGCTATAGGATTTGCTTGCTTGTATGTGGCTATCTTGATTTGATTTCTTAATCTTCATGATGTTTGGATATTACTGATTGCTCATTGATTATTGCTTGATTTAAAGTCAAAATGGAAATGGGTTTTCTATATGACATTCTTGTCTGTTGGATTGCATCCCAACGGTCAGATCTTTTCAACTCTTAACTTTTAATTTTATGCTTAGAATAGCCTTTTCATCTTCTCCCACTTCTTAAATTTCAAAATCTCTCCCCCTTTTCAAAAACCTTTTTTGCTTGTGATTTCAAACTTAGACTTTGTTTTAATGATTAGAAACTTTGGCCTTATGCCATTGAATTTTTAAACTCTTTCTTAAATCAAATTTGTAAATAAACTTAATCATATTAAATTAACATTTAAAAAAGACAAAAAAAAATAATTAACAACTTCTTTCAAACTTTTGGGCCTTTTGTGCCTTTCTTATTAACCTTTTGTTAAAAGGAACTCACCCACTCTGAAATTGTTACCACCAACTACGAGGTTTTGGTCCCTCATTTTTATGTTGGTACGTAGACACAAGTCTGAAGGTCTTGTCAAACACAAAAATATAATCAAATAATTTTTTTCTCATCCCCACGCTTTATTCTTTTTCAAACATCTTTTATACCAAAGACACATACACATATAAAAAAGGACTCCCTAGGAGAATCTAGGACACTTTGGATGCTAACACCTTCCCTCTGTGTAACCAACCCTCTTACCTGTAATCTCTGGCATTTTATTAATTTTGATTTGAAAACTTCTTATCTTTGGGTTTTGTTCGTACTTTTCCCTTTTCCTTTGGAAACAATAAAAGCGCGGTGGCGACTCTGGTTTTATTGACGTTAAGTTTATCTATAGCTTGATGGTCATGATTTTACAGCTACAACAACATTCAGAGTAGCGGCAACATAAAACAGTAGCATAGAGTCGAAAGACATAGGTAGCTACACACCATAGTCAATGGTCCATAATAGATAGTCATGCAGACACAATGTCAATCATGCATGAACATACAATTATTAGTTAAGTCATAATCAACAGTAGATATTACTAACATATATATTAGCACACATAGTCGAGGTCGAGATGTCGTGTTTGATGCTTCAGATAGTGTGCACACACAATATAGAAATAAATTGAAACCAATACGCCAGGTGAAACCTATACACACCATAGTCAGAAATATGAATCAGCCCCACACCGTACAATTAATAGAGTTAGTAGACAAATAATACTACCCTACACAATAAAATAGTGAAGGAATCAACAACAGGTCAAGACAAAACAACACAAACACTTTTGTACACAATCCAACTTAGAGCAACTGGTACATAGATATTGAGACAACCTTCTCAGCATTCAGCTTGAAATGATCCTCAGCAACCCATGAGGAACACCATCATTCTTAACCTTAATCTCATACGATCTCTAACATTGTCTTCAACAAATAATCATCATTATTAAGCTCCATAATCTCATTACACCAAAGCTTTAACAAAAAATCTCCTACATGCTTATTTGCAAATTCTCCTTCTTCCTCAGTTACCTTTTCCATAATCTTATCAATTGTGGCAACCTTGATTATGCACAATCAATTAAAAGTTGAAGATGAAAGTTTCATAAACTTTCCTCTATCATGCACCCTTCTAACCACATTGATCAACTTTTTACAAGACCTTTATTAGTAATAGTCTTTATGGTTTACTCTCCTTGCTCCCTTTTAGCTTCAAACCTTCTTTGAAGAACATACTTCCATTTATGAACACTTGTTTTATAATGGAAAGGAAAATTATCTATGTGATTAGTGGTGACACCAATATGAAGTATCTTTACTCCAACCTTTCTCCTTAAGGTAGACACAATATTCTAGACCGCTGCATCAATACCTATCTCAGATTGGCAATGAAATTTTGTTCCTCATGGGACAAATGACGAACTCGATGCTTCGACAACAGCTTTGACAAGTTACACCAGAAATAATATTCTAACAAGTAATAGATGATGGAGTATAAAAGAAATACAGAACACACTCAATTATTTACCCAGTTCAGTGAAACTACACCTACGTCTGGGCGGCTGAGTCCACATCCCAAGAAAGGAAATTCACTATTAGTAATTTAGTAAATTAGACTTACAACTAATAAAAAAACCTATGTTGTTCAAATCTTCTTGATAACCCTACCCAATTACTTTCTATTTAGAGCCTCCCCCTAAATATGAGAACCTACTCACTTTCTTCTCTGCCACAATCCCAGTGACAGGGGAAAATAACCACTAAACCCTAGTGATCAACTTCAATCTTCACAAGATAAAGAATGTTAAATATTACAACTCAACTAGACAAACCTTTTATGCCAAGTTACTTAAACATAGAGGTGTACATAAACAATGTTGATTATAACTCAACTAGACAAACCATATATGCCAAGTTACTGAAACATAAAGGTGTACATAAAGATTCAATACTGCATTATCGTGAATACACGACACAAAAAGTAACACTGTTAGATATTCAATGGGAGTGATTTTCTTCCAATGTAGGTTTGAGCTCTTAATATAGAAAAGTAACTATGGGCTTTTCTCCTTGGATAATATCTTTGAATTCGTCCAAAATTAATGCAGAATCTGTTAGATATTTCATTTGCTCCTTGAGTATCTCCAACAATATATGATTTGTTTTAATTCAAATTCAACTTCAAATTTCATTTAAATCCAAATTAAACTTCATCTAGCTATCAAACTAATCACCTAATCATATTGTTAAATCAATAAAAATAAAATATTTAAAAAATCTTTTGTAGAACACACTCCAAAATGCAACATTTTTTGGCGCCTGCTGCACAAGGCCCATATGTTGTACCAACATGTTGGAGCATCGTGCCTAACATGTGTCCTTTCTGCAGATTCATACAAATTTAGCAAGCTAGACCAATCTTGAACACTTCTCCAAGTTGTTGTATTGCTAAAAATGCAGTCAATCAAACATGAACAACAATCTCCCCCTTTGGCAAATTGTAGAAAGGCAACTCTTCAATATAAATAACACTTATTCCATGAGACCAAGTGGAAACCAGTAGATGTACTGGGTCTTCAGAGCATTTTAGCACCAACAACTTCCATGTATCAGAGTTAAGCACGCATCAGAAGTCATAAGCATCAACGTTCAGATGCTTACACATAGTTCATTTAGTTTGCTTCAAACTAAACAGACAATCATGCTATCATACTTAGTCATGCATGAATCTACTATCTCATAGTTAGTAGCATACAATCCTACTAACTAACACATATCGGTATGCAATCATTCACATATTTATTCATGTACACAAAAATCAGTTAGTAGTTTATATCAATGAATACTACTAACACAAATAGATTTGTTTTCACATATACAAGGACCAGAACTAAATGTCCTTCTCGATGCTCCATCATGGAACACAACATTAGAACTTTCTTGAACAGACAATACTAAACAATCACCAAGTTCATCTACACACAGCAAATACACCAATTCATCTCATTACTCCCCCTTTTACCATATTTTGGAAAAGGGCTAGTTCTTCAACAAAGTCAGTATGCATAGAGATTAGCATACATAAGTTCATTCATGCAAGGGTTATCTTAACACATACACACCCTGATCATTAACAAAAAGCCATAACAGCATCAACCAATGCACAACATTAGATTTATCTTAAAATTACAAAGATAAACTAGGTTACAGAGCCTTTACAAATATAAAAACATAAAAGGTCCAGAATAGCTAAGTTAGAACATATGAGCTTATTCTTAAATCCATCCTCTGTAGTTCTTGTGATCAATTCATTTAGGATCAGCCTCTAAGTCAGAAACATGTTTTCTGAATTTGTTTCTTATTCACAAACTTCCTCTTAGTAGCAGTCTTCTTGTCTGTTGTATATGACATTGCATATTCAACATTTGCAGAAGGCCTAACCCCTTTGATCTTCGTTTCTTTCATCATTATTTTAGAAGGTTTTGAATTTATAGACACCTTACTCATTTTGGAATGCAAATGTGAAGGTACCATAAGATTAAGATCCTTGTTTGTAACACATGTCCATATAAAAGGAGGTATAGAAACAAGAAAGTTTTGTATTGTTTCATGTGCAACATAGACCTAGAGAGAGATAAACTCCTCTACACACCTCCCTAGCATTGACTGCTATTAATTCTCACATGAGTAAACATTAAGAGTATCCCTTAATTCTTTAGTTAGACTTCTATCTAACTTTTTTCAGTTGCCATGAGTTCAAGAGCTTCCTCCTTTTCTTCAAAAAGTTCCTTAATAAAGTGATGACACATGTCAAGTTATTCATTTCTGATTTATTAACCTAGAATTGTTGAATAATTTATAGCCCTTAGGATGTCCTAGAACGTTGTCAAAGCATCTTGTTCCATATTATTCTCCTTCAACACTAACTTTATCCTTAGCAGTTGTTTACCCCTTCTCTTAACAATTTTATGATCAACTTCATCAGAAGACAAGATGCCACATTCGTCTTTCAACAGAAGTAACATTTTCTTGAATATCAAAACTTCTTTTGACATCTCTTTTTCAAGACATGTCCTTTTGTGATGCAACTACATACTCTTCAGCAAAATTTCTTCATCTAAGAAAGGAACTTTGAGGGACAAAATATATTTTTCAATCAGCCTTTTCTGGATGTTGTAACTCTTGACTAAGGCATTTGCTTCAACATCAGATTCTGATTCGATCATTCTAGTTTCCTCAGGTTGTACATCCTTCATGTGTAACTCAATTTTCAACATGTCTTCCACATATTGGACAACATCTTCCTTATCAATTTTAATGACAACTTTGATCATAGGATTATTCCATCCAAGTTGAGTGCAACTATTTCCTAGGGAATCACATGAGGAATTCTTCATTGTTTCTTCTTGAAAATTAGAAAGGTAACTCACATCTTTTGTCATGCTGAACTCATACTCGGTCCCTCTTTGCTTAGAATCTGACAATGTTCTACTTCCCATCCTTATGTTTAACAATAGATCCTCATTATCTCTTATTATGACACTATCAGAGGAATCATTCAAGAACCAGTTCACATCTAATTCAACAAATGTCAAGGAAACAACCTATTTCTCACTAACTCCTCCTGTTGACTGATCTTCATCATTCCGAGGGGACATCATTCTTTGAAGTATAAACTAGAAAAATGATTTTATTCTTGCACATCACACTTTGACCCTGTGTATTCACATCTTCTAAGGAATGATTATATTCAGTTATACTAATGAATCATTATGCAATGAATTCTATGAAATGATGCATAACGAATTCGAGATGTCAAAGACGGGGAAGCTTCAATACTTCTCAGGGCTTCAAATTTATTAAACTAAGGAAGGAAACTTCATCAATAAAACCAAATATTTCAAGGATTTATTAAACTAAGTCCAAAATAATAGCAACTCCAATGTCAACTTCTTGCAACCCGACAAGGACGAAAATGGAAAACCAATTGGAGAAATAAAATACTGAGGTATGATAGGTTATCTTCTCTATCTCACTGCATCTCTCCCTAATATCATGTATAATATATGTCTCTGTTATTATTTCCAAGCTTCCCCAAGAGAGTCACACCTCAATACGATAAAATGCACCATGAGATATCTCACTAGAACACAAAAAAAAATGGGCCTATGGTACCCCAAGGAAGCAGATTGTGACTTAGTTGGGTACAAGAATTTTGATTTTGCTAGGTGAAGATTGGATAGAAAAAGTACCAGTGGTACATGTCACTTACTTGGGAACTCTCTTGTCTCCTAGCATAACAAGAAACAAATAAGTGTCACACTATCCAAAGCTCTGACATAGTACTTTGTTGCATGTAGAAATTGCTCTCAGATTATCTGGATGAAATAACAACTCACTAATTACAGTGTTAATATTGGAGTTGTCCCAATAAGATGTGATAACACTAGCTCCATAAACCTCACTAAAAAACCAATAATCCACTCTCGAACCAAATACATTAAGGTTAGACACCACTTTATTAGTTACCATGTTGGAAAAGGAAAATTCATACTTGAGTTTGTTACCTCATCTAATCAACTTGTAGATATTTTTACAAAACCACTTCCTAAAGAAGGTTTCTTCTTCATAAGAATTGAACTAGGAATCTTAAATAAATCATGCATGGATTAGTATGCTTATGTACCTCTTCTCCTTCTTCTACTTCCCTTTCTTTATATGATGTTTAACAATCTATATGATACATTTGTTTTCCCCCTTTATTACTATGAAAAAGGGGGATAAGTATACTCTCAACGGGATTAGAGTATACTCTCTAATTATGTAACAGGGAGTTTAACCGCTCCAAACTTTATACAATTCCCTTGTCTTTGACCACCTTTATGAGAGATGTGTTATAAAAAGGGGGAAAATATGGATATATGTGCTTGCATATATGAAGCTGATGATTCCACTGATAATCTGATGATCCTTCTTTAAACCTTCCTAATGTTTTAATGGCGACAAGACTAATGATTATTAAATTTGGTAGTAATAAATTTCCAACTATTTATTGAAGGTGGTTAACTTGAAGACATCTCAAGCATCATCAAGTAGGAGACTCAAGGTTCCATTGAAGTGTTTATATAATTGGTGTATCTAACAAAGGGACTTGAAAGCCTTATAGATGTGAAAGAGGGAAAATGTAAAAGCTCTATGTCGCATCCGTGAAAAACAACCGGCGGGAAAAAGCAAACAAACAGAGCCGCCACCGTGCGTTATTTATCCCAAATGAGGGAAAGGAAACGCTCGAAGTAAACCTGGAAAGGAAATGGTCTTACGACCGGAGATTGCAAGGATCGGGAGTCAGTTACGCAAGGGGAAGGTATTAGCACCCCTCACGTTCGTCGTACTCGACGGGATCCACGCTCAGAAGAGTAGAATAAGGTTGCTAAATAACTGCTCAAAGAATGCACACACACACTGGAATAAAACACAAATGGAAGAAGAGGGGAACGGGCTCGCTAGGATATCGCATCCTATGCCTACGTATCTCATCTGGAATGAGAATCAGAGCTACCGTAGTTCGGCTAACGCACGCCGAAACAAAACACACACAAAGACGCTGAAACATCAGAGCAAACACACAACTGGAAACGGAATGCCAATCGCTGGTCTTACATCCAACTCCACAAGAGAAATAGGAAACAGATAGCCAATCGTTGGGCTTACATCTGACTCCACAAACAAACAACAACGGGAAACCGAATGCCAATCGCTGGGCTTACATCAGACTCCAAATACACACACCAAGCAGAAGAGTTGAAAAAGAAGAAGTTGAACACGCAGACTAGAAGGGAGTCGGGAACTCAGACCTAATAGCTGTAAAAAAAACACACGCAAAAAAGAAAAGGGCGCCCGGAGAGATCTCGCACGATCTCCTGCCTACGTACCTCATCTGGTATGAGGATCAGGGTGACGTAGTTCCCCTGAACAGGGGAGAAATTTCTATCCTAACCAGAGACTGGGAAATGACAAACTAAAAGAGAGACTGACTCGAGCCTAATAGTTATCATGTAATCCACAATAGTCCTAGGTTGAGGTTTCTAACAAGAGTTTGACTCACACAGGCAGTGAGTCAACTCAAGTCTATCTCTACGTACGTCAACTTCCTCAAAAGTTGACCATACGACCCCTACAAAAAGGAGATGAGAAGCTAAGCAGATAAACATCAAAAAGCAAATAGCACACACTATATACAACCAAGGGGGCTCAAGCAAGTTTGGGCTTTAGTCAAGGGGTCATATCGACCTTGACAAACAAGCCAAATACTGGAATGGGTAGTCAGGCTCTTAACCTCTAACATTGAGAGTTAGGGTGAGTAGATGAAATGGAGATGAGGGTTATGCCTCATAGCTCTTAACCCAGGCCTGGGTGAGCTTGAATCAAAGAATGTGTGGGAGTCCAGAATGTGGGACTCTATTCCAATGACTTGACACAACAAAATTTTGGGCTTTTATTCAAAGTGCATCAACACAGGGTGTGAGCAAGATGAATGACACAACTGAGTAGCAGGGGATGGATTGCACATCCCTTTTATCTGCCAATGCCTCTTCACTTAGGAGGTCTTTATATGTACATGGCACAAAGGTAAACAACCACAAACATTGCCTCTTAAGGAGGGCTTCAGACAGGTGCCTGCCAAAATAACATGACAGGTCTTCCAGACTACATGAAGATCAAGGAAGTTACCTAAGTGGTATGCCAACCACAATCAAAGCAAAGTTCAAATGAACTTAAAGCAACTTAGGTACCTGTGTAAACAACTAAACAAATCAGTACAATATTCAGACAAATAGACAATAGTCAACAACAAACAGACAATCCCAATGTACAACAAATAAGCCATAAGGAAAACTCAAGTGAATTATCATCAACCTACAAAACAAACAAATGTTAGCAATCAATAGCAAATATCAACATTCAAATGATGAAGCAACATCAACCATGGAGATTAGGTGCTTGGTCCTGAAATTCAAAGCTCACATGTAAGTACAAACCACTAGGTCAACGCCTAGGGTCAAAGGTGAAGAAAAAATTCAAAACAGGAGCTAATTTTCAACACAAAGCAACTTCAAACACATATTAACATGTCCTAAAAAGGACAAAAATAAAATCATCAAGCAGAGGCATTTCATGTGCAAGAGAAGTCAAGGACAATTTCAAAGCTCATATTTGGACATTGAGAATGAAAATTCCAAATCAAAACATAAATGATTCAAATAATTCTGGAAAAATTCATGAGCATTCAACACATCCAATTAAATCATCATACAAAAAATCAGAATCAACAAAGGTCATTTGATATGGAAATGAAATTGCACAAGTTGATCAACCAAATGTGTGACACAAATTGTCACACCATGCAAACATGTGTATAAAACAGAAATGGCAAATGAGAAAAATGCACAATCAAGTCTCAAACATCCATCAACATGTTAAGAATCATCATGCAAAATTTCAGGGTATTTGGATCAATATTGAGCATTTTATGATAAGATGAATGAAGCAAGGTCACAAATGAACACATGTTCAGATATTCTAACACAATTCAAAATCCAGCCATGAACAACTTCAAAATTTAACATCATCAAATAGAGGACACCTCAATGAACAAGTAGCAAAGAACTAGGGATTTTTTGGAGCATTTTTCAAATTGTTATGAATTTTCGAAGTTGACTAAAAAAATTGAAATAAAAAATGAAGCATATACATGAAATATGGAGGGAATTGGATAAATGGAAGTGAAATTTGAAAACTGGCATCAGGAGGAATCGAACCATGTACAAATTCAAAAATAAGTGCGCTGAAGAAAATAATATCAAAAAACGTCGCCGCATGGAATCGAAGTGAGGTATACGGATCAAACGCGTTCTGGCGCATGTTCTTCATCAAGAACCCTAGCGCCATGCAGATTGGAACCAGACGGACGCAAAATGGACGCAAAGCCATCGCTACATCGTCTTCCTCACGAAGACGATGATGAACAGTAACAACACACATAAAAAATTTCCAGAATCATGAAATGAATGCATCAATCGAATCCTTATGCAACGTAGGTTACGAATCAAGCATTAATTCATGTTAATTCATCACCAATCGTGCAAATCGAAGCAAAAAAGTTTGATGCTCCAAACTTCAATCACACATATCTTACTCAATAATGCACCATTTCACATGAAATTTCCATCAGATTTATCAGCAAAGAGAGATCTACAAGATTATGCATACAAAACAGTGAATTAAGAAGCTCGAAAATATGACCTCCTGAAGAGCAGCTTCTTGAAATGCACGAATCAAGGCTTGCAATGATCCGAATCAACTCCAGGACACTTGTTATGATGATTGATGAAGAATTTGAAGCTTGGAAACATGTAGATCTAGCTCAACAATCAACTTCCATTTTCATCTTCATGAACTTGCTATGCACAATTTCCACATGAATTTAACAATTCAAAGCTTGATCTGCACTATATCAAAGCCAGAGAACAAGGATATGCAACAATATGGCAAGGTTATGTGAGAAAAATTTGAATTATGATGAAGAGAAAAAATTGGAGGGAAAAATTTCTAGATCTAAAAAATGGTGAAAAGTGATTAAGCTCTCTGAAATTCTGTTAGGTTTTAGTATTTATATGCTCTCTTAATCATATTGCTAATCCACACTTAATTTGGTTAATTGAAATTAGGCAAAATAAGGTGTTTTGGCAAAAATTGAAAATTGGAGGTGCATGGCAAAATTCTCACGTGAACAGTGCCATGTACATGGTCAAAGTCACTCAAAATCATCTTCCAAACACATTGGCATTGGCAAAAAGTTCTCATGATGCACCAATTTTAAATTTATGATTTTCCCTCCAAAATCTTCATGAATAAGCAAATGATCATATGTTCAAATTTCATGCAATGTGATGGATGTTTTGGAAACTTCATGTCATGAGAAGAAAAATGCAAGAAGAGCCACTCAATTTGGAGTTATGAATCAAAAGATATGACCATTTGAAGTTCCATGCACACTTGGCAATGATTGGACCATATCTGCTCAACCATTCATCAGATGCTCATGATCTTGGACTTTTTGGAAATGGGAGAGAGAGATCTTCAACTTTCATGTTGGACAAAATTTCATTTGAAGCCTTTTCGATGATGCAAGATCAAGTTGAATTTGAACCAAAAACTTTCCATTTTTGGAAACTTTCAATTATAGGTCACTTTCCATTTTTGGAAACTTTTGATCTGACCTCAAATTCTTCAAGATATGCATTTGACATGATTAATAAGCCTCTTTTGAACATGAATGAGATGTCTCAAACTCATATCTCCACCTCATAGCCCACAGTTGACTTGCAATTGACTTTTTATGGGCCCTAGATGACTTGAACATGCACAGATGACTTTGAGCCTCAACCACTTGATGAAATGGCTCCAAAATGAAACCCTAGCTTGTACAAGCTCAATAAAATCAATATGATGATCTCCTTCTCAAGAAAGACCTCATCTCCTTGAAAATTCCTGGTTGAAAGAATACCATTGATTAGGGTTGACCAGAGGTCAAAACCCTAATCCTAAAGAACATGATCAGGCACAATGAACCCCTTGAGGATGACAAGACCATGATGATGGTGATATATCCTTGCCAACAAGATAATGCTCAACCTTCTTGAAGAACCAAGAAACCCTAACTGAATCACAAACCCTCAGATGGCTAGTGATCAATCCATGAGACCCTCAGACATGAATCTCTTAACCTATCTATCTTTTGAAAAAGACTTTGGAGTATGACTTGTTTATTTAACATGATATGCAAAGATGCAATGCCTAATGTCCTACAAAATGAAATGCAATATGCTAAGCTAGTCCCAATAGAGGAGAGCAAATTTTGAGGTGTTACACTCTATGATCATGTATGTCTGAATGACTAGGGTCTTATGAAAGTAGGAGAGTAACTCACTCACCCACACACACACACAAACACACATATACACACACATACAGAAATATGCATAAACACACACACACGCACACATATACATAGAGACACACAGACACAAACACAGACACACATATACACACATATGCACACATACAGACACACACGCACACATACACATACATACACACACACACATGTCGCATTACGCGAAAAACCGGCGGGAATACAAAACAACAGAGCCGCCACCGTGCGTTATTTATCCCAAAAAGAGGGAAAGGAAACGCTCGAAGTAAACCTGGAAAAGACATGGTCTCGCGACCAAAGAGAGATGGGATCGGGAGTTGGTTATGCGAAGGGAAGGTGTTAGCACCCCTACGCATCCGTCGTACTCGACGGGATCCACGCACAAAAGGAAGGAATATGGTTGCTAAAACACTGCTCACAAACAAACAAACACCGGCTGAAAGAGACACAAGAAAACAAACGAAACTGACTCGGCAAGATATCGCATCCTGGGCCTACGTAGTCTGTCAGGCACAGACATCAGAGTCGACGTAGTTCGGGACAGGGGGAAACGTGCTCGCTAGGATGTCGCATCCTATGCATACGTATCTTCTCGGACTAAAGAAGAATCAGAGCATTCGTAACTCGGCCAACGCACGCCAAACAAAACCACACAGGAAATCGACTGCCAATCGCTGGACTTACGTCAAACTCCACACAAACAGGCAAACATGGAAACCGAATGCCAATCGCTGGACTTACATCAGACTCCGAACCAAACACACGCACACTGGAAACCAACTGCCAATCGTTGGACTTACATCGGACTCCAACAAAGAAACTAGAAACCGAATGCCAATCGCTGGACTTACATCGGACTCCGACCAGAAAAGGAGAAACAACTCACACAAACAAAACAAAAGGGCGCCCGGAGAGATCAGCTCATCTCCTGCCTACGTACCTCATCTGGTATGAGGATCAGGGCGACGTAGTTCCCCTACGCAGGGACAAAGGTCTAGCCTAACCAGATACAAAGGGAGACACCACTAGGGAGACTACGACTCGAGCCTAGATGTTATCATGCATATCATCCCTAAGTTAAGGTTGCTATCTAACTTGCACAGGAAGCAAGCTAACCTAAACATGACTTGCACAGGAAGCAAGCCAAACTAACCCTAACTTGCACAGGAAGCAAGCTAAACTAAAAAAAAAACACAAACACACAAGCACAAATAGCACACACTATATGCAATCAGTTGGCTCAATCAAGGTTAGGTTTTAGTCGAGGGGTCATATCAACCTCGACAAACAAACCACTGTAACAGGGTAATGTTAGCTCTTAACCCTAACATTGAGGGTTAGGGTGAAGCAGATGAAATAGGAAGTGAGGGGTGTGCCTCACGGCTCTTATCCATGGCCTGGGAGAGCTTCGGACAAATGAAAGTGTGGGAGTTCAGAAAGTTGGAACTCTTCTATCCACATGACTGACACAACAAAAGATCTTGGGCTGTTATCCACAATGCATCAACACAAGGTGTGTGAGCAAAGTGGATGACTCACTGATTAGCAGGAGATGGACTACACATCTCTTGTATCTGCCAATGCCTCTTCACTTAGGAGGTCTTTGATATGTACAGGGACAAAAATAAACAATCACAAGCATTGCCTCTTAAGGAGGACTTCAGACAGGTGCCTGACCAAATAACAGGCCAGGTCTTCCAGACTACATGGAGTTAGTGGAATTATACCTCAATGCTCAAGCTATCAAGCAAAGCAAAAGCAAGTTCACAAAGGAACTATAGCAACTAAGGTACCTGAAAACAATCCAACATAATCAGTACACAACTCAAACAAAAGTCAACAAACAACAAACAGTTGTACATAAATAGACAAACAAGCATCAATGCACAAAGGTGCAAGCCACAAGGCCTAGGCCTAAGTCTCAAAGCCTACAAAACAAACTCAAGGTTAGTTATCAACAAGCAATGGACCAACTCCAAATGAGTGAATATCATCAAGCATGGCAATTGTGCTTTTTAACCTGAAACAAAGCTCAAATGTGAGAGGCTAACCACTAGGACAAGGCCTAGGGTCAAAGAGGGAGCAATAAACCAAAACAGAACATTAAAATTGACAATAATCAAGCTTAATCAAATAAGAACAATGTCCAAGTGGTCTCATATCTATATCATGCACCAATTTCATTTCATAAAGCATTTAGTGCAAAGCATGCAAATTCAAAGCTCATAGAACCAAACAGAATGATCCAATCCACATCATCTCATAACCAATTCAATAAATCTCAAGAAAAATCATGTCTAAACAGCATTCATCATAGGATCATCACACCAAAATTCAAGCCATTTGGATAAGTGGAAGCATGTCAAATAAAATCCATAAGGCAAGGTATACACATACAAGCTCAATTAGGGCACAAAATCATGCATCAACTTCACACAAGCATAAAACAGAATCCACACATGATAAATGCATCAAATCAAAACCACAATTAACTTCAAAGTGTCTAGAATAAATGTGCAAAATTTCAATCTCATAAGATAAACATCCACCATTTCACAAATCATCTAAGTTCATGACTCTCGAAAGGTCCACAAATGGTCAAACAACAAAGAAATTCTCAAACAAATTGGAAATACACTCAAAAATTCTACAAAAATTCATACTCAAACTTAACATCCATAAGAATCAACATGCAAAAAATCAGATGAATTGGCATTGAAATGGCATGGCAAATAAAAATCAGAAAGTCAAGCAAGCAAAGGTGTGACACACATTGTCACACCTACCTTAATCATATCATATCTCAACATCCAGACATGCTAAAAATGTAAACTCTATACCAAAATGACCATGAATATGTCTAGTTTAAGCACACACAATTTCAAGAGTGTTGGATAAAATCTCATCATTTCATGAAGCAAATGGCAAGCAAGGTCAAGAAAAGCACCACATGAACAATCCCTAAGCCAAAACAAATTCCATCCAGGCACAAATTATGGAAAAATACCCAGAAAATACTAGACATCATGAGGAGAATAACGCAAAAAACCACATCTCATTTGGATCAAAATTGAATTTGTTATGAATTTTTAAGTGAAAAAAAAAATTAAAAATGAATGATGAAGCATGTTCATGAATGGAGGAAGGAAAGGAAATAAAATGCAAAGGCAATTTGGATATATGTCATAAGCCGGAATCGAACCGCGTGGAATTTTGAATTGAGGCGCCCGGCTGCAAAACGCAGCCGTTTCACTAATATGCTGTCAAGCACTGGCGCGTCCAGCCAAAACGGGCCAATAGCATCACGTGCATGGAAGGCCCATGCTCCAATCAGAAACGTATGCTCCACAAACACATGCAAACACGAATATCATACCCTAACAGATCAAACAGGCATTCTGGAAAATTTTCCAACAACCTTCATCGTGTTCATCAAGCCAGTACCAGATCAAGAACATTTTTCCCCAATTTCAAAAACAAACATATCATCGTGTTCATTTTCCAACATACATAAACAATCCATCAATGATTCATCAAGAAAACAACAAGCATGTGCAAATCGAAGGAAATACAAATCAATATCAAGACTTTAAATGCATGTAACTAACTCATTTTAGCACGAAAATCAATGATTCAAAGCTCATTTTCACCAACATTACAAGACCTACAACTATCACATAACCAATTTAAGAAAGAAGAAACTCGAGTTCTGGCCTCTTGGAGAAAACAGAATTGGAAATGATGGATTCGAGCCTTGCAATGTGTAAACAGAACTTCCAAAGTGCTTATGAAGTTGATTGGATGAAGAATGAAGGTTTAATCGTGCTTAAATCCACAGAAATTTGAATTCACCATTGATGTGTTCTTGCTTCAAGCTGCTTCAGTTTGCACTGTTTCATTCAATTCCACGTACCAATTCACTCAAGAACACTTCAAATACCAAGATCAAGCACTGGAAATAGATGTTGTTTTAAGAAATTGCAAGAACAAGTGAAAGAAAAATTTGATGAGAAACTTTTAGATCTGAAAATGAGCCACCCCCCCCCCCCCTACTGAAATCTGTTAGGGTTTTTTGTTTTATACCCCCTCTTAACCAAATCCTTAAACATGTTTAGGTGTATGGCAAAGAGATTAGCAAAATATGAGAGTGTAAGTGCAATTTGAATAATGCACCCCCATGCATGAAATGAATGGAACAGTGCACATTTTTGGGCCTGCATTCACTTGAAGTTCTGTTTGTAGGCCAATGGAAGTGTTTAAATGTGTGGACAATGCATTGTTTTTAAAATTTGAAAATTCCATCCAAAAAATCAAGTGAAAAATCAAAAAAAATATGTGATGAGAATGCATGACTTGTGATGCATGATTTGAATAGTGTATGTTAAGACATGAATGTACAAAAAAGAACCACTCCATTTGGCCTTTTGGTTCAAAAGTTATGCACTTGTGAAGTTCAAACTTTCTTGGCAAAGATTGATCCATAACTTTCCAACCACACATGAGAAATTCATGTTCTTGGACTTTTTGGAAAGGTGAGAGCAAGATCTTCAACTTTAATGTTGGACAAAAATTCATTTGAAGCTTCCTTGATGATGTAAATTTGAGGAGAAAACCTTTCCATTTTTGGCAATTTCCAATTACAGGTCACTTACTATTTTTGGCAAGTTTTCATCTGACCTCAAATTCTTCATTGTTGATGCTTGAAATGTCAAATGAGACTTGTATGGACATGAATGAGGCCTCTCTAACCATCTCCCACCTTCAAATCCATGATTGCATTGACTGTTGACTTTGGTTGACTTTCTAGGGTTTCAGATGAATTGCATCTTGACTGATGATCTCTGAACATCCAACCTTTGGCCAAACCACTTCAAAATGATCCCTAGGTCACATGAATACATTGAATCAACCCTAGGGCTTTGATCTCATGTAAAATGCACTTGCTTGCTTGCACAACTGAGCCTCCTGACCAGTCTGACTGATGACTGACTTGGCAATGGACAATGCAATGTTATGCAGTGGACAATGCAATGCTAATGACCTAAACATGAAAATGTATGTACAAAAATGGTGGTGCAAATTTGAGGTGCTACAGCTGCCCCTATTCAATCAACTGGGAATCCGAATGGATGAGAGCAACGGCTGCCAGACATTCAGGGTAAACAGGGATTGAATACCAAAGAACCGTAGAAATTTGCACTCTGCGGGATATGATACCAAGAAAAGCCAAGTCATTTACCGATGACGGTTGCACGATAACTTCAGGAAAGCGAAACCATTTACCGATGGCTAAATACCGGAAACTTGATATTTACCGATATCAACTTCAGCGAGACCATTTACCGATGGCTGCTGGGAAACATCTTGACATTAAAGGGAAGCAAGACCATTTACCGATGGTGGCTTCAAAGCAACTTGATATTTACCGATATCAACTTGAGGATTCGATATTTACCGATATCGAAGAAAGCGAGGCCATTTACCGATGGCACCTCCAATTGGGGAGAAAAAGATATTTGCAACTGGAATCAGACAAAACGTTTACCGACGACTCCTGGGGATTTTTGATTTTTATCAAAGGAATTATGCACGACCATACATTTACCGATGACTAGGAACAAGACTCGATGTTTACCGACATCGAAAGATGATGTTTACCGACATCAAAGAAAAGACGACCAGACATTTACCGATGACTGGGCAAAAGACTCGATGTTTATCAACACCAACGAAGGGGTGAACATTTCACTGGGGAAGGAAAACAAATACTTGCAACCGGAAACCAGATAAGACGTTTACCGACGACTCTACTGAGGATCTCTAGCTGGGGAATTATCTGACATTTTCCGATGACTGGGAAAATACTCAACGTTTACCGACATCAAAAAAAAAAACGACCAGACATTAATGAATGACTGGGGACCAGAATGCGCAACCAGACGTCAACGGACGACTGGGAAAAAACTCAACGTTTATCGACACCAACAGAGGAGTGAATCTGCTTGGGGAGAGATAAAGATGTTACGAACCTCGAAAGATGATGTTTACCGACATCAACAAAGAAGACCAGACATTTACCGATGACTGGGAGAAACTCAATGTTTACCGACATTGAAAAAATGGTGTTTACTGGCACCAAAGAAAGAACACACGCGGGTGCTGACATGACCCTTACCAGTATCACAAGGATGACATCTTCAATACATCAAAGCAAGGCTAACCACTTGCTGGGGATCTCACTGGGGAGAAACAAGCTTTCCGTTCGAGGACGGGGAGGAAATAAACCTCTCTGAGGAATATCAATCCTGGACGCCGTCAGGAGCAACTGTAGCAAACGTGTTGAATAGATGTTGAACAAATGATCCGCCTCTGCCGGGGATACGATCTGGTTAGGTTTAATACATGAATGCATATGTTTGAATTTTTCCGTGGCGTAATGCTCCATATTGAATGGAAATGCTACGCGATTTTGAGGATGCAATGATTACTACATGCAAAATGCAAATGATGAACTCTTGTCGGGGAGCAAACTGATTAGATACTCCAACTCTGTGGGGAGACTCTGTCTGAGGAATACTCTGCGGGGAGAGCACCGAATTCTCACTCGTGCTGGAGAAATGACACTGTTGCCATGGGAAAGATCCCAATCCACTCGGGGGACTCCGCTTGGTAAGCAATCAATACAACTCCGCTGGGGAATACACAAGGCGACTGCGCTGAGGAACCAACAATACAACTCCACTGGGGGAAAACAAGGCAACTCGCTGGGGAGTAATAAAGCGACTTCACTGGGGAGGGCCAACCAATCCACAAATAGGATAAACTCTGCTTTGGGAAATAAAAGCTACCCCGCTGGGGACAACCCATCCAATCCACAGATAGGATAACTGCTGGAGATAAATTTCTTTGAACCCGCTCCACTCGGGGACTCACTGAGGAAAATTATCAACACTCATCTCTGCTCGGGAGATCTGCTATGGAAAGCAACTCTGTTGGAGATAACACACCACTCTGCTGAGGAAATGCGTACTCTGGTGGGAAAAGTAATATATCAAACTCTGTGCTGGGGAGGGACATCCACAACCCTGCTGGGGACAGGCACTCACAACCACGCTGGGGATGGTGATACTTCAAACCAGACTGCTGGGGAATCATCTCAACTGACACCTCCGCCGGGGATACAACATCCTTCCAACTCAGTGGGGATAATCAATCTTCGAGCTCAGCCGGGAACTCAACAACTGGGGAAAATGGCACATACAGACCTGCTGAGGAAAGGCAATCCGTAGATCTGCTGGGGAATAAAAGGCACTATCCACAGACACCTCTGCAGGGGAACATAGCTCTGATAGCTTCCATACTTGCTTGGGGAAATATCTGTTGGGGAAACGTCCTCACAGATGCTGACCTGCAAAATAGCACAACAAATGCCCCAGGGGATACATGGACAAGATACGCTCAAGTGTCCTCAACATTCAAAATGATTTTCAAATGTTTTATATTTCTGCAAGTTATTGTTCAGCCATCATGTTTTTATATGCAATGTTTATCAAAAATTCGGACGTTTTTGCAAACAAAACAGTAAAATAAAAACAAGAGAGCTATTTATCTGAATAACGACTTTTATTGATTGAAAATGTGCCTGAAACGGCGAATACATTGGGAAGCAATTCCTAGAAAGAGGTAATTGCGCACAAAAGGAAAAAAATCTATCCTAATGGAAATGTGAACACGGCACCCACTATTTCCCAATTCTGTTATAACCCACAGATCATCAACTTTCGTCCCAACTCCTTGCTTTCTGAGGAGAATGACTGGACCGATCACATCTTCCGAGATGGCAGACGATGAAGCGATATGAAGTACAGATAACTCAGACTGTAGTCTTCGCTCCAATCCCTCTTTTGCCTGGATCGCCCTTTCGGGTTTTCAATCCACCGGGATACCCATTTTTGCCTAAGCCGCCCTTGCGGGTTTTCGACTTACCGGGTGTACAAATTCTTTTCATTTTATCCCTAATTTTTGCCCGAACCTTTTCTTTCTGTTTTTGGTTCGCCGGGATGCCCTTTTTTGCCTGGACTCTTTTATTCTTTTTGTCCAGCGGGTCAATTTATGCGAAGTATTTTTTGATTACATCTGAGTTAATAGGGGACGGAAAATCTTCACCATCCATAGTTGTAAGCATCAAGGCTCCACCGGAGAAGACCTTCTTCACAACATATGGACCTTCGTAATTAGGAGTCCACTTGCCCCTGTTATCCGTACCGGGAGGAAGGATTCTCTTCAAAACCAGATCACCAGTTTGATAGCTTCGAGGACGCACTTTCTGATCAAAGGCTCTCTTCATCCTTCTCTGATATAACTGCCCATGGCATACAACTGCTAACCGTCTCTCTTCGATAAGGCTCAACTCGTTAAACCTTGTTCGAATCCACTCGGCTTCGTCCAACTTGACATCTAACAAAACTCTCAGAGAAGGGATCTCCACTTCAACAGGTAGGACTGCTTCCATACCATACACAAGGGAGTACGGGGTTGCCCCGGTCGACGTACGTACTGAGGTACGGTACCCATGCAAAGCGAAAGGCAGCATCTCATGCCAATCCTTGTACGTAACGACCATCTTCTACACAATCTTCTTGATATTCTTATTTGCCGCCTCTACAACACCATTCATCTTTGGTCTGTAAGGGGAAGAATTGTGATGTTCAATCTTGAAATCTCGGCAAAGCTCTTTCATCATCCTATTATTGAGATTCGAACCATTGTCAGTGATGATTCTCTCAGGAACTCCATAACGACGGATGATTTCTTTCTTAATGAACCGGGCAACCACTTGTTTGGTAACGTTAGCATAGGAAGCTGCTTCCACCCACTTGGTGAAGTAGTCAATCGCAACCAGGATGAAGCGATGTCCATTAGAAGCAGTAGGCTCAATCTTCCCAATCATATCAATGCCCCACATGGCAAACGGCCAAGGCGAATTCATGACATTCAGAGGGCTTGGTGGTACATGCACCTTATCAGCATAAATCTGGCATTTATGGCACTTCCGAGCGTACTTGAAACAGTCAGATTCCATAGTCATCCAGTAATAACCGGCTCTCAACAATTTCTTAGACATTGCATGACCACCAGCATGGGTACCAAACGAACCTTCATGCACTTCCTGCATCAACATGTCCGCCTCGTGTCTGTCCACGCATCTGAGCAAGACCATGTCAAAGTTCCTCTTGTACAGCACATCATCCTGATTCAAGTAAAAGCTTCCAGCTAGCCTTCTCAGGGTTTTCTTATCATTCTTTGACGCACCTTCAGGATACTCCTGACTTTTGAGGAAGTTCTTGATATCATAGTACCACGGTTTCTCATCAATCACCACAGTCTCGGCTGTAAACACATACGCGGGCCTCTCAAGTCGATTCAACGCAACATGTGGCACATGATTCCACCAATGAACTTTGATCATAGAAGATAAAGTAGCCAAGGCATCAGCCATCTGATTCTCATCCCGGGGGACATGATACAGCTTCACCTTCTTGAAGAACGTCAATATTCTTCTGGTGTAATCTCTATAAGGAATCAGATGCGGCTGGTTAGTATTCCAATCTCCATTGACCTGGTTGATCACTAGAGCGGAATCTCCATAGATGTCAAGAGTCTTGATTCTCAGGTCGATGGCTTCTTCTATCCCCATGATACAAGCCTCATACTCAGCTTCGTTGTTGGTGACGTCAAAAGTCAGCCTGGCAGAAAAAGGTATATGTGCACCTTTGGGATTAATGAGCACTGCCCCAACACCGTTACCGTTCATATTCACGGCCCCATCAAACATCAGTGTCCACTTGTCATCAGGATCCGGTCCTTCCTCGACAAGAGGCTCTTCGCAATCTTTCATCTTAAGATACATGATGTCTTCATCAGGGAATTCAAACATCATAGGCTGATAATCATCAATCGGTTGCTCGGCAAGGTAGTCAGACAGAATACTACCTTTGATGGCCTTCTGCGATGTATACTGGATATCATATTCGGTTAAAATCATCTGCCATCGAGCAACGCGCCCGGTGAGAGCCGGCTTCTCAAAGATGTATTTCACTGGATCCATCTTAGAAATCAATAAAGTGGTATGGTTCAACATATACTGCCTCAGTCGGCGAGCAGCCCAGGCCAAAGCACATCAAGTTTTCTCGAGCAGTGAATATCTTGTTTCACAGTCGGTAAACTTTTTGCTAAGGTAGTATATGGCATGCTCTTTTCGACCAGACTCGTCATGCTGTCCCAACACACACCCCGTCGAGTTCTCAGTCACTGATAGGTACATTATCAGCGGTCTCCCTGGAACTGGAGGTATAAGGATTGGAGGTTTCTGTAAATACTCTTTTATCTTGTCAAAAGCTTTCTGACAATCATCATTCCACCTGATTGCTTGATCTTTTCGTAGCAATTTGAAAATGGGTTCACACGTGGCAGTTAGGTGAGATATGAACCTTGCGATGTAGTTCAACCTCCCTAAAAACCCACGGACTTGCTTTTCCGTTTTCGGTTCAGGCATCTCTTGAATAGCTTTGACTTTTGCTGGATCAACCTCAATCCCTTTCTCACTGACAATGAAGCCTAACAGCTTCCCAGATCTCACCCCAAACGTACACTTGTTTGGATTCAGCCTCAGCTTGAACTTTCTCAACCGGTCAAACAGCTTCTGCAAATTAACCAGATGCTCCTCTTCTGTCTGCGACTTTGCAATCATATCATCCACGTACACTTCAATCTCTTTGTGCATCATGTCATGAAAGAGAGTCGTCATAGCCCTCTGATAGGTAACACCGGCATTCTTCAGCCCAAATGGCATCACCTTATAGCAGAACGTGCCCCAAGGTGTAATGAATGTCGTCTTTTCCATGTCCTCTGGCGCCATCTTGATCTGATTGTAGCCCGAGAAACCATCCATGAAAGAGAATACCGAGGATTGAGCCGTATTATCAACCAATACATCAATGTGAGGTAATGGGAAATCATCTTTCGGACTCGCTCTATTCAGATCCCGGTAATCGACACACATTCTGACTTTGCCATCCTTCTTCGGCACGGGAACGATGTTGGCCACCCACGGGGGGTAACTGGTAACAGCCAGAAAACCCGCATCCCACTGCTTCTGAACCTCTTCCTTGATCTTGACAGCCATATCAGGACTAGTTCTACGAAGCTTCTGCTTGACCGAAGGACACTCTTCTCTAAGAGGTAATCGATGCACCACAATGTCTGTATCCAACCCAGGCATATCTTGATATGACCAGGCGAATATCTCCACATATTCTCTCAGCATCTCGATCAGCCTCCTCTTGACAGAGTCCTCTAAAGCAGCCCCAATCTTGATCTCTCTTCTGGCGTCCTCAGTACCTAGATTAACAATCTCCAACTCCTCCTGATGAGGTTGGATGACCCTCTCCTCTTGCTTCAGCAATCTGACCAATTCTGCGGGGAGTTCACAGTCTTCCTCACTCTCCTCTTCAGCTTGGTAGATGGGATTATCAAAATCATACTGAGCCATAACAGAACTGTTCATAGTGGATGCCATGAGATCACTTCTGCATGTTTAATGCTTTATTTTAGAAAAAGAGTTCAAGAAAGTCGCAAAAAACAAAAACATTGCCATTTTTATTGTTTTTGAAAAAAAATGAAAGCAAAAATAGAAAGACAGGGATCACAAGATTTGATTGCAAAACGTCCTTTATTAATGATAATCATTAAAACATGATGAGGCCCTACAATGAACCACTACGCCTTGGGCAGAACGTAGGGTTTTCATGCAAAATGAAAAACAAAAGAAAATTACTCTGTCTGAAGAGTAACTTGGACCACTTCTTCAGCCGTCCAGTTGTTGATAGACTCCCATGGTGCACACGGGCGAACCCAGTTGTCTAGATCGCAATCACTGTCACAGTCTTCACTACCGGTTGCAAAGACGTCACCGTGGTTCATCAGCCCAGCGCTGGTAAAGGTACTCGGACCCGTCTGCACACTCTGCTCTGCTTGGAGAGGCTCATAACCAATGCCAAATTTGTCTTCTTTGACAGGCAAATCTACCATCTTGCCCCAGCCTTCAGCTTTGCCCGAGTCAACAACCTCTTTGGCCTGCTTGTACGAAGCAATCGAAGCACCCGGCTTTCTCTGATCAGCGTACGCCACTTTCTCGAGGGCCACAGTCTCAAATGCCTGGCATAAAGTTTCATGGATCTCACCATCCACCTCTACGTATTTGAAAGAGGATAGGTGACTCACCAGGATATCTTCTTCGCCACACACGGTCACAATCTGACCGTTCCAGACATACTTGAGCTTTTGGTGGAGAGTTGACAAAACTGCCCCTGCTGCATGAATCCATGGACGCCCCAACAAACAATTGTAGGCGGGCTGAATGTCCATAACATAGAAGATTATATCAAAGACCTTCGGACATATCTTCACCGGCAAGGTAACTTCACCAAACACAGAATGTTTGGATCCGTCAAATGCACGCACAATAAGGTCACTAGGAGTGAGCACAACCCCTTCAACAGATATCTTCTTCAAGATTTGCTTCGGCAAGACATTCAGAGAAGAACCCGTGTCTACCAACACGTGAGACAACATTGCCCCCTTGCACTCCATCGTGATGTGCAAGGCTTTGTTATGATTACGTCCTCAGGCGTTAAGTCTAGGTCTGTGAAACCCAAACCATGCCTGGTGCTCACGTTGGCAATCACACCTTCCAGCTGGTTGACGGAAATCTCTTGAGGTACATACGCCATATTCAACATCTTCAACAAAGCGTTACGATGCGCCTCAGAGCACAACAGCAAAGAGAGAATCGAGATCTTGGACGGAGTCTGGTTAAGTTGATCTACAATCTTGTAGTCACTTTTCTTTATGATCTTCATAAACTCCTCCACGTCCTTTTCAAACGAACCCTCAGGCACCTCCTTCTGAGCGGGTTCTTCGTCAACCACAGCCTGTTTGCCCTTAGCCTTGGCGAGAGCCTCGGCGTTGTTGTCTCTTAAGGGTTGTGGAGCAAACAGACGTCCACTGCGAGTAAAGCCTCCTGGTCCACCAACATTGTCCACAACTGGACTTGCAACCACAGGAGTCCTACTGGGTACACTGATTGTTACCGGCGCTTGAGTTGCTGGTCTAATCTGATTCTCAGCCCTTCTGTTGTTACGGTAGGCGTTATCATATCTCCACAGAACAACCCGACTATCAACAACCCTTCTGACCGGCGCAACGATTGTAGTCGGATTACTGGCGGTTACAGGTGCGGTGATGGTGACAGGGGTAACACTTGTTGCAGGCGCACTAACGACCCTCTGGCCACGTCCTTCAGACGGTTTGAAGTAGATAGTGACAGTTGACACTGACCCACGATCTCTGACAGCCCGACTGAATTGTAGACAACCCTCATCCATCAAACCCTGGATACCGGCCCTTAACCGTTCACAACCATTCTCAGATTCATCACAACCGCTACAGCCCTCATCACATCCCGGGTTGACACCCCCATTCAGCAAACGGCCCTTCACAACTAGCAGAGAAGTCTGAACATCATCAACACTAACAACCAGATCTTCAGCTTCTTCCCCTTCAATATTGTTCACTCTATGCCCACCATGCTGAGGCATAGGATTGTTCATGACGTTAGGCACTAGAGCAAAGTTGATCGTCTTGGCATCGATCAAATCTTGGACTTTGTGTTGGAAAGCCCGACATTTCTCAGTATGGTGTCCTGGTGCCCCAGAGTGAAAGTCACAACGGACGTTGGCGTCGTACCCAGGAGGCAATATTGTTGGCGGAGCCATTGTACGCAACTCAACAAACCCCAACCTGAGTAGTTCGGGTAGCAGTTCGGCGTACGACATTGGTAGCGGATCAAAACGTCGATCAGGCATCCTCTGTCTGGGCTGATACTGACGTTGCTGTTGTTGTGGTTGTTGTTGAACTCTTTGTTGTTGTTTTTGACGAGGTTGAGGTGCTGGGATGGTTACAGCAGCAACCGGACGATACTGATTTCTGTTCATACTTCCTCTGTACACATTCCCTCGGTGTTGTACAACATTGGTTTCACCCTCTCTCCGGCGAGGTGCCCCAGCAAATGGTTTCTTAGACGATGAAGAACCCACATCTTGAATCTTACCAGCCTTGATCAAACTTTCAGTTCTCTCACCACAGATCACCACGTCTGAGAAACTACCGAATGGGCAACTCCCCATCCGGTCCATAAATACACCTTGAAGAGTACCAATGAACATGTCGGTTAACTCCCTCTCCAGCATAGGGGGTTGTACTCTTGCAGCCAGTTCACGCCACCTCTGGGCGTACTCCTTGAAGCTTTCTCCTGATTTCTGACAAAGACTCTGCAGCTGAGTCCGACTAGGCGCCATGTCCATGTGTGTTTATATTGCCTCAAGAAGGCTTCACCCAGATCCCTCCAACAGCGGATAGAATCTCTCTTAAGCTCCATGTACCAATCCAAGGAAGCTCCAGATAAGCTATCTTGGAAAAAATACATCCACATCTTCTCATCGTCTGTGTAAGCAGAGATCTTCCTGTAGTACGCCTGCACGTGGGTGCGAGGGCAAGAAGTACCGTTGTACTTATCAAATGAGGGCGCTTTGAATTTGTAAGGGATTCTCAAACCCTCCACCAGACCCATATTTGTCACATCAAAACCAAGGGAGTTCTGACATTCCATAGCTCTGATTTTCTCAGCAAGGGCGTCAACTCTACGATCCCTCTCATCAACCCTTCCCACAACGTCTTCGTCTTCACTGAGCAGCGTGAACATATCCTCTTGTCTGTCAACAATCGGAGCCGGATTATGGGCTGGAGCACGGACTACTCTGGCATTAGCAGCATCTGGAACAATAGGTTGACCGTTGATTCGAATACCCCTCAATTCGTCACCTACAGCATAGTTGTTGATGGGCACAGCCGCAGTAGCAGGGTCATTGATCGGGCCTCCCTCTGGCAAAGCGAGATTGACGGGTGGATTTGCAGCCTCTTGTCTCTGAACCAGGGCTCGAAGTTCTTCTTGGTCTTGTGCAACCCCTTGCATCATGTGCATGAACTGGGCCATGTTAGCCCTCATCTCAGCTAACTCAGCTTGCACTTGATCCATGTTCCTTTGATGATTCAGTCTAGTTGAGTAGCGATGCGGTCTTTGATCAGCTATCCTGCCTGAACACAGGAACCAAAGTGAGAAGTCACGAACAAGAACACCTGTTATGCAAAATGATATGAGTATGGTGCTAATGATGCATATGATGCACATGGTATGTTTATTTCTCAGGCATTCAAAGAGCCCGGTTCATCCTCAAAAGATGGCAACCTGCAGCAACAAGGGAACAACATATACGAGATAAAGGAGAACAAAATGAGACACCAACAACCTTATCTATAGATAAGAGCAACAGGCTCATACAACAAAGTCAACATCCAAATAAACGGAGTACAACAATGAATCCCATCCAACAGGCCTGGAGGTGATTCTCAACATACATATCAAAGATACAAGCTAAGACAAACGGTCTCCCGGAATGAGAGTCTTCAAGTACTGACATTGGTCTATCAACAGGGCGCATTCTGAACATTCTGGTAGAGGAGTGATCTTCTCCTTCAGTTGTCTTCTGAGCTCTACCACTTCTCCTCCAAGATGGTTCTCTGATGCCTGTCTCAAGTCTACTTCCTTCTTCAACTGGATGCCCTTGTCTCTGAGTTGCTTCTCCAGGTCTCTGATCTTCTTCTGATAACTGGCTTCAGCTCTCCGTAGCCTCAAGCACTCCCGGTGTTCTGCATCTAACATGGCTTCCATCTCCTCGTAGGATCTCTTTTTGCTTCTCAATCTACTAGCATCTTCTCCCTGCACTCCTCTGAGTTGATGAGCCAAGTTCAACCTATCAGCTTTGGCTTTGTAAAGCTCCATCTGGGTATCTTGCTCCTTCTCTCTCAACCTACGATTCTCCATCAGGGCTTGCTTGTAGTGCTCAGCAGGCACACTCTCAGCAAGGATCAAAGGTAGTTGCTCCTGCAACGGCTCCATTCTATCGTAAGGTAACAACAAAGTCTCCACTCTCTCCTTGACCCACTCAGTGTAATCAGGCATAGCAATGGGAAACTTCTTCCCTAAGACAGATCCATCCTTCACACCAATAGTCTTCCAAGCTCTTCTTATCTGCTCCAATCTAGCCTGGTCACTCTGCTTCTCAAAATACACACTTTCAGCTACCTCAGCATCAAGTGGTCTTCCTTTCATCACGAACCCCAACTGGCGAAGAGAAAGAACTGGATTGTAATTGATGCAACCCTTAGTCCCCACAAGTGGCACATTCCGGAACTCTCCACAACTCATAATAACATCACGCACATCCATCCGGTAAGACTGCCGTCTGATATCGTATGAAGTAAGAGACATAACCCTCTGAGTTCACTTATGCGTGCTCTGAGCATCCACAAAAGGTCCACTGACTGGCAGGAGAGACATGAACCATCTGAGCAAAAGTGGGAGACAACATCTGATAGCTCCACCCTTACCATGCCTACTGTGAATAGCGTAGTAAGTGTCACCTAACAGAGTAGGAACCGGGTTTCCTCCAAGGAAAATAATAACTGCAGCGTAGTCCACAAAGTTGGGCATACTCGGAAACAATACAATCCCATAGATCATGACGGCCACCTGAGCATGAAAGGCTTCCCAATTCCCCTTCTCTGCTTCTTCTCTAGCTACCCTCAACAGAAACTTCAAAGGCAGACCCACAACATCCCCACTGGACTTCCAACTATCACTGACTTCTTTTATACCCAAATGGAGAACTCTGGCAACAACGCTGAAATCTACTTCCTTAGGCACCTCCAAGAAAGGAACCTGATACCGGATCGGGACACTCAACAGAATGGAGTACTCCTCAAGAGTAGGCGCCAACTGATAATCTTGAAAGGTGAAACAACGAAGCTCTGGGTCGTAGAACTGTAGAAGAGTCTGCAACGGCACCGGATCAACTACCATTTTCAACAGTGTCAGAATATCCCCATACTGATCCACAAACCCCTTCTGGTTACCACTGGTCACAAGGTTACTCAACTCTATCAGAGACGTCAAAGGCTCACGGTGAAAGCTGTAGGAGCAAGTCTTCCGCTTCAACTCTGGGACTGTTGTCATCTCTCTCAATGAATAGACTCTGGAATGTACCTGAGAAATGATATGCATGCAGAGATTAGCTTTTCTTTTTTCTTTTTTTTCAATTCTTTTTTTATTGCTTATTTTTTTGAAAATAAACATGCTATGATGCAAATGATGCAGACAAGACTGGCTGGCTGTGCATCTCAGAACACAGGTTCGAAGCTTCGGTTTAAACTTGGAACCACAATTCATCTGAAACCCAAAGTCATCTGAGAAACTGTCATCTGAACCCATAGTCACCAACAGGATCACAAGTCACCAACACGTCACCAACGGTACCTGTAGTAATGATCATTCCCTCCCCACTCACGGGTGCCATCTAGGCCAGGGTAAGGTCGAGAGAAACGCAGCATAAATAACCTTTCGCAGAATATCATCATATACACACCCGAAGTATGTAACGATAATATCCCACCAGGGTCTGAACTGCTCGTGATGTCAATGTTCCGCTAAGTGGCGCAATACCACCCGCTTCCCATGAATCACTCTATTCCTAGGTTTCCTAGATTTCACTCATAACCTGGGTATTGGGCCTTTTACCTCATGTAACTCCCACCCCAAACAGAGCAACACATCACAGCCAGATGAACAGATGAATGTGAATGAATGCAAACATCAATGCACACATAAATGCAAACAATAAATGCAAACAATAAATGCAAACAACAAATAAATGAATGCAACAAATAAAACAGCAAAAGCAACCAAACCCTACCCTAGAGAGCGCTAGGAGAGACTCGCTTAGGGAAGATGGACCAGCAAGAGGTCAACTTCTCTATATTCCCCAGCAGAGTCGCCAGTTGTCGCATTACGCGAAAAACCGGCGGGAAAACAAAACAACAGAGCCGCCACCGTGCGTTATTTATCCCAAAAAGAGGGAAAGGAAACGCTCAAAATAAACCTGGAAAAGACATGGTCTCGCGACCAAAGAGAGATGGGATCGGGAGTTGGTTATGCGAAGGGAAGGTGTTAGAACCCCTACGCATCTGTCGTACTCGATGGGATCCACGCACAAAAGGAAGGAATATGGTTGCTAAAACACTGCTCACAAACAAACAAACATCGGCTGAAAGAGACACAAGAAAACAAACGAAACTGACTCGGCAGGATATCGCATCCTGGGCCTACGTAGTCTGTCAGGCACAGACATCAGAGTCGACGTAGTTCGGAACAGGGGGAAACGTGCTCGTTAGGATGTCGCATCCTATGCATACGTATCTTCTCGGACTAAAGAAGAATCAGAGCATTCGTAGCTCGGCCAACGCACGCCAAACAAAACCACACAGGAAATCGACTGCCAATCGCTGGACTTACGTCAAACTCCACACAAACAGGCAAACATGGAAACCGAATGCCAATCGCTGGACTTACATCAGACTCCGAACCAAACACACGCACACTGGAAACCAACTGCCAATCGCTGGACTTACATCGGACTCCAACAAAGAAACTAGAAACCGAATGCCAATCGCTGGACTTACATCGGACTCCGACCAGAAAAGGAGAAACAACTCACACAAACAAAACAAAAGGGCGCCCGGAGAGATCAGCTCATCTCCTGCCTACGTACCTCATCTGGTATGAGGATCAGGGCGACGTAGTTCCCCTACGCAGGGACAAAGGTCTAGCCTAACCAGATACAAAGGGAGACACCACTAGGGAGACTACGACTCGAGCCTAGATGTTATCATGCATATCATCCCTAAGTTAAGGTTGCTATCTAACTTGCACAGGAAGCAAGCTAACCTAAACATGACTTGCACAGGAAGCAAGCCAAACTAACCCTAACTTGCACAGGAAGCAAGCTAAACTAAAAAAAAACACAAACACACAAGCACAAATAGCACACACTATGTGCAATCAGTTGGCTCAATCAAGGTTAGGTTTTAGTCGAGGGGTCATATCAACCTCGACAAACAAACCACTGTAACAGGGTAATGTTAGCTCTTAACCCTAACATTGAGGGTTAGGGTGAAGCAGATGAAATAGGAAGTGAGGGGTGTGCCTCACGGCTCTTATCCCTGGCATGGGAGAGCTTCGGACAAATGAAAGTGTGGGAGTTCAGAAAGTTGGAACTCCTCTATCCACATGACTGACACAACAAAAGATCTTGGGCTGTTATCCACAAAGCATCAACACAAGGTGTGTGAGCAAAGTGGATGACTCACTGATTAGCAGGAGATGGACTACACATCTCTTGTATCTGCCAATGCCTCTTCACTTAGGAGGTCTTTGATATGTACAGGGACAAAAATAAACAATCACAAGCATTGCCTCTTAAGGAGGACTTAAGACAGGTGCCTGACCAAATAACAGGCCAGGTCTTCCAGACTACATGGAGTTAGTGGAATTATACCTCAATGCTCAAGCTATCAAGCAAAGCAAAAGCAAGTTCACAAAGGAACTATAGCAACTAAGGTACCTGAAAATAATCCAACATAATCAGTACACAACTCAAACAAAAGTCAACAGACAACAAACAGCTGTACATAAACAGACAAACAAACATCAATGCACAAAGGTGCAAGCCACAAGGCCTAGGCCTAAGTCTCAAAGCCTACAAAACAAACTCAAGGTTAGTTATCAACAAGCAATGGAACAACTCCAAATGAGTGAATATCATCAAGCATGACAATTGTGCTTTTTAACCTGAAACAAAGCTCAAATGTGAGAGGCTAACCACTAGGACAAGGCCTAGGGTCAAAGAGGGAGCAATAAACCAAAACAGAACATGAAAATTGACAATAATCAAGCTTAATCAAATAAGAACAATGTCCAAGTGGTCTCATATCTATATCATGCACCAATTTCATTTCATAAAGCATTTAGTGCAAAGCATGCAAATTCAAAGCTCATAGAACCAAACAGAATGATCCAATCCACATCATCTCAAAAACAATTCAATAAATCTCAAGAAAAATCATGTCTAAACAGCATTCATCATAGGATCATCACACCAAAATTCAAGCCATTTGGATAAGTGGAAGCATGTCAAATAAAATCCATAAAGCAAGGTATGCACATACAAGATCAATTAGGGCACAAAATCATGCATCAACTTCACACAAGCATAAAACAGAATCCACACATGATAAATGCATCAAACCAAAACCACAATTAACTTCAAAGTGTCTAGAATAAATGTGCAAAATTTCAAGCTCATAGGATAAACATCCACCATTTCACAAATCATCTAAGTTCATGACTCTCAAAAGGTCCACAAATGGTCAAACAGCAAAGAAATTCTCAAACAAATTGGAAATGCACTCAAAAATTCTACAAAAATTCATACTCAAACTTAACATCCAGAAGAATCAACATGCAAAAAATCAGATTAATTGGCATTGAAATGGCATGGCAAATAAAAATCAGAAAGTCAAGCAAGCAAAGGTGTGACACACATTGTCACACCTACCTTAATCATATCATATCTCAACATCTAGACATGCTAAAAATGTAAACTCTATACCAAAATGACCATGAATATGTCTAGTTTAAGCACACAAAATTTCAAGAGTGTTGGATAAAATCTCATCATTTCATGAAGCAAATGGCAAGCAAGGTCAAGAAAAGCACCACATGAACAATCCCTAAACCAAAACAAATTCCATCCAGGCACAAATTATGGAAAAATACCCAGAAAATACTAGACATCATGAGGAGAATAATGCAAAAAACCACATCTCATTTGGATCAAAATTGAATTTGTTATGAATTTTTAAGTGAAAGAAAAAAATTAAAAATGAAGCATGAAGCATGTTCATGAATGGAGGAAGGAAAGGAAATAAAATGCAAAGGCAATTTGGATATATGTCATAAGCCGGAATCGAACCGCGTGGAATTTTGAATTGAGGCGCCCGGCTGCAAAACGCAACCGTTTCACTAATGTGCTGTCAAGCACTGGCGCGTCCAGCCAAAACGGGCCAATAGCATCACGTGCATGGAAGGCCCATGCTCCAATCAGAAACGTATGCTCCACAAACACATGCAAACGCGAATATCATACCCTAACAGATCAAACAGGCATTCTGGAAAATTTTCCAACAACCTTCATCGTGTTCATCAAGCCAGTACCAGATCAAGAACATTTTTCCCCAATTTCAAAAACAAACATATCATCGTGTTCATCTTCCAACATACATAAACAATCCATCAATGATTCATCAAGAAAACAACAAGCATGTGCAAATCGAAGGAAATACAAATCAACATCAAGACTTTAAATGCATGTAACTAACTCATTTTAGCACGAAAATCAATGATTCAAAGCTCATTTTCACCAACATTACAAGACCTACAACTATCACATAACCAATTTAAGAAAGAAGAAACTCGAGTTCTGGCCTCTTGGAGAAAACAGAATTGGAAATGATGGATTCGAGCCTTGCAATGTGTAAACAGAACTTCCAAAGTGCTTATGAAGTTGATTGGATGAAGAATGAAGGTTTAATCGTGCTTAAATCCACATAAATTTGAATTCACCATTGATGTGTTCTTGCTTTAAGCTGCTTCAGTTTGCACTGTTTCATTCAATTCCACGTACCAATTCACTCAAGAACACTTCAAATACCAAGATCAAGCACTGGAAATAGATGTTGTTTTAAGAAATTGCAAGAACAAGTGAAAGAAAAATTTGATGAGAAACTTTTAGATCTGAAAATGAGCCGCCCCCCCCCCCCCCCCTACTGAAATCTGTTAGGGTTTTTTGTTTTATACCCCCTCTTAACCAAATCCTTAAACATGTTTAGGTGTATGGCAATGAGATTAGCAAAATATGAGAGTGTAAGTGCAATTTGAATAATGCACCCCCATGCATGAAATGAATGGAACAGTGCACATTTTTGGGCCTGCATTCACTTGAAGTTCTGTTTGTAGGCCAATGGAAGTGTTTAAATGTGTGGACAATGCATTGTTTTTAAAATTTGAAAATTCCATCCAAAAAATCAAGTGAAAAATCAAAAAAATATGTGATGAGAATGCATGACTTGTGATGCATGATTAGAATAGTGTATGTTAAGACATGAATGTACAAAAAAGAACCACTCCATTTGGCCTTTTGGTTCAAAAGTTATGCACTTGTGAAGTTCAAACTTTCTTGGCAAAGATTGATCCATAACTTTCCAACCACACATGAGGAATTCATGTTCTTGGACTTTTTGGAAAGGTGAGAGCAAGATCTTCAACTTTCATGTTGGACAAAATTTCATTTGAAGCCTTCTTGATGATGTAAATTTGAGGAGAAAACCTTTCCATTTTTGGCAATTTCCAATTACAGGCCACTTACTATTTTTGGCAAGTTTTCATCTGACCTCAAATTCTTCATTGTTGATGCTTGAAATGTCAAATGAGACTTGTATGGACATGAATGAGGCCTCTCTAACCATCTCCCACCTTCAAATCCATGATTGCATTGACTGTTGACTTTGGTTGACTTTCTAGGGTTTCAAATGAATTGCATCTTGACTGATGATCTCTGAACATCCAACCTTTGGCCAAACCACTTAAAAATGATCCCTAGGTCACATGAATACATTGAATCAACCCTAGGGCTTTGATCTCATGGAAAATGCACTTGCTTGCTTGCACAACTGAGCCTCCTGACCAGTCTGACTGATGACTGACTTGGCAATGGACAATGCAATGTTATGCAGTGGACAATGCAATGCTAATGACCTAAA